>NC_058411.1:115818297-115839176 GCF_002201575.2 Neomonachus schauinslandi | reverse complement strand
TATATGTGTGAATGTGTATGTGTGTAAATATGTGTATATATGTGTCTTTTCTGTTTTCCACATATGTGCCACTGTTTTCCAAAGTGGCTGTACCAACTTGCATTCCCACCAACAGTGGAAGAGGGTTCCCCTTTCTCCACAACCTCTCCAACATTTGTTGTTTCTTTCCCTGTCCATTTTTGCCATTCTAACTGGTGTAAAGTGGTATTTCAATGTGGTTTTGATTTGGATTTCCCTGATGGCTAATGATGTTGAACATTTTTTCATGTGTCTGTTAGCCATTTGTATGTCTTCTTCAGAGGAGTGTCTTTTCATATCTTCTGCCCACTTTTTGACTTGGTTATTTGTTTTTTGGGTGTTGAGTTTGAGAAGTTCTTTATAGATCTTGGATACCAGCCCTTTATCTGTAGTGTCATTTGCAAATATCTTCTCCCATTCTGTGGGTTGCCTCTTTGTTTTGTTGACTATTTCCTTTGCTGTGCAGAAGCTTTTTATCTTGATGAAGTCCCAAAAGTTCATGTTTGCTTTTGTTTCACTAGCTTTTGGAGATGTATCTTGAAAGAAGTTGCTGTGGCCGATGTCAAAGAGGTTACTGCCTATGTTCTCCTCTAGGATTTTGATGGATTCCTGTCTCACATTGAGGTCTTTCATCCACTTTGAGTTTATCTTTGTGAATGGTGTTAGAGAATGGTTGAGTTTCATTCTTCTGCAGGGGGCTGTCCAATTTTCCCAGTACCATTCATTGAAGAGACTGTCTTTTTTCCATTGCATGTTTTTTCCTGCTTTGTCGAAGATTATTTGACCATAGAGTTGAGGGTCCATATCTGGGTTCTCTATTCTGTTCCATTGGTCTGTATGTCTGTTTTTGTGCCAGTAACATCCTGTCTTGGTGATCACAGCTTTGTAATATAGCTTGAGATCGGGCAACGTGATGCCCCCAGCTTTGTTTTTGTTTTTCAACATCTCTTTGGCGATTCGGGGTCTTTTCTGATTCCATACAAATTTTAAGATTGTTTGTTCCAGCACTTTGAAAAATGTCATTGGAATTTTGATCGGGATGGCATTGAAGGTATAGATTGCTCTGGGTAGCATAGACATTTTAACAATGTTTATTCTTCTGATCCATGAGCATGGAATATTTTTCCATCTTTTTGTGTCTTCTTCAATTTCTTTCATGAGTGTTCTGTAGTTCCTAGAGTATAGATCCTTTACCTCTTTGGTTAGGTTTATTCCGAGGTATCTTATGGTTTTTGGTGCTATTGTAAATGGAATTATTTCTTTAATTTCTCTTTCTACAGTTGCGTTGTTACTGTATAAGAAAGCAACTGATGTCTGTGCATTGATCTTGTATCCTGCCACATTACTGAATTGCTGGATGAGTTCTAGTAATTTGGGGGTGGAGTCTTTTGGGTTTTCCATATAAAGTATCATGTTGTCTGCGAAAAGAGGGAGTTTGACTTCTTCTTTGCCAATTTGAATACCTTTTATTTCTTTTTGTTGTCTGGTTGCTGTTGCTAGGACTTCTAGTACTATGTTGAACAACAGTGGTGAGAGTGGGCAACCTTGACGTGTTCCTGATCTTAAGGGAAAGGCTCTCAGCTTTGCCCCACTGAGGATGATAATCGCTGTGGGTTTTTCATAGATGGATTTTATGAACTTGAGGAATGTTTCCTCTATCCCTATACTCTGGAGAGTTTTAATCAGGAAAGGATGTTGTATTTTGTTGAATGCTTTTTCTGCATCAATTGAGAGGACCATATGGTTCTTCTCCCTCCTCTTATTAATGTGTTCTGTCACATTGATTGATTTGCAAATGTTGAACCACCCTTGCATCCCAGGGATAAATCCCACTTGGTCGTGGTGGATGATCCTATTATTGTTGGATCCTATTAGCTAGGATTTTGTTGAGGATTTTGGAATCCATATTCATCAGGGATATCGGTCTGAAATTCTCCTTTTTGATGGGGTCTTTGCCTGGCTTGGGGATTAAGGTAATGCTGGGCCTCATAGAATGAGTTTGGAAGTTTTCCTTCTTTCTCTATTTTTTGAAACAGCTTCAGTAGAATAGGTATTCTTTCTTCTTTGAATGTTGGTAGAATTCCCCAGGGAATACATCAGGCCCTGGACTCTTATTTTTGGGAGGTTTTTTTTTTAAAGATTTTATTTATTTATTTGACAGAGAAAGACACAGCGAGAGAGGGAACACAAGCAGGGGGAGTGGGAGAGGGAGAAGCAGACTCCCTGCCGAGCAAGGAGCCCGATGCAGGACTCGATCCCGGGACTCCAGGATCATGACCTGAGCCGAAGGCAGTTGCTTAACCAACTGAGCCACCCAGGCGCCCATTTTTGGGAGGTTTTTGAACACTGCTTCAATCTCGTTACTGCTTATTGGCCTATTCAGATTGTCAATTTCTTCCTGTTTCAGTCTTGGCAGCTTATAGGTTTCCAGGAAGGTCTCCATTTCATCCAGATTGCTCAGTTTATTGGCATATAGTTGTTGATAATAATTTCTAATAATTGTTTCTATTTCCTTGGTTTTAGTCGTCATCTCTCCCCTTTCATTCATAATTTTATTAATTTGGGACCTTTCTCTTTTCTTTTTGATAAGTCTGGCCAGTGATTTATCAATCTTATTAATTCTTTCAAAAAGCCAGCTTCTAGTTTCCTTGATCTGATCTACTGTGTTTCTGGTTTCTAATTCATTGATTTCTGCTCTAACTTTAATTATTTCTCTTCTAATGCATGGCTTAGTCGTTGTTTGTTGCTTTTTCTCTAGTTCTTTAAGGTGTAGAGTTGGTGAATTCAGAATTTTTCTATTTTTTTGAGTGAGGCTTGAATGGCTATGTATTTCCCCCTTAGGACCGCCTTTGCTGTATCCCATAGGTTTTGGACTGATGTGTTTTCATTCTCATTGATTTCCATGAATTGTTTAAGTTCTTCTTTGATTTCTTGGTTGACCCAAACATTCTTCAGCAGAGTGGACTTTAGCTTCCAAGTGTTTGAATTTCTGCCAAATTTTTTCTTGTGACTGAGTTCCAGTTTTAGAGCATTGTGGTCTGAGAATATGCAGGGAATCATCTCAATCTTTTGGTATTGGTTGAGACCTGATTTGTGACCCAGTATACGGTCTATTCTGGAAAAAGTTCCATGTGCACTCAAGAAGAATGAGTATTCTGTTGTTCTAGGGTGGAATGTTCTGTAAATATCTATGAGGTCCATCTGGTCCAGTGTGTCATTCAAAGCTCTTGTTTCCTTTTTGATTTTCTGCTTAGATGATCTGTCCATTGCTGAGAGTGGAGTATTGAGGTCTCCTACAATTAATGTATTGTTATCAATATGACTCTTTATTTTGGTTAAGAGTTGGCTTATGTAGATGTCTGCTCCCATGTTGGGGGCATAGATATTTACAATTGTTAGATCTTCTTGTTGGATAGACCCTTTAAGAATGATATAGTGTCCTTCTGTGTCTCTTATTACAGACTTTAGTTTAAAATCTAATTTGTCTGATATAAGAATTGCTACCCCAGCTTTCTTTTGAGGTCCGCTGGCATGGAAGATAGATCTCCATCCCTTCACTTTCAGTCTGGATCTATCTTTAGGTTCAAAATGAGTCTCTTATAGGCAGCATATGGATGGGTCCTGTCTTTTTATCCAATCTGCAACCCTGTGCCGTTTTATGGGAGCATTTAGGCCATTCACGTTGAGAGTGATTATTGAAAGATATGAATTAATTGTCATCATGTTGCCTGTGAAGACGTTGTTTTTATAGATTGTCCCTGTAAATTTCTGTTGTAGATCACTCTTGGGGTCTTTCTCCTTTTATAGAACCCCCCTTAATATTTCTTGCAGGGCCGGCTTAGTGGTCACATATTCTTTCAACTTCTGCCAGTCGTGGAAGCTCTGCATCTCTCCATCCATTCTAAATGAAAGCCTTGCCGGATAAAGTACTCTTGGCTGCATGTTCTTCTCATTTAGTACCCTGAATATGTCTTGCCAGGCCTTTCTGGCTTTCTAGGTCTCTGTGGATAGGTCTGACATTATTCTGATGTTCCTCCCTCTGTACGTAAGGCATCTCTTCCCCCTAACTGCCCTTAAGATGGTTTCCTTGGTTCTAAGATTTGCGAGTTTTACTATTACATGCCGGGGTGTTGGCCTGTTTTCCTTGATCTTAGGAGGGGTCCTCTCTGCCTCAAGGACACGAATGTTTGTTTCATTCCCCAGATTAGGGAAGTTCTCAGCTACGATTTGCTCAAATACATCTTCTAGCCCCCTCTCTCTCTCCACTCCCTCCAGGATTCCAATTATTCTGACATTGGAATGCTTCGTGGTGTCACTTATTTCTCTGATTCTATTTTCATGGATTCTGAGTTGTTTTTCCCTTGCCTCCTCTTTTCCCTTTTTATCTATTATATTGTCTTCCAGGTAGCTTATTCTCTCCTCTGTCTCAGTTACCCTAGCTGTTAGATTATCTAGATTGGATTGGATCTCATTGATAGCATTTTTAAGTTCTGCCAATTCAGCTTTCATTTCTGCCCTTAGAGACTCTATGTTGCCATTAATTGATTTCTCCATTCTAGCTATTGTCTTCACAATTGCTAGCCTGAATTCCATCTCCAACATCTTGGTTATATCTGCATCCATTTATAAATCTGCAGCATAAGTCATAATCTCTGAGTCTTTTCTGTTTTGGGGGCTCCTCCTCCTAGTCATTCTGTTGATGGGTGTTTGAGGGAATGTATAGAGTCCAAATTATTGACCAGACCCCAAGCAAGATGCACCTTTTTCTTGGGACCTTAAGGTTGCTGGCCTCTTGTTTTCCCAGACTGTCTTCTGCGGGAGGGGCCTGCCGCGCTGTTACTCAGGCAACCCTGTTTGGGCGGAGTTGCCCTGTGCCCCTGTGGCGGGGGATGGGCTCAGTGGGAATCAGTCTTTGGGGCTTTTGTTCTCTGGCGCCTTTTCCTGGCGGCTTTCCGCGTCTCTTCTGCGAGTCAGAGCAGAAGAGACTGTTTCCAAACCTCTGCCTCAGAGCAGAGAGATTGCAGTCTGTTCTTCAGTGAGCTCTCCAGGCCACACCGTCTCCATTTCTGTCTGTGCTGCTATAAACTGCACTGTCCTGGGTTGTGTGCCCCTCCGCAGCACTCCCAGTCCTGCCTCCAGGTTGGAGCACGTCTCTGCCCTTTGTGCTTCTAAAACCGCCAGCCGCTCCCAGTTCCCATGCGGGACTCTGCCACTCGGGGTTTCCACCCCAGGGGTTGCAGTTCACCGGCCGGACCCCGGCACACCGGGTTTCCGTCTAGGAGGCTGCAGTTCATGTGCGCACGACCGGCGCTCCGGGTTTCTGTTCGGGGGGCTGCGGTTCACGTGTGCGCGACCCCGCCAGTCTGGTTTTCCACCCTGGGGGCTGCCCTAAAGTCCTTTCCTGACGCTACTGGTCTGCGAGTCTGTGCCCCATCCGCAGCGCGCGAGGCTGTCACTTACTAGCGGTGTAGGATCCCCACGTCCAGGCACCTTCCCACTGCCATTTATCCTCCGATATCTGCCCGCAGAATCACGGCTCTCCGCTTCGTACCTCAAAACCAACCGCCTGCAATATTCTGTTTGTAGAGATCCAGATCTTCTTACATCTCAGGCTGGTTTCGTGGGTGCTCAGAGTGGTCTGGTAGATATCCAGCTCAATTCCGGGGACCAGTTGAAATAGAGTCCCCTACTCCTCCCCCATCTTTGCCCCCATGCCCCTGTGTTTTTTTATGCCTATAGCACCTCCCACACCTATTTTGGTTTTTTTTTTTTAAGATTTTATTTATTTATTTATTTGAGAGAGAGAGAGAGAAACAGCATGAGAGGGGAGAGGGTCAGAGGGAGAAGCAGGCTCCTGCTGAGCCGGGAGCCCGATGTGGGACTCAATCCCAGGATTCTGGGATCATGACCTGAGCTGAAGGCAGTCGTTCAACTAACTGAGCCACCCAGGCACCCTCCCACACCTATTTTGATTGACCCAATCCCTCATGACAGTGCTAAGGACATACACTGACCCTTAGGGCAGATTCCTGCCCATATCCTGTCAATGGCCACCAATAGCCACTAATCCATGGCACACAGCCTGCCCGTGTGCCTCCAAGGTACCACTGGCCCCACCTCTCATCCCAGGATTCCTGGGATGGCCTAAGGATGGGTGGAGCATCAGGGGCACCCGACTAGTGAGCACTGTATCACTGGGGCTTGTTCTCTACCTAAACTCATGTCCCTCCACAGACTTATACACCTGGGTCATGCTTGGTGGAAACTGAGCTGACCCCTGGCTTATGAGATTGTCACCCTGCATGACATCTTCCTAAGAGGAGATAACTTCTGCCACAAACAAAGCATGAATCCTGTCTTGAGAACATCTCTCATCAACACCCAATACAAACTCTCAGCAGAGTCAGGAGGACAGTGGCCTTCAGGTGGGCAACTGGAGAGAGGACATGCTCCATGCTCAAAATAAGTAGAGGATAGGGCAGAGGAAATGTGGCTGCCCCAGCGTGGCTGTCTGTCCCATGGTGGTGGGGAGCACCTCCCTCTCATCCCAGTTCTTGGCTCTACCTCATGCCTTACTTCAACTAGATGGGGTGGAGGGTGTGAACACAGTCTAAGCCCTTCCTCCTTGAGTGAAACACCAGAAGGAAAAACAGCTCTTCCTGGGGTTTGGGGCAGCTGGCCACCTGAACAGGACCATGATCTCAGACTTCCAGCCTCCAGAACTTTGAGAAATAAATGTCTATTGTTTGGGCCACCCAGTCTGTGGAATTTTGTTATAGCAGCCCAAGCTGACCAAAACAGAAGGTAAGATTGGGGTTATATGGTTCATGTGGGAGGTCACCCCAGGAGGCCAGCAAGGCAGTGAAGTTCTCATGAATCACAGTCATGCTGAACTGTGGCAGTGAAGCTCTGCTACCAGGAGGCTCTACAGTCCATCAGTGTCTGCCCTGGCTCCAGGCCCAGACATGGAGCCCTCAAGACACCCAGTTTCATGAAGTTAATCCTATGTTGCTGCCGTAGGTGTAGATAACTCAACCCAAAATTATGTATATATTTATTCATAGATACTTTTTCTAGTACTTTATGCTATTATTTTTTTTTTAAAGATTTTATTCATTCATTTGAGAGAGAGAGTGAGCACACAAGCAGAGGGGAGAGGCAGAGGGAGAAGCAGACTCCCCACTGAGCTGGGAGCCCAATGTGGGGCTCAATGTGGGGCTCAATCCCAGGACATGGAGATCACGACCCGAGCCAAAGGAAGACGCCTAACCATCTGAGCCACCCAGTCACCCCTTATGCTATTATTCTTTGCACTTAAATATGGAGTTTATTTTGGTGTAAGATTGAATTTAATTTTTTATTCCTCTTCAAATGTGTGTCCATTTTCATAACATGAATGATCCATACTTTATCCATTCACCTGAAATGTTAGGTCTGTCAAGTTAATTTTCACACATAATTTATGAGTTTAACTTTAATCTGTTGTTTCCTGTTATTCCTGCATTGGTACCAGATTACTGAAACTATGGTAGTTTACAAGACAAATTTCTCCTTGCTCTTTCTTATTTTTCATGTTTCTCCAGATGTCTTGCCTTGCACTTGGGGTTTTTTTCACATTTTTATCTGGAAAAAAATTTTTATCAGGTTGTAAAATGATTGTGTTGAGACTTTTCTTGGTATTGCTTTCATTTTTTAATTCATGTCAGTATGACTGACATCCTAACATCCATCTCAGTCTAACTGGGGAAGTTCAGGAGTTTCTAAAGCTTCCTAAAGTTTCTTAGAGTTTGCCTTTGGTGTAGGTCTTGAATATTCATAGGAAGTATATTTCTACATGGTTCATTTGGAGTGGTATTCTCAATAGGAAAATTCCTGTGTGTTTTCCAAGTGTGCATTGGGAGAATCACTCCTCCAAAGACTTCCTCCACTCACAGTCAGAAGTCCATGCAAATCAGACGTCAGAGGCTGGGAGCAGGGATGGAGTGTGTGCCTGGAGTGTGTCCACTGCAGACACAACAGAAACCACAGTATGGGAAAGCCAGCACCACCAAAAGTGCCAACCCAGATCACTGAGTTCTACACAGTCCTCCTCCCCTGAAATCCCATTTCAAATTTACCTCCCAAGTCTGGGTTCCTAAACTGTACCAAGAACATGAAGAAGGTGCTTGCCACTGTAGGAAGACTAGGATACTTAGACCCTTAATAAAGTCAAGATGCTGAATACCTCACTCAGAGTCAGGGATGGGAAAGGGAAGGGGGACTGGAGCCTCCTGCCATCTGCATATCTCTGGTGCCCATGTGTGCTCGGCCAGCCCAGTGCCTTCTTGGACTCCCTTCTCTCCTGAGAAGCGACCAGCTCAGACAAGGAGGTCACTACACCTCTAGAAGAAAAGAGCCTGTGGAAATGCATGAGTTGTGGTTTTATTGCTTTTCTGAACACACTTCCTCTGTTGCAAGTGAATGACTAATGGTCCAAATGAAACACATGTTTCAGAAAGATAGAATTGGGCATAACAAGTCTGATTTCTAAGAGCTTCAAACAGGGAATGTATTTAGACTTTATATTTTACCAATACTTTGAAAAAGAAATCATTTTGAAACTTGAAACTCAAGTCTTTAGTGCTTTTGGTTCTCATTATTTTTAATCCACAGGAAAACCTATAGGAGATATGATCCAATGCTTGTACAAACCATCTTTTATTTATTTATTTTTACTCTTTTTTTTATTATTATGTTATGTTAATCACCATACATTACATCATTAGTTTTAGATGTAGTGTTCCATGAGTCATTATTTGCATATAACACCCAGTGCTCCATGCAGAATGTGCCCTCTTTAACACCCATCACCAGGCTAACCCATCCCCCCACGCCCCTCCCATCTAGAACTCTCAGTTTGTTTCTCAGAGTGCATAGTCTCTCATGGTTCATCTCCCCCTCCGATTTCCCCCCTTCATTCTTCCCCTCCTGCTATCTTCTTCTTCTTCTTTTTCTTTTTTTTTAAACATATCATGTATTATTTGTTTCAGAGGTACAGATCTGTGATTTAACAGTCTTACACAATTCATAGCGCTTACCAGAGCACATACCCTCCCCAGTCTCTATCACCCAGTCACCCCATCACTCCCACCCACCACCATTCCAGTAAATCTCAGTTTGTTTCCTGAGATTAAGAATTCCTCATATCAGTGAGGTCATATGATACATGTCTTTCTCTGTTTGACTTATTTCGCTCAGCATAACACTCTCCAGTTTCATCCACATCATTGCAAATGGCAAGATCTCATTCCTTTTGATGGCTGCATAATATTCCATTGTATATATATATATATCTATATATATATATATATATATACCACTTCTTCTTTATCCATTCATATGTCGATGGACATCTTGGCTCTTTCCACAGTTTGGCTATTGTGGACATTGCTGCTATAAACATGGGGGTGCATGTACCCCTTCGGATCCCTACATTTGTATCTTTGGGGTAAATACCCAGTAGTGCAATTGCTGGATCGTATGGTAGCTCTATAGAAACCATATTTTAAAAGCAATGATTCAACTCCATGAAACTCAAAGACATTGCCCTGTGATGCTGCCTTGGCCCTCAATATCATAACAACAGCCCCTCTCTCTGGAATCCTCACCTCAAGAAGCTCCCTCCTGTCCTTGTCAGAACTCACTTGGCAGCTTGGCCCTCCTAAGACATTCTGGAGACCAGTGGGCCCCTCTTGCTGCCCAACTAGCATCACCACTGCAGTCTACTCTTGGCATATAAAAGGACCCCATTGATAATACTTCCTTCACTTTCAGAATACTTGCTTCCTGCCTGGAATTGCCCTGCTAGACTCTCCCCAAAACAATTGGCTCAGAAATACATATACACATCTCTTCCATTCAAATATTTAACAAACACTTACTATGCCAGGTGAGTGGAGGGACAGACATGAATAAGACATGCTCCCTACTCCCAGAGAGAGGGAACCTTCCCTGGGGTATAAGTGATCTGAGAACAAGACAGAGGGTATAAATGGCCACTGCCACAAAAGCACAGGTCAGAAAGAAAACCATTATCCTGAAGAGGAGTGGGATTTTTTCTTGAGAAACTCAGAAGTAAAGTCAGAGGGAAAGTAGATTGTCCAACAAAATGACCCCTCCCCAGATAAATCTAACTGACATCTCCAGGGCAGGCCTTGAGACACAAATCTATAAATAGCTGCCATACATGGAGAGGCACTGTACCTCATCCTGGGGTGGAAGGGGATGAGGGCGTCACATGGGGCCCCACCCAGAGCAGCAAAATGCCCTAACCCACAGAAGTCCCATCTGGCACCCCTTACTGGACCAACAGACATTTTCTTGGGGACCTACGAGGGCCTGAAGAACAAAGGAATCCTGATCTTCCAAGCTTGAGAGTCTGCCCAATGGTGAAAAAATGATCCTGGGAAAATGCTATTCACACACACACACACATATATATATATCCACTTATATGCCAAAGGCAAACTCATGTGGTTAGGAGGGGGAGTACCCTGTCTCTCCACTGATCAGGGGCAGAGCTCCAGAGCTCATCCACCATGGCCCACCAAGAAGGAGTAGAAACCAGAGGCCAAACCTGGCCAGCTGCTGTCCTCGCCTCTTTTGCACTTGTATTTCCTTTGAAAATCTTCCTTCTTCTGTGGTGAGGTCTTTATCCGCTCTTTTCTGAGCTCACCCACTTTCATTTGCCTCTTACACAGAGAAGAAGAGGAGGAATGTTGGTGTGGGTTGCTTCGTCTGCATCTGCAGGCAGTGCATCTCCAAAGGCACAGGTAATATGGACTAAGGGCAAGCTGGCCTCTAGAACCCCACTGGACCTGGCCATCCCCAGGTCCAGCACCCTTGTGCCTCTGCATTGCCAACCCTTGGACTCACATTCTGATCCCCCTTAAGAGCAAACTGGGACACTTGGTTCAGTGGAACAAGGCTAACCCCAGGGCTCTCCCCTGCATAAAAGGCCCACAGTGGTTGCCCTGGTTAAAAAATGCTATGCCACTTCTCTATTTTTTTAAAGATCAGTGCTTGTGATTTTAATTTTATTGCTATTTTGGATATATAGTAATAGTCCTGGTGACCAAAATACTGTTGTCAAAAGCACACAGAAAAAAATGAAAATGTTGCAATTTAAAAACTGCTCCTCACCATGAAACTTGGAAGCCAAGTTTTTTTTATTGCTTTGTCTTACTCCAGAAAAGATTTAATGAAGCTTGCAAGACTATAGAAAGATATAATAAGATTGCAAATTTAAAATTGAATATTGTTCAGCCCTAAAAAGGAAGGAAATTCTGCAATATGCTACGACATGAAGGTCAAGGACATCATACTAAGTGAAATAAACCAATCACAAAGAGACAAATACCATATTATTCCACTTACATGCTGTACCGAGAGAAGTCAAAGTCATAGAGACAGAGTAGAATGGTGGTTGGCCAGAGATGAAGGAGGGCCGGGAACTGGGAGTTGTTTAATGGGTACAGAGTCTATTTTACAAGATAAAAAGAGGTACGGGGATGGACAGTGGGGATAGCTGCACAACAATGTGAATGTATCTAATACTGTTAACTTGCACACTTAAAATGGTTGAGATGGTAAATTTTCCGTTATGTGTGTTTGTAGTCTAAGTGCCTGAATTTAAGCTTTTGATTGCCGAAGCATCTACTTCAAAGACACCTACCTCAAATAAATACACTGTCAGCTACAGAACTAGATAAAGAGCCAGGGAGCCCTATCCAACAAGTTCCCCTTTTAGAAAGCTATGGTTGATCTAGATAACTGATCATTTGACTAACCACTTGCTTTTCCCTTCCTTGCTTTCAGTCTTGCTCTTACATTTTAAATTTACCAATAAAGAGTGAACCTGTGTAACTCTAACACACCCGACTCTTGACCCTAATAAAGGCAGACCCCCAGGTCCACACTCCCTCCCTCTCTGTCTACATTCAACCTTGCTTTTTGGCTCCAGACATGCAGCACACCCTCCAGGACTTGTGAGTAATAAACCTTGCTCTTTCGATGGTTGTTGCTGAGGTGTATCTTGCAGTCCTAAGAACTACAAGGGCAGTTGTACTGCCCTTGGTTGTACTAACCAGCCTCAACGCTGCCTGCAGTTAAGGAAATGTCTGTAGGGGCTGCCACAAGTAATAAGGAGCCAGGTGAGCGCCTCAAACATTGCTTGCTGATACATCACTATCGACAGGCTGAGTCGGACACAAAACAGCATTTTAACACAAGAAAAAAGAAGAAAAATTTTAAAAAATGGGACAAAAGGATAATATAAAAGTCGAGACAGAAAACAAGGACAGCTTAAAAACAAGGGTGAGAGATGTCAAAACTCCACCTGCAGGTCACCTGCAGCTCTCCCACCCCCAGGAATCCCCCTAATCTTACTTGAGACCTCAGGCCCTCTGGTGGTCCTGGTGGGCAAGTGCATCTCCAGCTTTGCACATCCAGTTTTCCAGCTATGCCCACTCAATCCACAGAAAGTCCACATCTCTCCCAGACCTACCTCAAACCTGTGTTCCCAGCACAGCTCTTCCTCATTCCGCACAGCCTCCCACCCTGAAACTTTTCTGGCATAAGTCAGAAGTGTCCCTTCATTTCCCCAGAAGGTCGCCCTTACACAGGACCCTCAGAGTCTCACCCCTGGCCCATCATTCACAGTGGCTTTGGCCCCTATCAGGGTGAGGTAGGTGGGATTAGGTGCTGCGAACATCTCTCTATCCATGCCCTGCCCTAGCTGGCTGAGTTTTTCCCCTTGGGACCTCCAAAAAACTCCAAGATGAATGGATTTCAAAGCCTTTTATGACAATTAAATTACTATTCAAAGACATCAATAGACAACAAACTTGCATATCTAGGAGGACCTTCAGGCATGCTCTCCAAACCCCCCTGCCAGTACCCCAAGCATCAGGGGCTGCTCACCAGGAAGGTGAGGAGCCAACAGCTCCCTCTCTTGTGAGGCCAGTGCAGTGTGTCCTTGGGAAGCTGAATAGGATCCAGATGGAGCCCAGGATAAAGGAGTCCACCCAACATGCAGGCCCACCCTCTGAAGCCCCCTAGAATCACAGCTGAGGAGAAGGCTATTCTACATGCCCTTACCGCTCAGTGTGGTTTAGCGGGGTCCTGAGGGTTGATGGCCAGGGACATGAACAATTGCACCAGTCCTTCCATAGAGTCCAGGCTCAGGCAGGTACATAGGAACTAGGAAGCTCCCAAGGGTGTCACCAAGCATCTGTATGAGGGGCTTGGTGAGGAAGAGTTGAATATCCAGCCAGAACACAAACACTCAAGACAGTGGGGAAGTGTGGTCACTCCCTAACAAGAATGAAAAGTCCTAGATTCGCCCCTAGGAGAAATATCAAATACATAAGCCCAGGACAAGAAGGGCATAGTTTATTGACTGCCCAAGTGATGTGGACACAGAGCACTGGTTCCCACCAACCAGGGGACACAGGAAGAGCAGATAACATTTCAGAAGTGAATGAGGTTTAGAGATGGTCAAGACCCCAGAGGCAGGTGACACAGAGTGGCAAAGGTGAGGGAGGTGAAAGGTCCTAGTGCTGGAACCTTGGCCAGCATGAGGACAGAAAGGACAGCAATGCCATTTTGCTGTGACCACTGCATATTGGACAGTGCTAGAACTCCTTCCTTGAATACAGGGGACTAATTCAGAGCCATACATTCTTAGAGAGAACAGAAAGGAGGACACAGACCTCCATGCCCCCAAAATGGCAATGAACAGCACCCCTCTTGCAAGCCAATGGGACTAGAAGAGGTAAGAAATATAACATGCCAAAGCCCAGCCCAGCCTGGGCAGATGATCATCAGAGTCCATGTAGTAGTTAAAGACTGTCCTGTGGTGACAAACCCCTAAGGAACTGATGTCTGAGGACAGCTCTGCTAGTACTGGATGAAAAGGCATGTTCCTATAGGATGCAGAGAAAGCATGGTGATGGCTGGCTGCCCTCCGTCAGGAAAGGGGAGCATGCAGGACATTAGAAGATCACATGTTTGTACAAAATGTACCTCCCTGTTTAGAAGTTGAAAAAATTGCAAGATTTCAGTTTTTTTGTGGCTGCATTTGCAACGACATGGATGGAACTAGAGGGTATTATGCTAAGCGAAATAAGTCAATCAGAGAAAGACATGTATTATATTATCTCACTGATATGAGGAATTCTTAATCTCAGGAAACAAACTGAGGGTTGCAGGAGTGGTGGGGGGTGGGAGGGATGGGGTGGCTGGGTGATAAACATTGGGGGGGGTATGTGCTATGGTGAGCGCTGTGAATTGTGTAAGATTGATGAATCACAGATCTGTACCTCTGAAACAAATAATACATTATATGTTAATAAAAAAAAAAAGATGGTAGGAAGGGAAAAATGAAGGGGGGAAATTGGAGGGGGAGATGAACCATGGGAGACTATGGACTCTGAGAAACAAACTGAGGGTTTTAAGGGGAGGAGGTGGGGGGAAATGTTAGCCCAGTGACGGGTATTAAGGAGGGCACATATTGCATGGACTACTGGGTGTTATATGCAAACAATGAATCATGGAACACTACATCAAAAACTAATTATGTAATGTATGGTGATTAACATAACATAATAAAATTAAATTAAAAAAAAGAAGTTGAAAAAATTGACATCTCTGAAGATATTTGAAAGGAAGCATGGTCCATTTGAGCCCAGGTTCCTTCCTGTTCCCACAGATAGTGCAAAAGAGCAGAGGTGAAAGATTGGTCCCCAGGGCACCCTAAGGACACTGTTTTCAGACTGATAGGGACCACACAGGGCTAGGGCAGCAGAGAGATGAAGCCAATCTGCATTTGGAGGACATTCAGGTAGCTCTAGGGAGGGTGGGGTCAGGTCCAGCAGCCTTTTCTATAGGGCCAGGGGCCAAGCAACACCCTTCAGTGGAATTCCTCCTGACCCAGGAGTGGGGACACGACAGTCAAAAACTTCCCCCCTGCTTCTACACCACCAGTAGAAATGATGCTGAAGCCACTGACTTGACTCACTAAGATAAGAGAAAAGTACATATTGAATTGCCCAAATTTGCACTGCCTTAATTTGCTGTGAGGAAAGACAGGAGCAAGCCCAAGGGCCAACCCTGGCTTCCATCCTCTACTGATGGCATGTCCCCTCACAAACCCCACCAAAGCCGCTTGGCAAATCACAGGGAGGGAGCAGCAATCTTGCTGTGCTTGTTGCCATTACAGACATCCCTATGTACTTCACACCATAATCCTCACATGTGGAAAAGACAGGATCCAGTCCAGGTAGCAGCCCCCTGGGTGACAGGGCAGCCCTGCCACAGACAGGAGGGTAGGAGCTGTGGGTTGTGAGCTCAGAGTTGGAAGGATAACCCGAACTCTTCAGAGTCCAACCCCTCAGACTCACCAGCTTCATCCAGCATCAGCAGACAGTTTTGTGCACATAACTGAGACACAGAGTTGAGAGTGTTCAAGACTAGTGACCCAAATTTGCTCCCTGAAGTAGAAGATAGGGCCATTTGCTGGAAGACAGGAAGCATGGGAAAAGTGGGGAAGGTTTGGAATAGCTGTCATGGGTCATAAAATTGAGAGTACAGAATCAACTCACCCTGTGAGGCAGAAGTTTACAAGGTAAGGACTCTGTACTAGGCATCCTCTGCTAGTGTACTCAGCACACTGAGGGTCTGAGTGGGAGAGCCAATGCTGGGGTACAGCTGGGGGAGAAGGCACAGGTGGCAAGAGAAACAAAGTGACACAGCCCTGAGAACAGCCTGGAAGAGGAGGAAAACACACCCTGGGGCCAAAAGGAAAAAACAGCATGTGCATGAAAGAAGGCTGAGAAGCTTAAAGAGCTCAAGGAAATGTTGGGCATAAGAGGATAAGAAGGCCAGAAGGGAAAAAAAATTAAAAAGAAAAAGAATGGCAGAAGGGCAGGATGCCAAACAGCTCTGAGGCAGACACAGGCAAAGAGTCATGGGCATGAGCCAGTGACACTGAACATGGAGAAAAGGCACCAGGGGCAAGGAGGTTGAGGAAACTTCAGAGTTGGAATTGACCATGAGAGAGTGACTCATGAGAATGACCGCTAATGGAGGAAAAAGGAAAACAAAGACTCAAGTGCCAAAATCCTCACAGGGATGCAGTGAATGACCAGAATACCGAAGATGCCAGCAAGGGAAAAGATGCTAATGAGCACTTAGATAATCTAGTACTACCATAAAAAAACAATTCAAACAAAAGGCATCAATAGATGCTAAAGCTATTGGGTGAAAAAAATCAGATGAAGAACAAGACACTGATATTTCCACAAAGTATTAATTACAGAAGGGAAAAGAGCAACTTCACAGTGGGGAAGCCTGATGGACATCACCTCAATCAAGTGATCAAAGTGAAGAGCAAAAGTAATGGGACAAAGTGAAATCAAGCACCACCTAACAGGATGAAATGAGAAGGGCACAGCATTGATATTGCTGTGGGGGTTTTCCTGATGTGTCCTTCTGATTGGATTCAGGTTATGCATTTTTGGCAGCAACATCAGAGATGTGTTATCAAGAAAATGAAAATGAGGAAAACTTTTATAAAATAACTAGACCCTAATCTTCAAAAGTTTCAACATCATGAAAGTTAAGAATAGATTGAAAAAATGTTCCAGACTGAAGGAGATAAAAGAAACATCGCAACAAAATGCAGTATGTGCTTCTGAATTGGGTCCTTTGCTATAAAGGAAGGGCACTATTCAGAGAGTTGGCAAAACTTGACTGAAGTTTTTAGATGAAGGGTATACAGGAGTATTTCATATTACTCTAACTTTTCTGTAAGATTAAAATTATTTCATAATAAAATAATAATTTGTGAAAGTCTAGAAATAAGCCTAAAGTGAGCAAAAGAATAAGCTAAAACTACTCATGAATCTAAATAACTAATGAGATTAAATGATATTCTACATAAAATTATGTGAAAAAGAGACTAATTTTTAAAGACTTCCCCAATGGTTTTTGCCTCCCCGTAATAGTCTTTTGCAGATTTTCCATCATATTGACCCAAGGGAGGGAAGAGCAATACCATCTGAGAAGGAAGAATGTTTGAGCAGAGTTAGAATACCCACCATATCATTTCCACATGTTAAGTAATTAATTAACTCATGTTGTATAAGTGGGCCCCTCGTGCCTTTGATGAATGGGATGCCAGTTAGTAGTTGCTCAGCCTTCTATTTTAAACAGTCTATTTTTATGTGTACATTCATTCAGTTGAAGGTTTAAACTCCTGATTGGGACAGTTGCTCCCCTTCGAAGAAATGCCACACACACACAATTGCACCCCATGATGGAAAGGTTATGAGAACAAGCACATACCCACATGCTCCTCATCACAACTGTGCTCCTTCCACCACACCCTGGGGACACTGTGCAAACTTCTAGTGCTGTCTCTGTTATCTGTCCTACAAAGTCCTCATTTTTACCTTTCTGGTCCCTGTGAGACTCCTCAGGTATGCTGTCAAGGGGGAGTAGTAGGTCCTCAGCATGTCTGCCCAGATTGAAGACCAGGGTTCTATCTCAGACCACCCATGTGGGTGCTTTCTCAAGCAATGCTGACATAGCCTGTCAGTGGAGCATTGCAAGCAGTGCTCAGCCAGAAGACCAGCACTTTCCTGTCAGCCTTGCAAACCTATCACCCTGATGTTATGCATCTTTTTTTAATTCTAGCTTGAAATACAAAAGTGAGCAATGACTTGTTTGTTCTAAGCCAAACCCAAACTACCTGTACTCTTGCAGGGACAGAAAAGTACTTCCACTTAGTATCTCAAAAATATTATCTTTATGAGATGAGATTTTCTTTCAAATAAAATCAACAGGAGGTAACAGTAGGAATGGCAGAGTAAGAACTGGTAAAAATTTTCTTCTCCATAAAAGCAACAAAAATTCAGACAAAAATTGTCAAAATAATATTTTCAGAACTTTAGAAATTAACCAATCTGCAACAATCCAAAGAGCACTTCTTGGGGGGAAAAAAAGGCTGAATCTTTTTTCTCTTTTTTTTGAGTATAGTTGACACACAATATTACATTAGTCTCAGGTGTACAACATTAGTGATTCAACAAACTTATACATAATGCTATGCTTGTCACAAGTGTAGCTACCATCTGTTACCATGCAATGCTATTACAATGTCATTGACTCTATTCTTATGCTGTGCCTTTTATTCCCATGACTTATTCATTCCAGAACTAGAAGCCTGTAATTCCCACCCCCCTTCACCCATTTTGCCCTTCTTCAACCCCCGCCCCCGGCAACTATCAATTTGTTATAGGTCTGATTCTGCTTTTTGTTTGTTTATTCATTTGTTGTTTTTAGATTCCACATATGAGTGAAATCATATAGTATTTCTCTTTCTCAGTCTACTTATTTTACTTAGCACAATACCCTCTACGTCCATCCATGTTCTCACAAATGGCATAATCTCATCTTCTTTGGGGAAATATAATATATCCTCTGTCATATGTGGAATTTAAGAAAGAAAACAAATGAACATATGTGAAGGGGAAAAAGAAAAAAAAAAGGAGTAAAGAACTTCTGAAACTCAACACCCAAAAAACAAATAATGTAGTCAATAAATGTGCAGAAGACATGAACAGACACTTCTCCAAAGACATACAAATGGCTAATAGACACATGTAAAAATCAACATCACTAACCATCAAGAAAATACAAATCAAAACCACAATGAGATACCACCTTATACCAGTTAGAATGGCAAAAATTAACAGAACAGGAAACAACAAATGTTGGTGAGGATGTGGAGAAAGGGGAACCCTCTTACACTACTGGTGGGAATGCAAGCTGGTACAGCCACCCAGGAATACAGTATGGAGGTTCCTCAAGATGTTAAAAATAGAGCTACCCTACAACCCAGCAATTACACTACTAGGTTTTTATCCCAAAGATACAGATGTAGTGAAAAGAAGGGTCACATGCACCCCAATGTTCAGAGCAGCAATGTCCACAATAGCCAAACTGTGGAAGGAGCCAAGATGCCTTTCAACAGATGAATGGATATAGAAGATGTGGTTCATATATACAATGGACTATTACTCAGCCATCAGAAAGGATGAATACCCATCATTTGCATCAACCTGGATGGAACTGGAGGAGATTATGCTAAGTGAAACAAGCCAAGCAGAGAACGACAATTATCATATGGTTTCACTCATATGTGAAACATAAGGAATAGTGCAGAGGACCATAGGGGAAGGGAGGGAAAACTGAAGGGGGAGGAATCAGAGAGGGAGTGGAACCATGAGAGACTATGGACTCTGGGAAACAAACTGAGAGTTTCAGAGGGGAGAGGCGTGAAGGGATGGGGTTGCTGGGTGATGGGTATTAAGGAGGGCACGTATTGTGATGAGCACTGAGTGTTATACGAAACTAATGAATCATTTAACACTACATCAAAAATTAATGATGTACTATACAGTGGCTAACTGAACATAATTTTAAAAAAAGGATAGAAGTAAACAAACCATAAGTGACTCTTAAGAACAGAGAATAAACTGAGGGTTGATGGAGGGAAGTGGGTGGGGGATGGGCTAGGTGGGTGATAGGTATTAAAGAAGGCATTTGCTGTGATGAGCACTGGGTGTTGTATGTAAGTGATGAATCACTGAATTCTACTCCAGAAACCTATATTGCACTATATGTTAACTAACAAAATTTAAATTAAAAAATTAAATTAATTAAATTAAATTTTTAAAAAAGGACATCTCTGTCAATTCACTAAGCTAACAGAACAGAAAATTCCATGGCAACACACAATAAATAATACAGACTTAAAATTCATTCAGGAAAGTCACTAAACAACAGCAACAACAATAAACATTAGGAAGGGAGAAGAATATCCCCCTCAGGAAAGAACCTTAGGAAGAAACTCTGATTTCCAGAGTTTCCACATTATACCATTTAAAATGTCCAATTTCAACAAAAACTTATGAGACATGCAAAGGCATGTATGGCCCATATACAGGGGGAACATGGTAATAGGCACCCTCCCTGAAGAAGGACAGACATTGGATTTCCTAGGCAAAAACTTTAAATCAGCAATTTAAAACATGTTCAAAGAACCAAAGGAAACCTTATTAATTTAGTTAGTGAGTTAGTTATTTTTAGAGAGAGAGAGGGAGTGTGTTGGGGGGGGCAGAGGGAAAGGGAGAGAGAGAATCTTAAGCAGGCTTCACACCCAGTACAGAGCAGGACACAGGGCTTGACCTTGAGGTCAGGACCTGAGCCAAAATCTAGAATCAGACCCTAAACCAACTGAGCCACCCAGGTGCCCCAGGAAATCATATTTAACCATATTTAAAGAACTATATGAAAGTATGAGAAAGTATATCTCATAAAATAGAGAATATCGATAAAGAGAAAGTATTAAAAAGAACAAATAGAAATTCTATAATTTAAATTACAACAAATGAAATAATTCCAGTAGAGTGGCTCAACAGCATGTGCAGAAAGAAAGTCTATAAACTCATAATTCTACAGACAGTAAAATGACTCTTCAGAATAAAGAAGAGAGAAAAATGGGAAGCTCTAAGCCTTCATTCCCCCCACAGAAACATAGAAAAGAGAGAGAGAGAAAGAAAGAGGAAGGAAGGAAGGAAGGAAGCAAGGAAGGAAGGAAGGAAGGAAGGAAGGAAGGAAGGAAGGAAGGGAGGGAGGAAGGGAGGGAGGAAGGGAGGGAGGGAGGGAGGAAGGAAGAAAGGAAGGAAGGAAGGAAGGAAGGAAGGAAGGAAGGAAGGAAGGAAGGAAGGAAGGAAGGAAGGAAGGAAGGAAGGAAG
>NC_058411.1:115786538-115818287 GCF_002201575.2 Neomonachus schauinslandi | reverse complement strand
AAGGAAGGAAGGAAGGAAGGAAGGAAGGAAGGAAGGAAGGAAGGAAGAACCAGAAGCTTTCTGAACCAAATTTGTAGGAGCTCTGGAAAACAGTCAAAGGTTTACAGCAATCAAGCAAAAGCCCAAACAGTAAAAAGCCATCTTCAAAAGGGTAGAAAAGTTTTGGGGCATTTTACTTGCCTTTGACCCACACCCTCCCTGGTGTGGAGGTGATCTGGGTCTTAAGCAGGTGGCAGTCTTGTTCTCAGTTCCCCCAACCCTACAAATTAGAGGGAACAAGAAAGACTTCTTTTAAAATGTACTGAGTATGTCCATTCTAAGTTGTCTGGGGGCTACTTGAAAGATTCATGCATGATGAAAAGTGCTCATCTCTGTTTCACATACCTCAGAGTGCAAGTGGGAAAAGCAGCAGGCACTGCTCATAAAACCTTCTGAGTGGACTACAAACCCACAAACACCTGGGGCAAGAGATTATAGGTAGAAATACACAATAGATCATCTAAGGCCAGAGAAGAAACTGGGGTAACTGTCTCTGAGAAATTAGGACATTCAAAAGTAGCCATGTATACAAGGGAATTTATAAAGACACACACATACCCAGGCCAGACAAATGCTCAGAAAATTCCTGAGAAAAACTTAAACTTTTACTTCAAGCTGATCCATAACTCAGAGGAAGTCCAGCTCAGTGTAAAGAAAGAGGAGAAGGGCTGGAGACTGAATTCAATCACCAATGGTCAATGATTTAATCAATCATGCCTACATACTGGAACCTCTGTTTTAAAAACAAAACAAAACAAAACAAAACAACAACAACAAAAAATGCTAAACTAAAAGACAGGAGAGCTTCCAAGTTGGTGAATGCTTCAAATTGCTGGGAAGGTGGTGCACCTGGAGAGTGCATAAAGCTCTGTGCCACTCCCATCCCCATATCTTGCCCTATGCATCCCTTCCATTTGGCTGTTCCTGAGTTGCATCCTTTATAATAAACCAGTAAGCATAAGTAAAGTCTATTCCTGAGTACTGTGAGTTATTCTAGCAAATTAGCAAACCTGAGGAGGGGGTCATGAGAACCCACAATTTATAGTCAATCAGATAGATGTATAGGAGGCCCAGTGAGGACAGTTCTGTGGGACTGAGTCCTTAACTTGTGGGATCTGACACTAACTCCAGATAGTGTCAGAATTGAACTGAATTGTTGGACATCCATTTGGTGTTTGCAAAGAATCAGAGAATTGGTTGGTGTAAAAAGGAAAAAAAAAAACTTCATTTGGTGTCAGCAGTGCTATGAGTAAAATAGTGCACTTGACATCATTTCAAATCAGGATGTTAGAGGTAATCCTGATGCAACCACAAAGAAAATGTCTATAAAAAATGGAAATGAAAAGGAAATCAAAATGTGTCACTATAAAAAAATCAAACACAGAAAAAGCAGTAATGGAGAAAATAAAGGACAAAAAATTACGTAAGACATAGAGAAAACAAATAGCAAATTGTCAGAAGCCCTTCCTTATCAGTAATTACTATAAATATACAAGGATTAAATTCTCCAATAAAAAGACAGAGACTGGGGGAGGAGCAAGATGGCGGAGGAGTAGGAGACCTGGATTTCGTCTGGTCCCAGGATTTCAACTGGATAGGGATCAAACCATTCTAAACACCTAAAAACTCAACAGGAGATCGAAGAAAAGAATAGCAACAACTCTCTGAACAGAAAAGCGACCACTTTCTGGAAGGTAGGACGTGTGGAACAGTGAATCCGAGGTGATATTGGGGAGGATAGACAGCGGGGAAAGGGGCCTCCATTGACTGCTACCAGCAGGTAATAGAGCAGTGGAGCACAAAATCGTAACTTTTAGAAGTCAGCTCCGCTGAGGGACGTCACTCCAGTGGCTAAGCAGGGGGTGGAACCCTCACTGGGACAGAGTGGTCACAGGACCCTCGGGGTCACAGAAAGACTGGGGGTGCCTGAGTGCAGCACAGCTCCCAGGTATTGGAGTGGGGAAGCCAGCTGCAGACACAGAGCCAAGGAGTGGGCTTTCAGCTCGGGGTTGCCATAAACCGTGATCCGCGGCACAGTCGGGCCACTGCTCCTCCAGCAGGGACCCAACAAACAGCAGACCAGGGAGACTCCCCTTCCTCCCCTGGGAGGATCAGCACTGGAGCGCACCACAGGGATCTGCTGGGTTTGGAGACTCCACACAGGGTCGTGTGCCAGAGATAGAAATGCTCCGTCATAGCCCAGGTGAGCACGGAGTATGGCGGGAGACCTGGGAGATGGGAGTGATTGACTGCTTTTCTCTGGGGTGCACTGAGGAGTGAGTGCCCGAGTTTTCAGCTCCTCCAGGGCGGAGATTGGGAGGCCACCATTTTCACTCTTGTCCTCCAAAGCTGTACGGAAAGGTTGCAGGGAACAAAAGTTCCTGAGAGCAAACCCGAGCACATTACTTAGCCTGGACCGGCGAAGGTGGGGCAATTCTGCCTCTAGGAAAGACTTTTGGGAACCACAGCAACAGGCCCCTCCCCCAGAAGGTCAGCAAGAACAGCCAGCCAAGACCAAGTTTGCCGATCAATGAGAACGGCAGAACTCCAGCGCTAGGGGAATATTGCACATAGAATTCATGGCTTTTTTACCATGATTCTTTAGTTTTTCAAAGTTAATTTTTTTTTACTTTCTTTTATTTTTTTAAATTTTTTTAAATTTCTCTTTTTCCCCTTTTCAACCAGCATCTTATCAATCCCTTTTTTAAATAATCTTTTTTATTTTTCATTTTTAGAGTCATATTCTATCCCTTCATAGTAGTTAACCTTATTTTTGGTATATATATATATAAGTTGTTCTATCATTAAAATTTTGGGACACAATTTCTTCTAACAGATCAAAATATACCCTAAATCTCTAGCGTATGGCTTTTTTCTAGGCTCCTGCCTGATCATATTCTCTCCTTTTTTTTTTATCCTCTTTTTCTTTTTTCAACCAACTTCTTATCAATTCCTTTTATAAAATCTTTTATAATTTTCATCTTTACAGTCATATTCTATCCCTTCATCGTATTACCTCTTATTTTTTGTACTTACATAAGGTTTTCTTTCTTTAAAATTTTGGGAGGCACTTTCTACTAACACACCAAAAACGCCCAAAATCTAGTGTGTGGCACTGATCTATGCACCAGCCTGATCATATTTGATCATATTCTGCTTTTTTTCTTTTTTTTGTTTTGTTTTTGTTTGTTTTTATCTTTTTCTTTTCTTTTTCTTTTTTCTTTCTTTCCCTTTCTTTTCCCCCAGTTTCAGGTCTTTTCTGATTTGTTTAGTGTATATTTTCTGGGGACATTGTTACCCTGTTAGCATTTCGTTCTCTCATTCATCTATTCTCCTCTGAACAAAATCACCTCAAAAAAAAAAGAACAAGAGGAAGTACTGACATGAACATTTTTCCAAATAAGACATCCAAATGGCCAAAAGACACATGAAAAAGTGCTCAACATCGCTCAGCATCAGGAAAATCCAAATCAAAACCTCAATGAGATACCACCTCATGCCAGTCAGAATGGCTAAAATTAGCAAGTCAGGAAACAGCAGATGTTGGCAGGGATGCGGAGAAAGGGGAACCCTCCTACACTGTTGGTGGGAATGCAAGCTGGTGCAGCCACTCTGGAAAACAGCATGGAGGTTCCTCAAAAAGTTGAAAATAGAGCTGCCATATGATCCAGCAATTGCACTCCTGGGTAATTACCCCAAAATACAAATGGAGGGATCCAAAGGGGTACATGCACCCCGATGTTTATAGCAGCAATGTCCACAATAGCCAAACTGTGGAAAGAGCCAAGATGTCCACTAACAGATGAGTGGATAAAGAAGAAGTGGTATATATATACAATGGAATATTAAGCAGCCATTTAAAGGAATGAAATCTTGCCATTTGCAATGATGTGGATGGAACTGGAGGGTATTATGCTGAGCAAAATAAGTCAATCAGAGAAAGACATGTATCATATGACCTCACTGATATGAGGAATTCTTAATCTCAGGAAACAAACTGAGGGTTGCTGGAGTGGTGGGGGGTGGGAGGGATGGGGTGGCTGGGTGATAGACATTGGGGAGGGTATGTGATATGGTGAGCGTTGTGAATTGTGTAATACTGTTGAATCAAAGACCTGTACCTCTGAAACAAATAATACATTATATGTTAAAAAAAAAAAAGAAGAAGAAGAAGGGCGCCTGGGTGGCTCAGTTGGTTAAGCGACTGCCTTCGGCTCAGGTCATGATCCTGGAGTCCCGGGATCGAGTCCTGCATCAGGCTCTCTGCTCAGCCCGGAGTCTGCTTCTCCCTCTGACCCTCCCCCCTCTCATGCTCTCTGTCTCTATCTCATTCTCTCTCTCAAATAAATAAATAAAATCTTAAAAAAAAAAGAAGAAGAAGAAGATAGCAGGAGGGGAAGAGGAGGAAATAGGAGGGGGAGACAAACCATGAGAGACTATGGACTCTGAGAAACAAACTGAGGGTTCTAGAGGGGAGGGGGGTGGGGGATGGGTTAGCCTGGTGATGGGTACTAAAGAGGGCATGTTCTGCTTGGAGCACTGGGTGTTATACGCAAACAATGAATCATGGAACACTACACCAAAAACTAATGATGTATGGTGATTAACATAACATAATAAAAAAAAAATAATAATGCTGCAATAAACATAGGGGGACATATATCTTAATAAAAAAAAAGACAGAGACTTACAGGATAAATTAAAAAGCAAAATCCAAGTATATGCTGTATACAAGGTATTCACTTTAGACCTAAACACACAAATATGTTGAAAATAAAAAGGTAGAAAATAATATTCCATGCAAATAATAGCTAAAAGAGAGCTGCAGACAAAATATTTAATTTAAAAATTGTTATAGGAGAAAAAAGAGGGCATTACATAGTAACAAAAGAGTCATTCTTCAGTAAGATATAAAAATTGTAAATAACTAATGCACCAAACATCAACCCCAAAATATATGAAGTAAATACTGACAGAATTAAAGGAAAAATAGTTCCAAAATAATAGTTGGGGATTTCAATATCCCACTTTCAAAAATGCTTAGAACATCTTCACAGAAAATCAGTAACAACATCATAAATATAGTGTACTCTCCCAAACAATAGCAGAATACACACAGGAAAAAAAAAAAAAACAAGGAATCCAATTAAACAATGTACAAAGGACTTCAACAGACAGTTCTCAAAAAAGATATTCAAATGGCCAATAAGCCCATGAAAAGATATTCAACATCATTAGTCATTAAGAAAAGACAATTTGTAACAATTAATGTAATATGCAAAAACTATTAAATTGTATATTTTAAATGAGTGAATTGTTTGGTATGTAAATTATACCTCAATAAAGTTGGTCTTTTTAAAAACTTAGTACAAAGCTACAGTGATCAAGACAGTGTGGTACTGACATAAATACAGGCATATAGATCAAGAGAACAGAATTGAGAGTACAGAAATAAATGCTTACATTTACAGTCAATTATCAAGAAACATGTCAAGGCAATTAAGTTGGGAAAGTCTTTTTTTTAATTCAAGTTAGTTCATGTATAGTGTAATGTTAGTTTTAGGCGCAGAATTTAGTGATTCAGTTTCATGTAACACCCAGTGCTCATTACATTGAGTGCCCTCCTTAATGCACATCACCCCATTACCCCATCCCCCTACCCAGCTCCCCTCCAGCAACCCTCGGTTTGTTTCCTAGAGTTAAGAGTCTATTATGGTTTGCCTCCCTCTTTGAAATATGTTTTCCTCTTATTTTATTTTTCCTTCCCTTCCCCTATGTTCATTTGTTTTGTTTCTTAAATTTACATATGAGTGAAATCATATGGTGTCTTTCTCTGGCTGACTTACTTCACTTAGCATAATATCCTCTAGTTCCATCCACATCACTGGATGGCAAGATTTCATTCTTTTTGATGGCTGAGTAATATTCCATTATATATATGTGTGTGTGTGTGTGTGTGTATACACACACACATATATACACACACCACATCTTCTTTACTCATTCACCTGTTGGTGGACATCTGGGCTCTTTCCATAGTTTGGCTATTGTGGACATTGCTGCTATAAATGCAGGGGAACATGTGCCCTTTTGAATCACTATGTTTGTATCCTTTGGATAAATGCCTAGTAGTGCAATTGCTGGGAAAGGGTCTTTTCAACAAATAATGTTGGGACAATTGGATATCCACAAACAAAATATTTCATTAGATCCTTACCTCATACCATACACAAAGATGGATCACAATCCTGTGTCCCACCCTATTTCAATTCTTTTTCTTAAGTGCCCATTGGAGGTTGATGGACAAGACCCTGAAAGTGTGTGCACACACTCCTGGCATCTGTGGTACCCAGGGGTTCTAAATTCTCATGCAAGCCCAGACTCGGGTTTTAGCAACTCATTAAGAAAATTAGTTTTTTTCTTACTATACCCCCATTGAAAACACATACACACAGACCCAAAATGGAGTCACTTATGCCAGGCCACATCACCAAACCAGGGCTTAATACCTAATTGCAGTTCCAACCTCCTCCGGAAATGCAGTCTTATCTGGCCAGTCGGGAATTTTCTGCTCAGTACAAATGAGGTAAACTGTCACATGGGCCCTCCATCCCCAAAGGAAGATTAGATAATCTACATGATAAGACCCCCTGCTCTGGGGTGCCTGGGTGGCTTAGTTGGTTAAGCCTCCGACTATTGATTTAAGCTCAGGTGATGATCTCAGGGTTGTGGGATTGAGCCCTTTGTTGGGTTCTGTGCTCAGTATGGAGTCTTCTTGTCCTCCCTCTCTCTCTCTTTCCCAGTCTCTCTTTCTCTTTCTCAGATAAATAAATAAAATATTTTTTAAAAAGACCCCCTGGGAAGAATGAAGGGGGGGAAATCGGAGGGGGAGTCGAACCATGAGAGACTATGGACTCTGAAAAACAAACTGAGGGTTCTAGAGAGGAGGCGGGGTGGGGGGATGGGTTAGCCTGGTGATGGGTATTAAGGAGGGCATGTTCTGCATGGAGCACTGGGTGTTATACACAAACAATGAATCATGGAAACACTACATCAAAAACTAATGATGTAATGTATGGTGATTAACATAGCATAATAAAAAATAATAATAAAAAAAAGACCCCCTGCTCTTTCCCCTAAGGGAAAGTGACCTTGCCTGAAACAATCTTTTCTTTTACTAATAATTTCCTTCCCCACTCTCCTTCCTAGAAAAACCTTCCATTTTGTACAACTTCTATGAGCTCCCCTAATCACTTAATAAAGCCAATTAGATCTTCAAATTTATTCAGTTGAATTTTTCTTCCTTAATACCGAATTCCTCCTGTACTCCGCCTAGGGTTAGACAGTGCTAGTGCTCCATTTCTCATTGGAGGTACTGGTCTTTTCCTAGATTTTTGGCTAGTTAGTAGGCCTGTGACATTAGCTCTCTGATGTGTTCCTAAAAAGTGATTTCGAAGACCATCTGGTGTTTTCTCATTTTTCTTTTCTTTTTCTCTTTTTTTAAGATTTTATTTATTTGAGAGAGAGAGAGAGAGCATGAGCAGGGGGAGGGGCAGAGGGAGAGGGAAAAGCAGTCTCCCCACTGAGCAGGGAGCCTGACGATGTGGGGCTCCATCCTGGGACTCCAGGATCATGACCCAAGCCAAAGGCAGATGCTTAACTTACTGAGCCAGCCAGGCGCCCCCTGTTTTCTCCACAAAGACTTACAGGATAAATTAAAAAGCAAAAACCAAGTATATGCTGTATACAAGGTATTCACTTTAGATCTAAACACACAAATTATGTTGAAAATAAAAAGGTAGAAAATATTCCATGCAAATAGTAACTAAAAGAGAGCTGCAGACAAAATAATGAGTGTAAATGACAGTCTTGAAGCCAGATGTTAACATTGTTGTTTATAATGCCCATGGTATTTATTTTCATTAAATCTATAAATTACATTAATCTATACATTAATTTACAGAGAGGTTTTTTTTTTTTACTTTGCCTTCTTATCTAAGTGTATAAACCTAACTTCCCATGCAACTCTTCTAATT
The DNA here is from genome assembly GCF_002201575.2 of Neomonachus schauinslandi. Lineage (NCBI taxonomy): Eukaryota > Metazoa > Chordata > Mammalia > Carnivora > Phocidae > Neomonachus > Neomonachus schauinslandi. Next base: position 115,810,212 of record NC_058411.1, on the reverse strand, counting down.
TTATAATTTTATATTCTGATTAGTAAATGCCATATATCTTATTTAGTAAGAGCATTTCCAGACATGTTTATTTTGAATGAGATGCATTTTAAAAGAATACTTTCTTGCTGGTTATTGCTGGTACATACTGTTACTTTACTGTATAGTTTCAGTATATTTTCAGTTAATTCCTGTGGACATTTTTGCAATAGTATTATAAATAATGATGACTGTATTGCCACTCTCTTAGTCAGTTCAGGACTGCTATAACAAAGTACCATAGACTGAGTTGTTCACAAACAACACAAATTTATTTCTCCCAGTTCTGAAGACTGGAAGTCTGAGATCAGGGTGCCGGCATGGTCTGGTTCTGGTAAGGAAGCTCCTCCAGGTTACAGACAGCCAACTTCTCATTGTGCCCTCACACAGCAGAAAGAAGGTCAGAGAACTTGCTGGGATCCTTTTTACAAAAGCGTTAATCCCATTTGTGAGGGCAGAATCTCTTGTGATAGATTAATTTATAATAAATATATATTTTGTTCTTCATCCACAGTTCCAGGCTTACTATTCCTGAAGCCCTTGGAATTTCCTAAGTGATAAGAGCATTGGGAGCATCTTGGTTTTTTGTTTTGTTTTGTTTTTGGTCTTTAGTCCTCAGTTCCTAAAATCATTTCAGAGCCATAAAAGTGAAATGAGTGTCTTATTATTCATAACAAGCCCCTTTCAACCACAAATAAACTTATGTTAATGAGATGACTTTTAGAAATCACCTAACCGATCGGGGCCGGGGGGGGGGGGGGGGGGGGGGGGTTGACGGCTAGGGGAAATAACCATGATTAGAGGGTTGCAACTTTCAGTCCCACTCCTTGACCTCTGGGGAGGGGAGAGGGACTAGAGTTTGAATTAGTCACCAATGGCCAATGATTTCATCCATCATGCCTTGAAGCCTCCATGAAAACCCAAAAGGACAGGGTTTGAAAAGACCCCAGGTTGGTGAACCATAATGCATCCCTGTTTGGGAGTCCCTAGACTCCATAGAGAAAGAAGCTCCTGCATTCAGGATCTTGTTCCTCATATGTCTTCATTCACATCCTTTAATAACCTTTGTAATTAGCAAGTAATCTGTAATTAATCTGGTTTCCTGTAAACTGGTCTAATCAAACCTGGGGCAGGGGAAGGATTGTGGAAACCTCCAATTTATAGCCAGTTGGTCAGAAGCACAGATAACCTGGACTTGTAACTGACATCTGAAGACTTTCAAGTCTCATGGGACTGAGCCTTTAACCTGCAGGATCTGCTACTATCTCCACATAGTGTCAGAATTGAGTTAAATCTGTGGGATACCCAGTCAATGTCTGTGGAAAATTGGAGAATTGTTTGGTGTTGGGGGGAAAAAATATTCTAATTCCCAAAGACCCCATCTCCTAATACCATCACATTTAGGTTAAGAACACAAACATTCAGTTAATTGCAGCCATCAATTTAATATTCTTACTTATTGCTTTGGTTACAACAGCTGTGAATAATGTCAACCTACCCTAACTTCCTCCTGTTGTTTCAAATATGAGACATCATACAACCTTGTTTTTGTTTTTTTTTTTTTTTAGTGTACAATTCAGTGTCTTGTTGTCTATTCACAAAGTATTTCAACCATCACCACTATCTAATTCTAGACTATCCTCAATCCCTCCAAAAGAAACCTCATACCCATTAGTGGTCACTCCTCATTCCTGCCTCCCCTCAGCCCTAGCAATTACTAATCTACTTTCTGTCTTTATGATACTGCATATATATGGGATCATAAAATGTATTGTCTTTAGTGACAATATATGTGCATATATGTTTATAATTGGTATAGCTTCTTGACAGATTGATCATTTCATAATCAGAAAATCTTCCTTGACGCTAGTAACAATATTTTACTTAAAGACTATTTTGACTAATATTAGTATCACCTCTCCAATCTCTCTTTTGATTACTGTTTTGATGATATATCTTTTTCCATCCTTTTACTTTCAACCTATTTGTGTCTTTGATTTTAGTGTATCTCTTGTAGATAGGATATCCTTGCATCATTTATTATATCCTTTTCACCAATTTTGCCTTTTTTTTATTCTTATGTTAATCCCCATACATTACATCATTAGTTTTAGATGAAGTGTTCCATGATTCATTGTTTGTGCATAACACCCAGTGCTCCATGCAGAATGTGCCCTCCTCAATACCCACCACCAGGCTAACCCATCCTCCCACCCCCCTCCCCTCTAGAACCCTGTTTGTTTTTCAGAGTCCATCGTCTCTCATGGTTCGTCTACCCCTCCGATTTCCCCCGCTTCATTCTTCCCCTCCCGCTACCTTCTTCTTCTTCTTTTTTTTTTTCTTAACATATATTGCATTATTTGTTTCAGAGGTACAGATCTGAGATTCAACAGTCTTGCACAATTCACAGCGCTTACCAGAGCACATACCCTCCCCAGTGTCTATCACTCAGTCACCCCATCCCTCCCACCCCACCCCCCACTCCAGCAACCCTCAGTTTGTTTCCTGCCAATTTTGCCTTTTTATTGGTGTTTAATGCATTTACATTTAATGTTATTACTAAAATGTAGGATTTATCTGTCATGTTGGTATTTCTTGTCTATACATTTCATGACTTTTTGTTCCTCAATTTCTCTATTACTTCATTCTTTTGAATCAAACAGATATTTTCTAGTGTACCCTCAGGATAATACTGGCTTCATGGAATGAATTTGGAAATTTTCCTTCCTCTTCTATTTTTTGGAATAGTTTGAGTAGAATAGGTGTTAATTCTTCTTTAAATGTTTGATAGAATTCACCTGTGAAGTCATCTGGTCCTCGACTTTTTTTGTTGGGAGTTTTTTCATTACTGATTCAATTTCATTGCTAGTAATCAGTCTGTTCAAATTTTACATTTTTCCATGCTTCAGTTTTGGGAGGCTATATGTTTCCAGGGATTTATTCATCTCTTATAGGTTGTCCAAGTTGTTACCATATAATTTTTCATAATATTATCATAATACTTTGTATTTCTATGGCATTGGTTATCGTCTCTCCTCCTTCATTTCTGATTTTATTTATTTGTGTCCTCTTTTTTGTTGATAAGTATGGCTAAAGTTTTATCTTTTCAGAGAACAGCTCATGGTTTCATTGACCTGTTCTATTGGTTTTTTAGTCTCCATTTCATTTATTTCTGCTCTAATTTTTTATTATTTCCCTCTTTCTACTGGCTTTAGGTTTTGTTCTTCTTTTTCCAGCTCTTTTAGATGTAAGGTTAGGTTGTTTATTTGAGATTTTTCTTGCTTTTAAGGTAGGCCTGTCCTGCTATAAGCTTTCCTCTTAGAACTTCTTTTGCTGCATCCCAAAGATTTTGGACTGTTGTGTTTTCATTTTCATTTGTCTCCATGTATTTTCTTTAATTTCCTCTTTGATTTCTTGGTTAACCCATTCTTTGTTTAGTAGCATATTACTTATTCTCCATGTATTTATGTTCTTTCTAGATTCCAATATCATCTTAAAATAATCTAGTTAGAATTAGTATCAACTTAATTTCAATTATAAACAAAAATTTGTTCCTATATAAGTGTTCCCTCAAGTATTTTATACTATTATGGGCTACATATTAGACTTTTATACATTGTATACCCTCCACCACAGATTTATAATTACTGCTTTATAAAATCATCATTTAAAGCTGATGAGAAAGAAACAAGTATTGGTGAGGATGTGGAGAAAAAGGAACACTTGTGCACTGCTGGTGGGAGTGCAAACTGGTGCAGCCACTGTGGACAACAGTATGGAGGTTCCTCAAAGTAATTCAAATAGAACTACCATATGATCCAGTAATTCCACTACTGGATATTTACCCAAAGAATACAAAAACACTAATTTGAAAAGATACATGCAGCACTAGGTTTATTGCAGCATTATTTACAACAGCTAAATTATGAAAGCAGCCCAAGTGTCCACTGACAGATTCGTAGATAAAGTCCATCTATTACCCAGCCATAAAAAAAGGATGAAATCTTGCCATTTGCAACATGGATGGATATAGATAGCATAATGCTAAGTGAAATAATTCAGTCAGAGAAAGACAAATACTATATAATTTCACTCATATCTGGAATTTAAGAAACAAAACAACTGAAGGAAAAGACAAACCAAAAAATATTTTTCCTGTAAACTGGTCTAAGATTTTATTTATTTATTTGACAGAGAGGGGGAGAGCACAAGCAAGGGGAGCAGCAGAGTCTTTTTCCAAAGACTGTATTCCTACTTGTGATCACTAAAGTCTATTCCTTTAGCTCATGTTCAGTTAATGTTTTGACAGAGATTTCCCTGAATGCCAGGAACTTAAGTAAACAAACCAAAAAAGAAAAAGAAAGAAAAAATACACATACAAAAAACACTAACACTTTTCTCAGTCTGCAGATTGGCTCTGTTCTGGGGTACTCCATCAACATTTAGCAAGTCTTCCACTGGAACTAGGGCTAAGCTTGAGATAAAAGTTCAGGGTCTTCTCTAGTCTTTTCTGGCATGCAACTTGCCCTGACTATGTGTGGCTTTCTAAATTCCCCCATATACATGTGTACTTTTGAATATCCTACTTTTCCAAAGACTCTCCCCAGGTTTTACACCTGGGGCATAGGCACTCTGTCGTACATCTCAACCAGTAAGCTTCTCCACCAGACATCTGCAGTTTGTTAGATCCTCTTACAGTGTTTTGAAGCAATGCCCAACACTTTTACACACTGTTCCAGGTTAGGTAAAACAGAGATGAGAAGCTCTGTCAATCCTTCAGCTGGGCCCCAGATAGGTTGGAAGAGACACACACAATAATTTGCAGTAAGGTCTGTTTTGCTCTATCTGGAACCAGGGACCAAGTTTTAAGATTGGTCTGCCATGGTTTTAAGACTGCCACCATGACTGAACTCTACCTTTGAAACTAACACACTATTTGTAAATTAATTTAATTTAATAAAAATTTTTAAAAATTAAAAAAAAACCTGCCACCATGATGGGGAAGGAGTAGGGAAAGGCTAAGAAAAATGCCACAAAACTTTCTTATCATTTTCAAGTTGCCTTTTACTTGGTTTGGCATTTGCTTGGTTGCTATAATTTTTTTACTGATTTCTAGAGTTCTGACAATATTGGTTCTGAGTGTTTCTGCTTGTTTTTCAATGTTTCTGTGAGGGAACAAGAGCTAAGAACATCCTACTCTGCCATTTTACTGATATCGTTCTTCTAAAGCAAGTTCCAAAATTTAGAAGAAAAGGGTCTCTGAACTTCATTTTCTTTTTCAAGATTATTTTGCCTATTCTGGATTCTTTGCCTTTCCATATAAATTTTAGGATCAGCTCACTGATTTCTGCCCCTGAAAAAAAAAAAAAACAAAACCCTGCTGAGATTGTTTTAGGGATTGTGTTAAATCTATAGATCAATCTAGGAAAAATTATCATCTTAATAATATTGTTTTCCAATCAATGAACATTGAATGTCTCTCCATTTATCTAAATCTCCTTTAATTTCTCTCAGCAAAATCATTTGGTGTTCAGTTATAAGAGTCTTAATAAATATAATCCTAAGAATTCTATTCTTTTTAATGCTTTTGTGAATGGAACTGCTTTCTTAATTTTATTTTCATTGTTATTTTCTATTAATGAAAATTAATGAATTATTTCATTAATTTTATTTTCAGATTATTCATTACTGGTGAATAGAAAGACAATTGATTTTTATTGTTGATTTGTACAACTGTCTTTATTCACAGACATGATTATCTACTTAGAAAAGCCAAAAATTTGTAAACAAAAAATGTTACTAGAATAAATGAGTTTAGCAAAGATATAAGATCAATGCACAAAAATCAATTATATTTTATATATTAGCAATGAAGAAATATAAATTAATGTTTAAAAACACCATTTAAAAATATCAAAAATGTCCTATTTATAGATAAGTCTAACAAAATATGTCCAGCACCTGTTCACTGAGAACTATAAAACATTGCTGAGATAAATAAGAATAAAATAAATGGAGAGATATACTATTTTCTTGGATCAGAAAACTCAATATTATTAAGATATCAATCCCCCCTAAACATCATATAGATTTAGTGCAGTTCCAATCAAAATGCCAGCAGAGTTTTTTGAATTGACCTGGTTATGATAGCATTTATATGGAAAGGCAAAGGGCATAGAATACCCAAAACAATATTGAGAAGAAATAAAGCTGGAGGACTCACACTATTTGATTTCAGAACTTTGTAAAAGCTACAGGATACAAAACAGGGTGGTATTAATGACATGATAGTCATGTTATCTATACCCTGCCTTGTTTCACAAAGATTTTAATAGTTTTAAGAAAACACTTACTAACCAGCTTGTACACAGGTGATGTAACTGATCTGAAAAACTGTCCCTAGACTTCCTGGAAGTCAAAGGACAAAAGGGGTGCAACAGCTACAAACCTCTGCCTGCTTCCCTTCTGTTCAGAATTAACAGCAAATGATCAGTTTGCAAGGGGACTGTTCTCGGAAAGTTAAAAAATATGAAATCCCAAATTACCTTTCAGCACAATATTAAGCAGTGTATTTGTAGCACCTCATAGCATTCTTTAGTTTCATTCTCTTCATAAACAAACCTGTAATAGTTAATAAGTTTTAAATCCTCTGAGGCTAAAGAGTTGGTTGTTTTTTGCATATCCCATGATTTCCATCTTGCCTTACCTATATTAGGTTTAAAAGACCTCTATGTTTTATCACCAATATGAGCACGTCTCTTTTTATTTTATACTTATTTTCATGAAGTAAGAAGTGCAAAATGTAATGAAGCCCTCAAATAACCTTTAAAAAGATGCAATCTGGAGTGACCATACACCAGCACATGCCTGCTCAGGAGAAGCATGTTGGTTCAGGGCCTCATGTAAGTGCGTATGTGTGGATAGCACTACACCCTCCATACTCACAGACACTCACACCAAGCTGGTCCTTCTCCTAAGGGCCCACATCACGGTAGGACTAGCCAAGAGCCATCCCCCTGGGTCTTTTGTGAGCTGTCCCTACAGGTTTCCTGGTTACTGTTGCTCCCTCTCCTGGAACAAGCTCAGCAGAAGTTGTGGCTCAAGAGTACTCATCTCTACTGGCCCTGGGACCTGTCTCCCCTATGGCCTTTGCCTCCTGGCTGCCATCTACTCTTAACCCCCTTGCTCCCAACCTGTGGACCTTCCCTGCACCACCCAGCCAGCAGGGCTGTCACAGGACATAACTTTGGTCACCTTTGGCCCACAGGAGCTCTAGTCTCCAGAGAGGAGCATATCCTGAGCAACATGTGGTCAGATTTAGCAAATAAAAATAGAGTGCCCAGGCAAATTTGGTGTCAGATAAACTACAAGTAATTTTTTAGTCTGAGAACTTCCCCCCAAATATTCGTTTTTATCTGAAATTCACATTAGCAACCTACATTCTATCTGGTGACCCTCAGAGCACAAGATGTGACTCTGACCTTCAGTCTGCTGGTGAGATGTTAGCAAACATGAGGTGGCAGAAGCTTATGACCACCTCTGCTCCTGAATGATGAAGCCTTTGGAAGGATGAGAGGCAGGTGGCCCATGGGACCCCTAAGTCAGCTGGCAGCCACACCTGCACTGGCATAAGGGGTTAGACACCACCCTACAACCCACATGGTGAAGTTTGTATTTGGTGTCTGGCAAGATAGCTGATGTACCAGGTCAACACAGCTTCCAGAGAAGGTCTTCAGCCCCAGCTTCCCCACAGTCTGCCCTAATCCAATCCTACATAGGAATTCTGGAGGTATTCCTTCACCTTCCAAGGTGCCCTTAATTATTCATGCATTTCAGACCTAAAATTTTTATCAAAAGCTGTATGGGGTTTTGGGGGGGTTTTTTTGTTTTGTTTTGTTTTTTGGTATGTATTATTATATTTTTAAGTACTAAAGAGGGAAGGATGAAAGAAGAGAGGGGAAGGATAGGTGATTTAAAAATAAATTCCAGGTTGGTAAAAGAGCTAAATCTAAAGAGCAAAGTTTAAAACTTTTAGAAAACAGGAGACAATTTTTATGAAATCAGAGAGGAAATGGAGTTCCTAAAAATATCTGAGCTTAAAAATATTAACCCCAAAAAAGAGTACAAAACCATGAAAGATTTACAAATATAATCATATTAAATACTTTACTTAAAAAAAAAACATAAATAGGGGCACCTGGGTGGCTCAGTGGGTTGAGCATCTGACTCTTGGTTTCGATTCAGGTTGTGATCTCAGGGTCATGGGATCGAGTCCCACACTGGGCTCCATGCTCAGCATGGAGTCTGGTTCAGATTCTCTCTTTCCCTCTGCCCCTCCCAACTGTGCTCTCTCTCTAAAATAATTAAATAAATCTTTTTTTAAAAATCATAACTAAAAAGAAAAGATGATCTTCTGGCTTGGAGAAGACCCTGCAACACAGGACCAAAGAGGGTTAATATGAAGAATTAAAAAAAAAAAAAACCCACAACACAGAAAGAAAAATATTAACACCTCATTAGAAAATTGAGCAAAATGTATGAGATTGTACATTATGAAAAACAAACCTGTTTAGTAAACATGTGGGAAGAAGGTCTGCTTTCCTGGTCAACAAGGAAATGTAAATTTCCTTGCAAACCATGACATAGCACATCACATGTATCACATCTTCTTATGTTAAAGTCCCCCAGCACCAAATGTTGTAAAGGTGGGAGGGTAAATTGATACAATTATGAATCTGGTACATCTAGTAAATCCTAAGGTGCATACACTTTAGGAACCAACATTCGTTCTCAAGTAGAGAGATACTCTAGAGAATCCCCCCCACTTATACCCTAGAAAACCTATATGAGAAAATGTGTTGTAGTTTTTAATAGCAAAATACTAGGGAGTGGGGTAGACACTGAATAGCTACCTACAGGAGAAGACATATAAACTGTTGGGATATTCATATACTGACATCTTATGTTAGCAATCCAAATGAATTAACAAAAACTACAGGCAGCCACACTGACAAATCCCAAAAACAGGTTGGACAAAAAGAGCAAAACAAGAGCATATACTATTTAGTGATACATAAACAAACAGTAAAAGTATGAACCTGCACATTGGTGAGATCAACAGTAAGCTGGGATAGGTCTTACCCTAGAGAAGAGGAGGGGACAGGATCATGGCAGGTGGTGGGGCTCTACACCACACTTGTATGCATTTCTGTGATGCTTTGCCTTTTTCAACATTAGACCACTGGTACTGTATGGGTCAGGTTCTGGCTGAGCAACTGCCCTGAGCAGGACTTAATGCTTGTGGGGACAAGGATACCCAGATCTGCAGGGTAAACAAGATGTCCCTACATGGGTATGAATAGACACTTATAGGATGCTTTTATATCTGTTTATTGGCTTTACTTTGGTAAATATTTAAAGGTTTATCAAAAGTTCTTTTTTATGTAAATCTAGATTTTTCTAACATGAAAAACAATATTCAATTAATTCACTTGACATATTTGTAGGAATAAAGCATGTTCTAAGATATATATATATGCATATTATATATATAAGTATGTAAATATATATCCTTTTTAAAGTCATGTAATACTTTTAATGCCTTAAAATAATCTAGTAAATGCAAATTTCATGCTAAAAATCTCTCTATTTTTATTACCTTTTGGAGTTATGTTAGCCACATTTTAGAAAAAGCATTCATTCAAAACAGGCCAGGAAAGTGCTAGAAAGATTCTTGCATTTCTTGCATAATATCTGAAAATTTTCCAACAAAAAATGGGGGAACCACTCACAGAAATCCAATATTTGTGAATTCCACACTTACAAGATAAAATTATTATAAACTCACCTCTGCTCTGTGAGGAACGAATCAAAATCTCGGTCCACAGACGCCCAGCAGCTCTGCCCAGCTGCCCTGCTGGGGTAGGGGGTTGAGGGGTCTGCTTTGTTGACTCCCTGCTGTAGCCTGCAGTTGCTGGTGACAGGTCCTGTCAGTTCTGGCCTTCCCAGGCCAGCACACATGGGAGAAGATGTCTGATGTAGCTCCATCTCCAGCACACCAGAGGTCAGCCCACCATCTTTGTTCTCTAGATGCATGTTCCGTTCTCACTCTCTCACTAGGTTAGCCAGAAAGAAACCACTGTTGATGAAAAGCAAATTGGGAATATTGTTTGCACCTTAGGGAACCCATATGGAATCCATTCAGTCTCTCTCTACCCTTGCTATTTTTTGGTCTCTTATAATGAGGCCCTTCCAGTGTTTCCAGCATTCTAATATCATATGGGAAACAGTGTATGCTCATCTCCAAGGATGAACATTGTAGCACATTTCACACTAGCCATGATCTAAGTATTCAACAAGAAAGCATTAGTTAAGTAAGTTGTAATATGTGCATAGTATGAAATACTATGCAACTAAAAATGATCTAAAGGGATACTGATTGGTAGTGGGAAATATTAAGGGTACAGAAAACAACATTGTTAGACTAGGTATTTTTCTTGAAATAAATATATACATGGCATATGCATAGAACAGAAGACAAAAAGACCCAGCCTCCAAAATATTATTAACTCTGGGTGGTAAGGACTTTCTCTTTTGTTTCTGTCTTATCCTATGGTTTTATGGGGTTTTGCATCCCCCACTTTTTAAATTTTTTTAAATTTTTAAATTTTATTCTTGTGTTTCATTTTGGCTTTGTTTTTTGGTTGTGGCTTCTGACCACTTCGGATTTTGCTAGGGTGCATCTTGCTTGGGTTGTGGTTGATATTTTGGCCTCTGCTCATTCACTCAACCATCCCTCAACAGAATTGGCCTCTGCTCATTCACTCAACCATCCCTCAACAGAATGACTAGGAGGAGGAACTCTCAATAAGGAAAAGAAACAGAGACAATGTCCTCTGCCACAGAACAAATGGATACGGATATAAGCAAGATGTCAGAGAATTTGGGATAGTAATCATAAAGTCAATAGCTAGGCTTGAAAAAAGCCCTAGTGACAATATAGAATCTCTAAGACCAGATATGAGATCTAATCAGGCCGAACTAAAAAAATGCTATGAATGAGATACCATCTAAACTGGATACTCTAACAGCCAGGGCAAATGAGGCAGAAGAGAGAATTAGTGATCTAGAAGATAAGCTGGTGGAAAGGAAGTTGAGGAAAACAGAGATAGGCTGCTAGTACCACAAGAGAAAAGGATTTGAGAGATTAATTATACCATTAAATGTTCCAATCTCAGAATTATTGGGACCCCCAAGGGGGTGGAGAAAGAAAGAGGGCTAGAAGGTATATTTGAGCAAATCATAGCTGAGAACTTCCCTAATCTGGGGAAGGAAACAAGCATTCGAGTCCAAGAGGCAGAAAGGACCCCTCCCAAATCAATAAAAATAGTCAACACACTGACACATAATAGTGAAGCTTGCTAATTTTACAGCCAAAGACACAATCCTGAGAATAGCCAGGGAGAGGAGGTTCCTGACATATGGAGGGAAGAATATTAGAATAACATCAGACCTGTCCACAGAAACCTGGCAAGCCAGAAAGGCCTGGCAAGACATATTCAGGGTACTAAATGAAAAGAACATGCAGCCAAGAACACTTTATCCAGCAAAGCTGTCATTCAGAATGGATGGAGAGATAAAGAGCTTTCAGGACAGGCAGAAACTGAAAGAATATGCAACCACCAAGCCAGCCCTGCAAGAAATATTAGGGAATTTTGGAAGGGAAGAGAGACTCCAAGAGTCACATAGACTAGAAAGAAACAGAGAAAATCTATAGAAACAGGGATGTTACAGGCAATACAATGGAACTACATTCATATCTTTCAGTAGTTACTCTGAATGTAAATGGGCTCAATGCTCTTATGAAAAGACACAGGGTTTCAGATTGGATTAAAAAAGCAGGACCCATCCATATGCTGTCTACAAGAGACCTGTTTTGAATCTAAAGATATCTCCAGATCGAAAGTGAGGGGATGGAGAACAATTTACCATGCTAATGGACCTCAAAAGAAAGCTGGGGTAGTAATCTTCATATCAGACAAATTATATTTTAAACCAAAGACCATAATAAGAGACATAGAGGGACATTATATCATACTTAAAGGGTCTATCCAACAAGAAAATCTAACAGTTGTAAATATCTATGCCCCCAACATAGGAGCAGCCAATTATATAAACAAATTAATAACCAAAATAAACATATTGATAATAATACATTAATAGTAGGAGACTTCAAAACTCCACTCACAGCAATGGACAGATCATCTAAGCAGAAGATCAACAAAGAAACAAGAGCTCTGAATCACACATTGGACCAGATGGACTTTGTAGATATATACAGAACATTCCATCCTAAAACAACAGAATACTCATTCTTCTCAAATGGATATGGAACTTTCTCTAGAATAGAGCACATACTGGGTCACAAATCAGGTCTCAACTGATACCAAAAGATTGAGATTATTCCCTGCATATTTTCAGACCACAATGCTTTGAAACTGCAACTCAACCATAAGAAGAAATTTGCAAGGAACTCAAACACTTGGAAGTTAAAGAGCATCCTGCTAAAGAATGATTGGGTCAACCAGGAAATTCAAGAAGATTGTAAACAATTCATTGAAACTAATGAGAATGAAAACACATTGGTCCAAAACCTATGGGATAGTGCAAAGGTGGTCCTAAGAGGGAAATACATAACCATCCAAGATTCTCTCAAAAAATTAGAAAAATCCCAAATGCACAAGCTAAACTTACATGTAAAGGAGCTGGAGAAAGAACAGCAAATAAAGCCTAAACCAAGCAGGAGAAGAGAAATAATAAAGATTAGAACAGAAATCAATAAACCAGAACCAGTAGAACAGATCAATGAAACTAAAACCTGGTTCTTTGAAAGAATTAAAAAGATCAATAAGCCCCTGGCCAGACTTACCCAAAAAGAAAAGAGAAAGGACCCAAATCAATAAAATCATGAATGAAAGGGGAGAGATCACGACCAATACCAAGGAAATAGAGACAATTATTAGAACTTATTACCAGCAGGCATATGCCAACAAACGAGGAAATGAGGAAGAAATGGATGCATTCTTGGACACTTATAAACTACCAAGACTGAAACAGGAAGAAATGGACAATCTGAATATACCAATAACCAGTAAAGAAATTGAAGCAGTAATAAAAAACCTCCCAAAAAACAAGAGTCCAGGGCCAGATGGCTTCCCAGTGGAATTCTACCAATCATTTAAAGAAGAAATCATACCTATTCTACTGCAGCTCTTCCAAAAAATAGAAACGGAAGGGAAACATCCAAACGTGTTCCCAGAGGCCAACATTACCCTGATCCCAAAACCAAAGACCCCATCAAAAAGGAGAATTACAGGCCACTATCCCTGATGAATATGGATGCCATAATACTTAACAAGATCCTAGCCAATAGGATCCAACAGTACATTAAAAGGATTATCCACCACTGACCAGGTGGGATTTAGTCCTGTGATGCAAGGGTGGTTCAACATTCGCAAATCAATCAACATGATAGAGCACATCAATAAAAGAAAAGACAAGAACCATATGATTCTCCCAACTGATGCAGAAAAAGCATGTGACAAAATATAGCATCCTTTCCTAATTAAAACTTTTCAGAGTGAGGGATAGAGGGAACATTCCTCAATATCATAAAAACCATCTATGAAAAGCTCACAGCGAATATCATTCTCAATGGGGAAAAGCTGAGGGCTTTTCCATTAAGGTCAGGAACATGACAGGATGCCCCCTCTCACCACTATTGTTCAACATAGTACTAGAGTTCTAGCCTCAGCAATCAGACAACAAAAAGAAATAAAAGGCATCCAAATTGGCAAGGAAGAAGTCAAACTCTCTCTCTTCACAGATGACATGATACTTTATGTGGAAAACCCAAAAGACTCCACCCCCAAATTACTAGAAGTCATACAGCAACTAAGCAACATGGCAGGATACAAAATCAATGCACAGAAATCAGTTGAATTTCTATACACTAACAATTTAACTGAAGATAGAGAAATTAAGGAATCAATTCCATTTACACTAGGACCAAAAACCATAAGGTACCTAGGAATAAACCTAACCAAAGAGATGAAGGATCTATACTCTAGAAACTACAGAACACTTATGAAAGAAATTGAGGAAGATGTAAAGAGATGGGAAAACATTCCATGCTTGTGGATTGGAAGAATAAACACTGTTAAAATGTCTATGCTACCCAGAGCAATCTACACTTTCAATGCCATCCCTATCAAATTACCATTGACATTTTTCACAGAGCTGGAACAAACAATCCTAAAATTTGTATGGGACCAGAAAAGACCCTGAGTCACCAAGGGAATGTTGAAAAAGAAAAACAAAGCTGGGGACATCGTGATGCCTGACTTCAAGCTATATTACAAAGCTATGATCATCAAGACAGCCTGGTATTGGCACAAAAACAGACATATAGATCAATGGAACAGAATAGAGACCCAAGAAATGAACCCTCAACTCTATGGTCAACTAATCTTTGACAAATCTGGAAAGAATATCCAATGGAAAAAAAGTCTCTTCAGTAAATGGTGCTGGGAAAATTGGACAGCCACATGCAGAAGAATGAAACTGGACCATTCTCTTACACCATACACAAATATAAACTCAAAATGGATGAAAGACCTAAATGTGATACAGGAATCCATCAAAATCCTAGAAGAGAACATAGGCAGTAACCTCTTTGACGTGGGCCACAGCAACTTCTTTGAAGATACATCTCTAAAGGCAAGGGAAACAAAAGCAAAAATGAACTTTTGGGACTTATCAAGATAACAAGCTTCTGGGTGCCTGGGTGGCTCAGTTGGTTAAGCATCTGCCTTTGCTCAGGTCATGATCCCGGGGTCCTCGGAGAAATGCAGAGCCTGCTTCTCCCTCTCCCTCTGCCCTTCCCCCTGCTTGTGCTGTCTCTCTCTCTCTCTCAAATAAATAAATAAAATCTTTTTAAAAAGATAACAACCTTCTTCACAGCAAAGGAAACAGTCAACAAAACTAACAGGCAACCCACGGAATGGGAGAAGATATTTGCAAATGACACTACAGATAAAGGGATGATATCCAAGATATATAAAGAACTTCTGGAACTCAACATCCAAAAAAACAAATAATTCCGTCAATAAATGGGTAGAAGACATGAACAGACACTTCTCCAAAGAAGACATACAAATGGCTAACAGACACATGTAAAAATGTTCATCATCACTAGCCATCAGGGAAATACAAATCAAAACCACAATGAGATACCACCTTATACCAGTTAGAATGGCAAAAATTAACAAAACAGGAAACAACAAATGTTGGTGAGGATGTGGAGAAAGGGGAACCCTCTTATACTGTTGGTGGGAATGCAAGCTGGTACAGCCACTCTGGAAAACAGTATGGAGATTCCTCAAGATGTTAAAAATAGAGCTACACTACAACCCAGCAATTGCACTACTAGGTATTTACTCCAAAGATACAGATGTAGTGAAAAGAAGGGGCACATGCACCCCAATGTTCAGAGCAGCAATGTCCACAATAGCCAAACTGTGGAAGGAGACAAGATGCCCTTCAACAGATGAATGGATAAAGAAGATGTGGTACATATATACAATGGAATATTACTCAGCCATCAGAAAAAGTATGAATACCTACCATTTTCATCAACATGGATAGAACTGGAGGGGATTATGCTAAGTGAAATAAATCAAGCAAAGACAATTATCATATGGTGTCACTCATATGTAACATGAGGAATAGTGCAGAGGACCATAGGGGAAGGGAGGGAAAACTGAATGGGAAGATCAGAGAAAGAGACAAATCATGAGAGACTCTGGACTCTGGGAAACAAACTGAGGGTTACAGAAGGGAGGGGGTTGGGGGAATGGGGTAATTGAGTGATGGGCATTAAGGAAGGCACGTGTTGTGATGAGTTCTGGGTGTTATATGCAACTAATGAATCATTGAACACTACATCAAAAAATAATGATGTACTATATGTTGGCTAACTAACCATAATTTTTTTTAAAAAAGACAAATATCATATCAGACAAATGAGGCTTTAAACCAAAGACTATAACAAGATATGAGAAAGGGCATTATATCATAATTAAGGGGTCTACCCATCAAGAAGATCTAACAGTAGCACCTAAATGAATAAAATCAGTGAATAACAAACATAAACTCATTGAAAATAATACAATTATAGTAGAGGACTTTAACACCCCACTTACAGCAATGGACAGATCATCTAAGCAGAAAATCAACAAGAAAACAATGGCTTTGAATGATGATACACTGGACCACATGGACTTACAGACATATTCAGAACATTTCATCCTGAAGCAGCAGAATACAAATTCTTTTCCTTTTTTTAAGATTTATTTATTCATTTTAGAGAGAGAAAGAGAGAGCATGCATGGGGGAAGGGCAGAAGAGGAGAACGAGAATCTCAAGTAGACTCCTGACTGCAGAGCCCAACACTGGGCTCCATCCCACGATCCTGAGATCATGACCTAAGCCAAAATCAAGAGTCCAAGCCTAACAAATTTAGCCAACCACGTGCCCCTACACATTCTTTTCTAGTGCACATGGAACATTTTCCAGAATAGATTACATACTCAGTCAAAAATCAGCCCTCAACAAATACAAAAAGATTGAGATCATACTGTGCATATTATCAGACCACAGCATTATAAAACCTGAAGTCAACCACAAGAAAATATTTAGAAAGACCACAAATAAATGTAGGTTAAAGAACACCCTACTAAAGAATGAATGTGCGAAACGAGGTGTGGGCAGAAAGGGGGCCGCCCCCTCACCCATCATGCAATGCATGTTCATGGGGAACCTGATGCTAAACCATTCCTAGATGACCTGCTTCTGGGTCGGGGTTTTGTACGTAGCAGGGCAGCTCCCTCAGTATGATCTATTGAAAGTCAGCCCTCCAAACAAGGGTTTATACAAGAAGAGGCAAAAAAGAAAATAACAAAGGGGAAAAAAAAGGATGAATGGGTTAACCAGGAAATTAAAGAAGAAATGAAAAAATACATAGAAGAAAATAAAAATGAAAACACGACAGTCCAAACCATTTGGAGATAGCAAACACAGTCATAAAAGGGAAGTATATTGCAGTACTGGCCCACCTCAAGCAGCAAGAAAAATCTCAAATACACAACTTAACCTCACAACTAAAGGAGCTAGACAAGGAACAAATAAAGTGTAAAGCCCTCAGAAGAAGGGAAATAATAAAGAGTAGAACAGATCAGTGATATAGAAATTTAAAAAAAAAAACAAACAAACAGTAGAACAGATCAGCAGGAGATGGTTCTTTGAAAGAATTAACAAAATTGACAAACCCCTAGCTAGACTTATGAAAAAGAAAAGAAGAAGGACCCAAATAGATAAAATCATGAAAGAAAGGGGAGAGACAACAGAAATAAAATTATAAGAGAATATTATGAAAAAGTATATGCCAAGAAACTGGGCAACAGGGAAGAAATGGAAAAATTCCTAGAAACCTACAAACTACCAAAACTGAAACAGGAAGAAATAGAAAATTTGAACAGACCTATAACCAGCAAAGAAATTGAATCAGTAATCAAAAATCTCCCAACAAACAAGAGTCCATGGCCAGATGGTTTTCTAGGAGAATTCTACCAAACCTTTAAAGAAGTAATATCTATTCTTCTAAAAAAGTTCCAAAAAAGTAGAAAGGGAAGGAAAACTTCCAAACTCATTCTACAAAGCCACTATTGATTCCAAAACCAGGCCAAGACCCTACTACAAAGGAGAATTACAGGACAATATCTCTGATGAACATGGATGCAAAAATTCTCAATAAAATACTAGCAAATTGAATTCAACAGTACATTTTTAAAAAGATTTTATTTATTTATTTGAGTGAGAGAGAGAGAGTACAAGCAGGGGGAGGGACAGAGGGAGAAGCAGACACCAGACATGGGGCTCAATCGATCCCAGGACTCCAGGATCATGACCTGAGCTGAAGGCAGATGTTTAACCAACTGAGCCAACTAGGCGCCCCAAGAATTCAACAGTATATTAAAAGAATTACTCATTGTGATCAAGTGGGATTTATTTCCGGGATCCTGAGGTGGTTCAACATTTGCAAATCAACCAATGTGATACACCACATTAATAAGAGAAAGAATAAGAACCATATGATCTTGTCAATAGATGCAGAAAAAGCATTTGACAAAATACAGCATCCTTTCTTGATTAAAACCCTCAACAAAGTAGGGATAGATGGAATATACCTCAATATCATAAAGGCCCTATACAAAAACCCACAGCTAATAATATTCTCAATGTGGAAAAACTGAGAGCCTCTCCCCAGCAGTCATGAACAAGACAAGGGTGTCCACTCTCACCATTACTATTTAACAGAGTATTGGAAGTCAGCCTCAGCAATCAGATAACAAAAAGAAATCAAATTCATCCAGGGGCGCCTGGGTGGCTCAGTCGTTAAGCGTCTGCCTTCGGCTCAGGTCATGATCCCAGGGTCCTGGGATCGAGCCCCGCATCGGGCTCCCTGCTCTGAGAGAAGCCTGCTTCTCCCTCTCCCACTCCCCCTGCTTGTGTTCCCTCTCTCGCTGTGTCTCTCTCTGTCAAATAAATAAATAAAAATCTTTAATTTTTTTTTAAAGATTTTATTTATTTAACAGAGAGAGACACAGGGAGATCAGGAACACAAGCAGGGGGAGTGGGAGAGGGAGAAGCAGGCTTCTCTCAGAGCGGGAAGCCCGATGTGGGACTCGATCCCAGGACCCTGGGATCATGACCTGAGCCAAAGGCAGATGCTTAACGACTGAGCCACCCAGGCGCCCTAAATAAAAATCTTTAAAAAAAAAAAAAGAAATCAAATTCATCCAAATTGGCAAGAAGAAGTCAAACTTTCACTATTTGCAGATGACATGATACTCTGTAGAAAACCCAAAAGACTCCACCAAAACAATTGCTAGAACTCATACATGAATTCAGCAAAGTTGTAGGATATAAAATCAATGTGCAGAAATCTCTTGCATTTCTATACACCAATAATGAAACAGCAGAAAAAGACATCAAGGAATTGCTCCCATTTGCAACTGCACCAAAAACCATAAGATACCTAGGAATAAACCTAACTAAGAGGTAAAGGATCTGTACTCTGAAAACTACAGAACACTTATGAATGAAACTGAAGAGGACACAAAGAAACGGAAAAGCATTCCATGCTCATGGATTGGAAGAACAAACATTGCTAAAAATGTCTATACTACCCAAAACAATCTACAGATTTAAGGCAATCCCTATCAAAATACCATCAGCATTTTTCATAGAGCTAGAACAAACAATCCTAAAATTTGTACAGAACCACAAAAGACCCCAAATATGCAAAGCATTTCTGAAAAAGAAAAACAAAACTGGATTTCACAATTCTGGATTTCAAGCTCTATTACAAAGCTGTAGTCATTAAGACAGTATGGTACTGGCACAAAAACAGACACATAGATCAATGGAACAGAATACAGAACCCAGAAATGGACCCACAACTATATGGTCAACTAATCTTCAACAAAGCAGGAAAGAATATCCAATGGAAAAAGGGGTCTCTTCAACAAATGGTGTTGGGAAGACTGGTCAGCTACATGCAGAAGAATGAAACTGGACCACTTTCTTACACCGTACACAAAAATAAACTCAAAATGGATGTAAAACCTAAATGATCATAAAGACCTAAATATGAATAGACATTTTTCCAAAGAAGACATTCAGATGGCTGACAGACACATGAAAAGATGGTCAACACTCATCATTAGGGAAATGCAAATTAAAACCATGATGAGATACCATCTCACACCTGTCAGAATGGCTAAAATTAACAACACAAGAAACAACAGGTATTGGCAAGGATATGGAGAAAGACAATTATGTGGTTTCACTCATATGTGGAATATGAGAAACAGCATGAAGGATCATAGGGGAAGGGAGGGAAAATGGAATGGAAAGAAATCAGAGAGGGAGACAAACCATGAGAGACTCTTAACTATAGGAAACAAACTGAGGGTTGCTGGAGGGGAGGTGGGGGGGATGGTGTAACTGGGTGAGGGGCATTAAGGAGGGCATGTGATGTGATGAGCACTGGGTGTTATATGCAACTGATGAATTACTGAACTCTACATCCTAAACTAATAATGTACTATATGTTGGCTAATTGAATTTAAATTAAAAAAAATTTTTTTAAATTTATTATTTACCATACAGAGCAATATTGGTTTCTGGAGTACAATTCAGTGATTCATTGCTTGCATACAACACCCAGTGCTCATCACAAGTGCCCACTTTAATACCCATCACCCATCTAGCCCATCCCTCAACCATCTCCCTCCATCAACCCTCAGTTTGTTCTCTATCATTAAGAGTCACTTATGGCTTGTTTACCTCTTTCCTTTTTTTCTCTTCCCCCTTCCCATATGTTCATCTGTTTTGTTTCCTAAATTCCACATATGAGTGAGATTGTATGGTATTTGTCTTTCTCTGATTTATTACACTTAGCATAAGACACTCTAGCTCTGTCCACATTGTTGCAAATGGCAAGGTTTCATTCTTTTTGATGGCTGAGTAATACTCCACTGTGTGTATATATGTGACATCTTCTTTATCTGTTCATTTGGAATCTCTCCAGTTTGGTTGTTGTTGACAATGCTGCTATAAACACCGGGTGCATGTACCCCTTCGAATCTATTTTTGTATTCTTTAAGCAAATAGCTAAGTAGTGCAATTAGTGGGTTGTAAGATAGTTCTATTTTTAACTTTTTAAAAAAGATTTTATTTATTTATTTGACAGAGAGAGAGACAGAGAGAGAGGGAACACAAGCAGGGGAAGTGGGAGAGGGAGAAGCAGGCTCCCCACTGAGCAGGGAGCCCAATGCGGGGCTTGATCCCAGAACTCTGGGATCACGACCTGAGCCGAAGGCAGCCACTTAACTGACTGAGCCACACAGGCATCCCTATTTTTAACTTTTTGAGGAACCTCCAAACTGTTCTCCAGAGTGGCTGCACCAGTTTGCACTCCCACTTACAGTGCAAAAGGGTTTCCCTCTCTCAACACCCTTGCTAACATTTTAATTTAAAAAATTAAAAAGATAGGGGCTCCTTGTGTTGGGCTCCTTGCTCAGTGGGGTGTCTGCTTCTTCCTCTCCCTCTGCCCTGTTTGTGCTCTCTCTCACTCTCCTCTCTCAAAAAAAATCTTTAAAAATAAATTAATTAATTAAAATAATTTTTAAAAAGATGCATCTCAGGACTTTTGCTCCCAGGAAGACAGAGTAAACCTACTTTTCCCTCTTCCTCTTGCTAAATACAATGAAAAACCTGACATTTTGTATAAAACAACCATTAGAAGACTCTGAAAGGTAGAAAAGAAAGAAAACTGGTTAGGGACACAGAAATGACACATCAGTGAAGCCCCTGAATTTTTATTTTGTCTCATATATCCCAGACAGGGTGCTAAAGAAGTTGGCAACCTGGAAACACCAACAAGCACAAACCAAGAAAAGCCTACTTTTTCTAGCCAAAGAAGCAGTTAAGGCACAGCTTAGTAGAACAAAAAACTTGTAAGCAATAATTGCTTTACTGCAGCCAAATGCTGCAAACCCACATCCACCCAAGACAGCAAAGGCCAAGTGAGGTACCTAAACCTCTACCCTCCCCAGGCTAAAATAAGGGGCCCAGGCCCCCATCCCTACTGGTGTCAGAAAAGACTGATGAGGATCTGGGATGTTCATCTCTGCTGGGTGTTAGGGAGTCCCACCTCCTCCCTACACACCCCTCACCTCCCTGTGAGGGCAGAGATAACTTCCTGCAATAAAAGGAACCCTTCCCCCTTCTTGCTAAGGTGTCAGAGGAGGCCAAGTGGAAAGTCAGGACTTTAACCACTGCTTGGCAGTAATGAGGAAACCCCCAATGGTGTCATTAGAAGTAGTAAGATGAACTACCTTCTTCCATGTGGGATGGTATAGCAGAGGCCCAGTGGGGAGCCAGAGTTCTCATCCTTGCCCAGCAATAATAGAGAATCCTTCCTCATCTTGATGCCAACTGAGGCCAAGTGAAAAACTTGGGCTTCTAACCCCACCTGGAAGCAATGAGGCAGTACCAGCCACTTCTGCTGGAGTGGTGTCAGAGGAAGCCAGTTAAACATGCACTAATAGGAATATAGAGTCTTATAATACCCAAAATGTGCAATGAAACTCATAAGGTTTCAATAAAAAAAAATCCAGCTATCAACAGTGATAACCAGGAAAACCTCAACTTGACAGAAAATAGATAACAACACTGAGATGAGAGATGTTAGAATTATCTGACTGAGATTTTTAAGGCAATCAAAATAAAAACACATCAACAAAAAGTAACAGACACACTTGGAACATTGGGAAAAAATAGAAATTCTCAGCAAAGAAATAGTCTCAGAAAAGAAGAGCCAAATAGAAGTGAAAAACACAACAGCAAAATTAAAAACTCAATAGATGAGTTCAACAACAAGATGGGGGGGTGAGAAAAGAACTCAGAACAACAGAAATCCAATCTGATAGAGTAAAAAAAAAAAATTAACAGAACGTCAGAAACATGTGGGATAATAACAAGATTTAACATTCATGTAATGAGAATCCCAGAAGACAAAGATTATGAAAAAGTACTTGAAGGAGTTGAAAGTACTTGAAGTACCTGAAAGTACTTGAAAAAAGTACTTGAAAAATACTTGAAAAGTACTTGAAAAAGTACTTGAAATACTTGAATGGCTGAAAACTCCCCAAATTTGGCAAAACACATAAACCTACAGATCTAAGACACTTAACGATACTAAAAAAAGGATAAATCCAAAGAAACCCACATCAAGACATATCACAAACTTCTGAAAACTAAAGACAAAGAAAAAAACCTTGAAACCACTAACAGAAATGACAACATACTTATAAGGTAAAAACTATTCAAATGACAGAAACCGTGGAGGCAGAAGAAGTGGCACCATATTTTTTCAAGAAATGAGACAAAAGAACTGTCAACATAGAATTATTTTGCATGGTGGGATGGATCAGCCTGGTGATGGGTATTAAAGAGGGCATGTATTGAATGGAGCACTGGTTGTTATACGCAAACAATGAATCATGGAACACTACATCAAAAACTAATGATATAATGTATGGTGATTAACATAACATAATAAAATAAAATTTTAAAAAATTTTTAAAAATTTGAAAAAATAAAATAGATAAGTTGGATAATCCTGTAACTATTAAGTAGACTGAATTTATATTTTTAAATTTCAAAATACAAATCTCCAGACCCAGATGATTATTTGAAAAATGCTACCAAACATTTAAAGAAGAATTAACACCAATTCTACCCAATTTCTTCCAGATAATAAAGATGAGGTACATTTCCGAGGTAATTTTATGAGGTTAGTGTTACCCTTATACCAAAATCAGACAGAGGCCTATAGGAAAGGGAAAAGGAAAGGCAAAAGGAAAGCAAGGGAAGGGAAGGGAGAAAGAGAAAGAGAAAGAAAGAAAGAGAGAGAGAGAGAGAAGAAAGAAAGAAAGAAAGAAAGAAAGAAAGAAAGAAAGAAAGAAAG
>NC_058411.1:115752380-115786528 GCF_002201575.2 Neomonachus schauinslandi | reverse complement strand
AAGAAAGAAAGAAAGAAAGAAAGAAAGAAAGAAAGAAAGAAAGAAAGAAAGAAAGAAAGAAAGAAAGAAAGAAAGAAAGAAAGAAAGAAAGAAAGAAAAAGAAAGAGAAAGAAAGAAAGAAAAAGAGAAAGAAAGAAAGGGAAGAAAGAAAGAGAAGGAAGGAAGGTAGGAAGGAAGGAAAGGGTGGAAGGAAGAGAGGGAGGGAGGAGGGTGGGAAGGAGGGAGGAAGGGAGGGAGGGGAAGTGAGGGAAGGAGGAAAAGAAAAATTACAAACCAAAAATCCTTAAAATATTAGCAAAGGAAATTCAGCAATATATAATGTACACCATGACCAAGTGTAGTTTATTCCAGAGATGCAAAACTAGTTCAGTATTCACAAATTGATCAATGTTAACTATACAGTTACTGTATGATTCAGTAATTCTACTTCTAGGTAGATAACCAAGAGAAATGGAACACTTGCCCTCACAAAAACATGTACATTTTTTATAAAGTATTATTCATAATACTCAAAAAGTAAAAACAACCCAAGTGTCCATCACTGATTAATGGATAAATAAAATGTGGTATATCCATATGATATAACACTATTCAACAATGAAAATAAATAGTGTAATGATACATACATACATACATACATACAGGGATGAATAGCAGCAATCCTATAACCAGAAAAGCGACCTATTTCTGGAAGGTAGGATGTGCGGAGAAGTGAATCTGAGGCGATATTTGGGAAGTTAGACCAACTTCCCAAAGTTGGGAAGGAGGGAGCGAGGGAGGAGGGAGCCTCTGTCAGCCAGCTACCGGCAAGTGATAGAGCAGTGGAGCACAAAATCAGAACTTTTAGAAGTCTGTTCTGATGAGAGACGTTGCTCCAGTGGCTAAGTGGGGGGTGGAACACTCGCTGGGACAGTGTGGTCTCAGGACCCTCGGGGTCACAGAAAGACTGGGGATTCCTGAGTGTGGCAGAGCTCCCAGGTATCGGAGTAGAGAAGCCAGTTGCAAAGACAGAGCCGAGGAGTGGGCTCTCAGCTTGGGGTTGCTATAAACCATGATTTGCAGCACAGTCGGGCCACTACTCTTTGATCAGGGACCCAACAAGCAGCAGACCTGGGGAGACTCCCCTTCCTCACCCAGGAGGAGCGGTGTGGTAGTGTACCACAGGAATCTGCTGGGTTCGGAGAGTCCAAATGGGGTCATGTGCCAGAGAGAAACACTCGGTCACAGGCATCACAATTGCAGGCTTCAAGCTCTATTACAAAGCTGTCATCATCAAGACAGTATGGTACTGGCACAAAGACAGACATAGATCAATGGAACAGAATAGAGAGCCCAGAAATGGACCCTCAACTCTATGGTTAACTAATCTTTGACAAAGCAGGAAACAATGTCCAATGGAAAAAAGACAGTCTCTTCAACAAATGGCATTGGGAAAGGTGGACAGCCACATGCAGAATGAAACTGGACCATTTCCTTACACCACACACAAAAATGGACTCAAAATGGATGAAAGACCTAAATGTGAGCCAGGAATCCATCAAAATCCTTGAGGAGAACACAGGCAGCAACCTCTTTGACCTCAGCTGCAGCAACTTCTTCCTGGAAACATCACCAAAGGCAAGGGAAGCAAGGGTAAAAATGAACTATTGGGACTTCATCGAGATAAAAAGCTTCTGCACAGCAAAGGAAACAGTCAACAAAACCAAAAGACAACCGACAGAATGGGAGAAGATATTTGCAAATGACATATCAGATAAAGAGCTAGTATCCAAAACCTATAAAGAACTTATCAAACTCAACCAAAGAAGATATTTGCAAATGACATATCAGATAAAGAGCTTGTATCCAAAATCTATAAAGAACTTATCAAACTCAACCAAAGAACAAATAATCCAATCAAGAAATGGGCAGAAGACATGAACAGACATTTTCCAAAGAAGACATACAAATGGCCAACAGACACATGAAAAAGTGCTCAACATCACTCGACATCAGGGAAATACAAATCAAAACCTCAGTGAGATACCATCTCACACCAGTCAGAATGGCTAAAATGAACAAGTCAGGAAATGACAGATGTTGGCAAGGATGCAGAGAAAGGGGAACCCTCCTACACTATTGGTGGGAATGCAAGCTGGTGCAGCCACTCTGGAAAACAGTATGAAGGTTCCTCAAAAAGTTGAAAATAGAGCTACCCCATGACCCAGCAATTGCACTACTGGGTATTTACCCCAAAGATACCAATGTAGTGATCGGAAGGGGCACATGCACCCCAATGTTTATAGCAGCATTGTCCACAATAGCCAAACTATGGAAAGAGCTTAGATGTCCATCAACAGATGAATGGATAAAGAAGATGTGGTATATATATGATGGAATATTATACAGCCATCAAAAAAAAGAAATCTTGGGCGCCTGGGTGGCTCAGTTGGTTAAGCGACTGCCTTCAGCTCAGGTCATGATCCTGGAGTCCCGGGATCGAGTCCCGCATCGGGCTCCCTGCTTGGCAGGGGGTCTGCTTCTCCCTCTGCCCTCTTCCCTCTCGTGCTCTCTTTCTCTCATTCTCTCTCTCTCAAATAAATAAATAAAATCTTAAAAAAAAAAAGAAATCTTGCCATTTGCAATGATGTGGATGAACTAGAGATTATCATGCTAAGTGAATAAGTCAATTAGAGAAAGACAATTATCATATGATCTCACTGATATAAGGAATTTGAGAAACATGACAGAGGATCATAGGGTAAGGGAGGGAAAAAATGAAACAAGATGAAAGCAGAGAGGGAGATAAACCATAAGAGACTCTTTTTTTTTTTAAAGATTTTATTTATTCATTTATTTGAGAGAGTGAGAGAGAGAGAGCACATGAGAGGGGGGAAGGTCAGAGGGAGAAGCAGACTCCCTGCCGAGCATGGAGCCCGATGTGAGACTCAATCCCGGGACTCCAGGATCATGACCTGAGCCGAAGGCAGTCGCTGAACCAACTGAGCCACCCAGGCGCCCACTACAAGAGACTCTTAATCTCAGGAAACAAACTGAGGTTTGCTGGAGTGGAAGTCGATGAGAGGGATGGGGTGGCGAGGTTATGGACATTGGGGAGGGTATGTGCTATGGTGAGTGCTGTGAACTGTGTAAGACTGTTGAATCACAGACCTGTACCTCTGAAACAAATAATACATACATACATACATACATAAAATTGCAAACTCCCCCCCCCCAGAAAAGAGAAAAAAGAATAAGGCAAGGGTGTCTACTCTCATCAATCCTACTCAACATGATACTGGAAGTTGTAGCCAGTGCAATAGGGCAAGAAAAGGGAAAAGGCATAGAGAGCAGAAAGGAAGAAATAAAACTGTCCCAATTTGCAGATGGTATGATTTTCTACATAATAAAATCCCAAGTAATCTATAAAAAAAAAAAAAAAAAAAAACCTCATAACCTGAGTTCATCAAAGTCACAGGATCCAAGATAAATATTTTAAAAATCTATATTTCCATATACCATCAATGAACATGTTGACATCAAAATTAAAAATACAAAACAGGGGCGCCTGGGTGACTCAGTCATTAAATGTCTGCCTTTGGCTCAGGTCATGATCCCAGGGTCCTGGGATTGAGCCCCACATCAGGCTCCCTGCTTGGCAGGAAGCCTGCTTCTCCCTCTCCCACTCTCCCTGCTTGTGTTCCCTCTCTCTGGGTCTCTCTCTCTCTCTCTGTCAAATAAATAAATAAAATCTTTTAAAAAAAATAAAGTAAAACAAAACAAAACAATTTATAATTGCTAAAAAATTAAACATTTAAGTGTACATCTAATAAGACATGTACTGACTCATATGCTGGAAACCATAAAACACTGATGAAAGCAATCAAATATCTAAATAAATGGAAGGATAAATCATGTTTATGGACTAGAAGGCTCAACATAGTAAAGATGACAATTCTCCCCAAATTTATACACAGATTGAATGCAATTCCTATCAAATGCCAGAATGATATTTTATAGATATAAATAAGATTATTCTATAATTTATATGGAAATGCAAATGATCTAGAATACCCAACACAATTTGAAAAAAGTGGGAGGACCAATCTGCCAAATTGCAAGATTTACTCTATAGTTACAGTAACTAAGAGTGTGTGGTGTGAGCAGAGTCATACACACACGGATCAACAGAAGGGAGAACTCATAAATAGACTTATGCAAATATGCCCAGTGGATTTTGACAAAGGTGCAAAGGCAATTTAACATAAGAAAGACAACCTGTTCAACAAAGGGTGCTTGAGTAATTGGATATCCATAGGCAAAAGAAAAAGCACCTTTATCTATGTCTCATAACTTATATAAAAGTTAACTCAAAATAGATCACAGACTTAAATGTAAAATGTGAAACTATAAACGTTTTAAAAATAAACATAGGGAGAAATCTTCAGAATCTAGGGCTAGGCCAAAAGCCTTAAGCTTGACACCAAAAGCACAATCCATAAAAAGAAAAAATGGTAAACTGGACTTAATCAACATTACAATTTTTTGCTCTGTAATAGACTGATAGGAGGATAAAAAGAACAAGCCATGAACTGTGAGAAAATACTTGCCAATCACATATCCAGAAAGGGACTGATATCCTGAATACATAAAGAACTGTCAGGGAAGGGAAGATGGCAGCAGAGTAGGAAAACCTTAGGCTCAGCTTGTCCCATAAATACAACTAAATAACCATTAAATCATCCTAAAGACAACAGAAACCAACCTGAAGACTGGCAGAACAAACTCCACAACTAAAGGTAGAGAAGAGGCCACATCAAAGAAGGTAGGAAGTGCAGAGATCCAGTTTGGGAGAGAAATGGATCACAGTTGCTGCAGGGGGGATGGAACCATGGTCCTAGAGAAGGGCACAAGACAGATTAATGCATAAGGGAGCCCACACAGGGAAGACAAATCCCCAAAGCAACTGGCTTGGAAAGCGAGAGGAACCAAACTTCGTGAGTTCTTGCAAACAGTGGGGCTTAAAGCCTGGAGTTTTAAAGGTCAGTAGCCTTGGCTCAGAGAGAGCCTGAAGAGCATTGGTCTGCTCTTAGAGAGAGGGCAGGGAAAATAGCATGTGGACATATAGTGTGGAAAGAGCGATCTAAAAGTGCCTGGGGCCCACAGAGGGGAGGTTATTTGCTCATCTCAGAGCATGTCCCAGAGAGGCAGCACTCAAAGAGAGACCCTTCTAGGAACAAAGGAATTGGCAGGCACCATTTCCCTCCCCCTCCCCTCAGAATAAGCAGAGGGCCACCTGTGGGAAGCAGTGCAGCACTGACACTTGCTACCTAACTTGCTTACACCAAGTCTTGTCCCCCAGGCTTTGGTGGAACCACCCTTCACAGTCATGTGTGCCTCAGTCCCAGTGCAGCAGCCCCCTCTCCCAGAAGACCAACCAACCCCTGCTCACAATACATCTCCCAGCCCAGGAGTTTTGCGGGGCTTGGTTCTGGCAGTGGTGGCAATAGGTCTCAGTTCAAAAGTGGACTAGAGCACACCTAGTTAAAACTCAGCACATTCAGGCCAGGGACAAAACACTGCCCACAACAGACTGAGAGCCTCTGCAGATCACTGGCCTAAAGCATAAAGAGACCAGGACACAATAGCAGAGCACACAGCACACATTGGAGACACTCCCTGAAGAAACAGCTCTGGGGAACAAGGAACACTACACAGCAGGGCACTATAGGACCACTTCATAAAGCCATTACCCTCAAGAACAGGAGAGAGAGCTGACTTCCCTAACATAAAAACAGGCACAGAGACTTAAAATGAGAAGACAGAGGAATTTGAAAAAATGAAGGAAGAGGACAAGGCCATAACCAGAGATCTAAGCAAAACAGATATAAATAATAAGCCTGATAAAGAATTTAAAGTAATGGTCATAAAGATACTCGTTGGACTTGAGAAAAGAGTGGAAATCATCCATAAAACCCTTAACACAGAGATAATGAATACTATAGCAGAGATGAACAGTTCAATAAATGAAATGAGAGACAAGTTTAATGGAATGAACAGCAGGCTGGAAGAAGCAGAAGAATAAATTAATGACCTAGAAGATAGAGTAATGGAAAGTAATCAAGCTGGACAGAAGAAAGACAAATGATGATAGACAGGGAACTCAGTGACTGCATGAAATGTAATAACATTCATATAATAAGAGTCCCAGAAGAAGAAGGGAGAGAAAGGGAGTAGGAAATTTATTTGAAAAAATAATAGCTGAAAATTTCCCTAATCTGGGGAAGGAAACAGATATCTAGATTCAGGAGGCACAGACAACTCCCAACAAAATCAACAAAAGCAGATCCACACATGACATATTATAATTAAAATGGCAAAATGGAGTTATAAAGAAAAAAATTTTTTAAGCAGCAAAACCAAAGAAGACAGTTACATACACAGAAAATCCTACATGGCAAAAGGCAGATTTTTCATAAGAAACTTTGCAAGCCAAAAGAGTGGCATGATATATTCAAAGTGCTGAATGGAAAAAATATGCAGCCAATAGAAGGAGAGATAAAGAATTTCCCAAACAAAAACTAAAGGAGTTTATGACCACTAAACTGGCCCTGCAAAAAGTATTAAAGGTGACTCTTTGAGTACAAAGGAAAAATCAGAAGTCAGAGTATGAAAGTAGCAAACACAAAAGCAGTAGAAAAAAAAAAAAAATCAGTCAAGGAACTCACAAAATAAAAGGATGTAAAATATATATATACCTAAAACATAGGAAGTAAAGAAGTAAAGAAATGGGTTCAAACTTAAGTGAACATCAACTTAATATACACTGTTCTATGCAGAATGTGTTGTATACAAACCTAATGGTAACCACAATCAAAAAACACTAATAGAATAAAGAGAAAGAAATTCAAATATATCATTAATGAAAACCAGCAAACCATGAAAGAGAGAAAGAAGAGAGGATCAGAGAAAAACTTCAGAAACAACCACAAAATAAGTAATAAAATGGCAATAAATACATATCCAAGAATAATTACTTTGAAATATAAATGGGCTAAATGCTTCAATCAAAAAGACAGCATGGATAGAAAAAACCAGACCCTTCTCTCTGCCACTACCTACAAGAGACTTACTTTAAGACACCTGCAGATTGAAAGTGAGGGGATAGAGAAACATTTATCATGCAAATGAATGTGACAAGAAAGCCAGTGTAGCAATACTTATATTGGATAAAATATATTTAAAACAAAGACTGTAACAACAAAGAAGGACACTACATAATTATAAATGGGACAATCCACCAAGAAGATCTAACAAGTATAAGTACTTGTGCATGACAATGGGAGCACCCAAATACATGAAACAGTTAATAACAAACATAAAGGAACTAACTGATAGTAATACAATAATAATAGGGGACATTAACACCACACTTACATCAATGGACAGATCATCTAAAGAGAAAATGAACAAGGAAACAATGCTTTGAATGACACACTAGAACAGATGGATTTAACAGATATATTTAGAACATTCCATCCTAAAACAGCAGAATACACATTGTTTTCAGGTTCACATGGAATATTCTCTAGATACATCATATATTACAACACAAAACAGGCCGCAACAAATACAATAAGATTGAAGTCATACATGCACCTTTTCTGACCACAATACTGTGAAACTAAAAATCAACCACAAGAAAAAACCTGGAAAGACCACAAATACATGGATGTTAAATAATATGGGTTAACCAAGATATCAAAGAAGAAATCAAAAAGTACATAGAAACAAATGAAAATGAAAACACAACAGCCCAAAACCTTTGGGATGCAGCAAAATCAGTCTTAAGAGGGAAGTTCATAGCAATACAGGCCTATTTCAAGAAGCAAGAATAATCTCAAATAAAGAGCCTAAACTTACACCTAAAGGAGCTAGAGAAAGAACAATAAATAAAACCCAAACCAGCAGAAAGAAGGAAATAATAAAGATTAGAACAGAAATAAATGTATAGAAACTAAAAAATAGAACTGACATATGAAACCAGGAGCTGGTTCTTTGAAAAGATAAAGAGAATTCATAAACCTCTAGCCAGACTTATCAAAAAACAAAAGGAAACCAATAAATAAAATTACAAATGAAAGAGGAAAAATAAAAACCAATACTGCAGCTATACAAACAATCGTAAGAGAATATTATGAAAAGGGGGGTGGAGCAAGATGGTGGAGGACTAGGAGACGTGGATTTCGTCTGGTCTCGGGAATTCAGCTGGATAGGGATCAAACTATTCTGAACACCTATGAACTCAACAGGAGATGGAAAAAAAGAATAGCAACAACTCTGAACAGAAAAGCAACCAGTTTCTGGAAGGTAGGACGTGCGGAGAAGTGAATCTGAGGCGATATTCAGGAGGATAGACAGCGGGGGAGGGGCCTCCGTCAGCCGCTTCTGGCAAGTGACAGAGCTGCAGAGCACAAAATCGGAACTTGTAGAAGTCAGCTCCGCTGAGGGACCTCACTCCAGTGGCTAAGCGGGGGATGGAACCCTCGCAGGACAGTGTGGTCTCAGGACCCTCGGGGTCACAGAAAGACCGGGGGTGCCTGAGTGCGGCAGAGCTCCCAGGGGTTAGAGCGGGGAGGCCGGCTGCAGAGACAGAGCGGAGGCGCGGGCTCTCAGCTTGGGGTTGCCATAAACCGTGACCGGGCACAGTCGGGCCACTGCTCCTCCAGCAGGGACCTAACAAGCAGCAGATCTGGGGAGATTCCCCTTCCTCCCCCAGGAGGAGCAGCATGGGAGCGCACCGCAGGGATCTGCTGGGATTGGAGACTCCACACAGGGTCGAGTGCCAGAGGTAGAAATGCACCGTCACAGGCTGGGTGAGCACAGAGTGCCGCCAGAGACCAGAGAGATGGGAGTGATTGACTGCTTTTCTCTGGGGGCTCACTGAGGAATGGGCCCCGAGTTCTCAGCTCCTCCGGGGAAGAGACTGGGAGGCCGCCATTTTCACTCTCGTCCTCCAAAGCTGTACGGAAAGCTTGCAGGGAACAAAAGCTCCCTAGAGCAAACCCGAGCACATGACATAGCCCGACCAGGCAAAGGCGGGGCAATTCCAACTCTGGCAAAGACATTTGGGAACCATGGCAACAGGCCCCTCCTCCAGAAGATCAGCCAAGACCAACTTTACCCATCAATGAGAACGGCAGAACTCCAGCACTAGGGAAATACTGCACATAGAATTCATGGATTTTTACCATGATTCTTTAGTCTTTCAAACTTAATTTTTTTTAACTGTCTTTTATTTTTGAATTTTTCTTTTTCCCTTTTTCAACCAACATCTTATCAATACCATTTTTTTAAAAAAATCTTTTTTATTTTTCATTTTTAGAGTCATATTCCATCCCTTCATAGTAGTTAACCTTATTTTTGGTATATATATATAAGTTGTTCTCTCTTTAAAATTTTGAGATACAGTTTCTTCTAACAGATCAAAATATACCCTAAATCTCTAGTGTATTGATTTGTTCTAGTCTCCTGCCTGATCACATTCTCTCCTTTTATTTTTTTTAAATCCTCTTCCTTCTTTTTTCAAACAACTTCTTATCTTATCAATTACTTTTATAAAATTTTTTATAATTTTCATCTTTACAGTCATATTCCATCCCTTTATCTTATTAACCCTTATTTTTGTGCATATATAGGTTTTTCTTTCTTTAAAATTTTGGGAGGCACTTTCATCTAACAGACCAAAATATGCCCAAAATCTAGTGTGTGGCATTGATCTATGCACCAGCCTGATCATATTTGATCATATTCTGGGTTTTTTGTTTTGTTCTGTTTTTGTTTGTTTTTATCTTTTTCTTTTTTGTTTTCTTTTTTCTTTCTTTCCCTTTCTTTCCCCCCTGCTTCAGGTTTTTTCTGATTTGTTTAGAGCATATTTTCTGGGGACATTGTTACCCTATTAGCATTTTGTTCTCTCATTCATCTCTTCTCCTCTGGACAAAATGACAAGACAGAAAAAATCACCTCAACAAAAAGAACAAGAGGCGGTACCGGCTGCCAGGGACCTAATCAATATGGACATTAGTAAGATGTCAGAACTAGAGTTTAGAATGATGATTTTAAAGATACTAGCTGGGCTTGAAAAAAGCATGGAAAACATTAGAGAAACACTTTCTGGAGAAATAAAAGAACTAAAATCTAACCAAGTTGAAATCAAAAAGGCTATTAATGAGGTGCAATAAAAAATGGAGGCTCTACTTGCTAGGATAAATTAGTCAGAAGAGATAATTAGTGATATAGAAGACCAAATGATGGAAAATAAAGAAGCTGAGAAAAAGAGAGATAAACAACTACTGGATCACGAGGGCAGAATTCGAGAGATAAGCGATACCATAAGATAAAACAACATTAGAATAACTGGGATCCAAGAAGAAGCAAGAGAGAGAGGGGCAGAGGGTATATTGGAGCAAATTATAGAAGAGAACTTCCCTAAATCGGGGAAGGAATCACATCAAAATCCAGGAGCACAGAGAACCCCTTCAAAATCAATAAAATTGACATCTAATAGTAAAACTTATGAGTCTCAGAGACAAAGAGAAAATCCTGAAAGCATCTCGGGAGAAGAGACCTGTAACCTACAATGGTAGAAACATTAGATTGGCAACAGACCTATCCACAGAGACCTGGCAGGCCAGAAAGGACTGGCAGGATATATTCAGAGCACTAAACGAGAAAAATATGGAGCTAAGAATACTATATCCAGCTAGGCTGTCATTGAAAATTGAAGGAGAGATAAAAAGCTTCCAGGACAAACAAAAACTAAAGGAATTTGCAAACACGAAACCAACCCTACAAGAAATATTGAAAGGGGTCCTCTAAGCAAAGAGAGACCCTAAAAGTAACATAGACCAGAAAGGAACACAGACAATATACAGTAACAGTCACCTTACAGGCAATACAATGGCACTAAATTCATATCTTTCAATAGTTACCCTGAATGTAAATGGGCTAAATGCCCCAATCAAAACACACAGGCTATCAGACTGGATAAAAAAACAAGACCCATCCATATGCTGTCTGCAAGAGACTCATTTTAGACCCAAAGACACCCCCAGAATGAAAGTGAAGGGGTGGAAAACCATTTACCATGCTATGGACACCAAAAGAAAGCTGGGGTGGCAATCCTTATAGCAGACAATTAGATTTTAAACCAAAGACTATAATAAGAGATGAGGAAGGACACTATATCCTACTTAAAGGGTCTATCCAACACGAAGATCTAACAATTGTAAATATCTATGTCCCTAACATGGGAGCAGCCACTTATATAAGCCAATTAATAACAAAAGCAAAGAAACACATTGACAACAATACAATAATAGTGGGGGACTTTAACACCCCCCTCACTGAAATGGAGAGATCATGTAAGCAAAAGATCAACAAGGAAATAAAGACTTTAAATGACACACTGGACCATATGGTCTTCACAGACATATTCAGAACGTTCCATCCCAAAGCAACAGAATACACATTCTTCTCTAGTGCCCATGGAACATTCTCCAGAATAGATCACATCCTAGGTCATAAATCAGGTCTCAACTGGTACCAAAAGATTGGGATCATTCCCTGCATATATTCAAACCACAATGCTTTGAACTAGAACTCAATCACAAGAGGAAAGTCGGAAAGAACTTAAATACATGGAGGCTAAAGAGCATCCTACTAAAGAATGAATGGGTCAACCAGGAAATTAAAGAAGAATTAAAAATATTCATGGAAACAAATGAAAATGAAAACACAACTGTTCAAAATCTTTAGGATGCAGCAAAGGCAGTCCTAAGAGGAAAGTATATAGCAATACAAGCCTTTCTCAAGAAACAAGAAATGTCTCAAATACACAACCTAAACCTACACCTAAAGGAGCTGGAGAAAGAACAGCAAATAAAGCCTAAACCCAGCAGGAGAAGACAAACAATAAAGATCAGAGCAGAAATCAACGAAAGAGAAACCAACAGAACAGTAGAACAGATCAACGAAACTAGGAGCTGGTTCTTTGAAAGAATTAACAAGATTGATAAACCCCTGGCCAGACTTATCAAAAAGAAAAGAGAAATGACCCAAATCAACAAAATCATGAATGAAAGAGGAGAGATCACAACCAACACCAAAGAAATACAAACAATTATAAGAACATATTATGAGCAACTCTATGCCAGCAAATTAGATAATCTGGAAGAAATGGATGCATTCCTAGAGATGTATCAACTACCAAAACTGAACCAGGAAGAAATAGAAAACCTGAACAGACCTATAACCACTAAGGAAATTGAAGCAGTCATCAAAAATCTCCCAAAAAACAAAAGCTCAGGGCCAGATGGCTTCTCAGGGGAATTCTCCCAAACATTTCAAGAAGAATTAATACCTATTCTTCTGAAACTGTTCCACAAAATAGAAATAGAAGGAAAACTTCTAAACTTGTTTTATGAGGCCACCATTACCTTGATCCCAAAACCAGATAAAGACCCCAAAGAGAATTACAGACCAATATCCTTGATGAACATGGATGCAAAAATTCTCACCAAAATACTAGCCAACAGGATCCAACAGTACATTAAAAGGATTATTCACCACGACCAAGTGGGATTTATCCCTGGGCTGCAAGGTTGATTCAGCATGCACAAATCAATCAGTGTAATACAATACATTAATATAAGAAAGAACAAGAACCATATGATCCTCTCAATAGATGCAGGAAAAGCATTTGACAAAGTACACCATCCCTTCTTGACCAAAACTCTTCAAAGTATAGGGATAGAGGGTACATACCTCGTATCATAAAAGCCATCTATGAAAAACCCACAGCGAATATTATTCTCAATTGGGAAAAACTGAGAGCTTCCCCCTAAGGTCAGGAAAACTGCAGGGATGTCCACTATCATCACTGCTATTCAACATAGTACTAGAAGCCCTAGCCACAACAATCAGACAACAAAAAGAAATAAAAGGCATCCAAATCGGCAAAGAAGAAGTCAAACTCTCACTCTTTGCAGATGATATGATACTTTATGTGGAAAACCCCAAAGACTCCCCCCCCAAAACTGCTAGAACTCATACAGGAATTCAGTCAAGTGGCAGGATATAAAATCAATGCACAGAAATCAGTGGCATTCCTATACACCAACAACAAGACAGAAGAAAGAGAAATGAAGGAGTCGATCCCATTTACAATTACACCCCAAACCATAAGATACCTACGAATAAATCTAA
The DNA here is from genome assembly GCF_002201575.2 of Neomonachus schauinslandi. Lineage (NCBI taxonomy): Eukaryota > Metazoa > Chordata > Mammalia > Carnivora > Phocidae > Neomonachus > Neomonachus schauinslandi. The sequence continues at coordinate 115,773,283 of NC_058411.1, read as the reverse complement.
CCAAAGAGACAAAGGATCTGTACTCAGAAAACTATAAAACACTCATGAAAGAAATTGAGGAAGACACAAAGAAATGGAAAAACGTTCCATGCTCATGGGTTGGAAGAACAAATATTGTGAAGATGTCAATGCTACCTAAAGCAATCTACACATTTAATGCAATCTTCATCAAAATACCATCCACTTTTTTCAAAGAAATGGAACAAATAGGGCGCCTGGGTGGCTCAGTTGGTTAAGCGACTGCCTTCGGCTCAGGTCATGATCCTGGAGTCCTGGGATCGAGTCCCGCATCGGGCTCCCTGCTCAGCGGGGGGTCTGCTTCTCCCTCTGACCCTCCCCCCTCTCATGCTCTCTCTATCTCAGTCTCTCTCTCAAATAAATAAATAAAATATTAAAAAAAAAAAGAAATGGAACAAATAATCCTAAAATTTGTATGGAACCAGAAAAGACCCCGAATAGCCAGAGGAAAGTTGAAGAAGAAAAGCAAATCTGGTGGCATCAAAATTCCAGATTTGAAGCTCTATTACAAAGCTGTCATCATCAAGACAGTATGGTACTGGCACAAAAACAGACACATAGATCAATGGAACAGAATAGAGAGCCCAGAAATGGACCCTCAACTCTATGGTCAACTAATCTTCGATAAAGTAGGAAAGAATGTCCAATGGAAAAAAGACAGTCTCTTCAACAAATGGTGATAGGAACATTGGACAGCCACATGCAGAAGAATGAAACTGGACCATTTCCTTACACCACACACAAAAATAGACTCAAAATGGTTGAAAGACCTCAATGTGAGACAGGAGTCCATCAAAGTCCTAAAGGAGAACACAGGCAGCAATCTCTTCGACCTCAGCCACAGCAACTTCTTCCTAGAAACATCGACAAAGGCAAGGGAAGCAAGGGTAAAAATGAACTATTGGGACTTCATCAAGATAAAAAGCTTTTGCACAGCGAAAGGAACCGTCAACAAAACCAAAAGACAACCGACAGAATGGGAGAAGATATTTGCAAATAACATATCAGATAAAGGGCTAGTATCCAAAATCTATAAAGAACTTCTTAAACTCAACACCCACAGAACAAATGATCCAAACAAGAAATGGGCAGAAGACATGAGCAGACATTTTTCCAAAGAAGACATCTAAATGGCCAACAGACACATGAAAAAGTGCTCAACATCGCTCAGCATCAGGGAAATCCAAATCAAAACCTCAATGAGCTATCACCTCACACCAGTCAGAATGGCTAAAATTAACAAGTCAGGAAAAGGCAGATATTGGTGGGGATGTGGAGAAAGGGGAACACTCCCACACTGTTGGTGGGAATGCAAACTGGTGCAGCCACTCTCGAAAATAGTATGGAGGTTCCTCAAAAAGTTGAAAATAGAGCTGCCATATGATCCAGCAATTGCAGTCCTGGGTATTTACCCCACAGATACAAATGGAGGGATCCGAATGGGTACGTGCACCCCAATGTTTATAGCAGCAATGTCCACAATAGCCAAACTGTGGAAAGAGCCAAGATGTCCATCGACAGATGAATGGATAAAGAAGAAGTGGTATATATATACAATGGAATATTACGCAGCCATCAAAAGGAATGAGATCTTGCCATTTGCAACGACGTGGATGGCACTGGAGGGTGTTATGCTGAGCGAAATAAGTCAATCAGAGAAAGACATGTATCATATGACCTCACTGATAAGAGGAATTCTTAATCTCAGGAAACAAACTGAGGGTTGCTGGAGTGGTGGGGGTGGGAGGGATGGGGTGGCTGGGTGATAGACATTGGGCGGGTATGTGCTATGGTGAGCTCTGTGAATGTGCAAGACTGTTGAATCACAGACCTGTACCTCCAAAACAAATAATACAATATATGTTAAAAAAAAAAAAGAAAAAAGAGAAGAAGAAAGAAGAAGAGAAGAAGAAGGAGAAGAAGGAGAAGATGATAGCAGGAGGGGAAGAATGAAGGGTGGGATATTGGAGGGGGAGACGAACCATGAGAGACGATGGACTCTGAAAAACAAACTGAGGGTTCTAGAGGGGAGGGGTGTGGGAGGATGGGTTAGCCTTGTGATGGGTATTAAAGAGGGCACGTTCTGCATGGAGCACTGGGTGTTATATGCAAACAATGAATCATGGAACACTGTATCAAAAACTAATGATATAATGTATGGTGATTAACATAACATTAAAAAAAAAAAAAAAAGCTCTGGCCCTTTCTCAGATTCTCAGCAGCCTTCCCTGCACTGCCTTCTCTTTTAGAACCCTGCCTTCTCAGGGTTCACTGAGGCTGTAGCTCTTCCTCATTCACCTTTGCTGGCTCCTTCCACTCTTCCCAGCCTCCACCTTAGGCCCACCATCCCTAGAAGATCTCAGGATTGGCTTTAAACACCAGCCATTCTCTGAAGATGTCTATATTTTGACCCAACTAGCTCTGAGCTGAGTCTCCCACTCACAGCGTCCTCTGCACCCTGGTTCAGCACTGCCCAGTGCCTCTGCTCTTGTTCAGCCCAGTTCCTGGCTACCTTCTCAAGGTCACAAAGGGCTCTGCTCACCCAGAGGTCTCTCTTTTTCTCTTACCTTTCTCATCCATTTCTTCTAAACATATCCCAAATCCTGCTGCTTGCACCTGGCCATTAATTTTCATGCAGGTGGCTGGAACACTCCAGTCCCACAGTCTGTCCTCTGGTGGGACCCCAACACCCCAGCCCATGGACCACTCTCTCGGAACACCTTCCAACACTGCAGCCCACAGTCTGTCCTCTGAGGACCCCAATACCCCATCCCACTACCCATCCTCTAGGAATGCCCCCCAGTATCCCAGGCCACAGCCCATCCTCTGGGAGGACTCTCCCAACATCCTACCCACAGACTAACCTCTGGGAACACCTCCCAGCATCCCAGTCTGTGGCTGCACTTTTCTGGGGCCCACAGTCTCAGCCTGGCCTCTCCCCACTGAGCCCAATATGTCTGACCTGCAGAGAGATGCCTGGGGCTCACCCCTAAAGACTCCACAGAGGGGTACCTGGGTGGCTTAGTCGTTAAGCATCTGCCTTTGGTTCAGGTCATGACCCCAGGGTCCTGAGATTGAGCCCAGCATCGGGTTCCTCCCTCAGCAGGAAGTCTGCTTCTCCCTCTCCCACTCCCACTGCGTGTGTTCCCTCTCTCGCTGTGTCTCTCTCAGTCAAATAAATACAATCTTAAAAAAAAAAAAAAGACTCCACAGAGCCTGCCCTGAGCATTGGGCTGAGCTCAGACTGGGATAGAACATCCGCAGTCAGCAGAAGAAGGGCTACACCCCTGAGACCCTGGGTGCAGTTGTGTCCTGAGTAGGGACAGAGGTGGGGTAGCCACTATGTGAGGTCTAAGTGGTAACAAAGGGGCAGTGCTCCTCTGCCAGCCCAGCCTCCACCAGGGCTGAGCCCAGTCCTTTCCTTCTGAGCAAGATTCATACCAAAATGACCAAATTGCCACCAACTTTTAGAAAAATATAGATATTATGGCTGACATTTCAAACCCCATGGAATGTTCCTGTCTTCCCACCTGGTCCTGAATGTGTCCTCTGGCCCTGCTTCCTTCCCCAGCAGTCTTGTAGCAGTGCTTCCCCTCCAGGATCCCTCCAGGTCCTGCAAGAGCCCTGCTCACCTAGGCCCCTCCTGCTAAGGGCTTGGTCTGTCCTGCCACAGACTTGACCCCCTACCCATGCCTTGCCTAGAGGCAGAGCTGAAGCTCACCATCCCTGCTTCCGGTCATGCTGTTTGACCTTGCTGCTCCTCCTGCAAATGTGCCCACAGCCTGGGGAGGAACTCATTGGGAGGACAGGTCTGGGTACAAGAGTGGCCAGAGGCCAGGGCTCAGGCACAGGGACAGGGCACCAGACACAGGCTCCAATACCTGCCCCTACTGAGGAGGGAATGGAATTCTGCCTTTGGCCCCTTCTCAACGTGGTCCAGCAGTTGTTGTTAGTTGCTCTGACCTGAGGGATGACCCGACAATTGAGGGGATGTAACAAAGCGGGGGGGGGGGGGGGGGGGGGGGGATCTGTGAGTTGTCTTCTCAGATGCTAAAGCCAGGCCTGGGCACCCCCAGGCCCTTCTGATGGCTCTTGACAGCAGAACTTGGCTGGGGTTTTGTAGGCATAGTAGAGTTTGCTGGCATTATGGAGCAGAGCTCAGGTTTGGTGCAAATGGGTTGGCAGAGGCATGAGGGACAGGAAGCACGAGTACGACAGGGGTCCCAGGAACCTGTCCTCGGTGCCCCTCAGGCCAGCAAGCTGCACCTAAACAACTGTCTTTTTGGCGCACCGCGTTGCCTCCTGTCCTGGGGATTCGGTGCCGTCCCCTGTACAGGCATGCCAATTAAACAAACTGAATTACTGAATGAAGACCGACACGTTGGTTTTACAGTAGTGCATAAATCAGCAGCGACAATATACATCGTTTGGAATATAGTACCTTCGTAAATTTTAAGGACACTCAAGTTCTTTAATCAGTTGACATTATACAGTAATGAAAAGAGAAAAAGAAAAATATATATTGGCTGCTGTGAAAATCTTATTAAAAAGAAATGGCTCCGCAGCTATTGCTTTCCTCCTACGGACAGTCTAAGGTCCTAAGAAAACACTCCAGTCATCCAGTATTCCTTGCCACGTTAAGCACTACTCAGGCCCAAAGCTTCGCCGTCAGTTCAGAGCCCTCTAGGGGTGTGGCTGCCTGGGCAGGTAGGTAACGGCTCAGTTTGTAGGGGGGCGGCTGTAGTAGGGTCTGTGTCTGCAGGGGCGTGGCTGTCCGTGGGGGCGTGGCTGCATCACAGGCGTCTGAGTCCACTGCACTTGTTCTAGTTGATTAAGCCAGAAAAGGAACAGGCACAGCCCCTGGGGGGAGGGGGCCGGTACAGCCCAGGCCCGGGGGTCAGCCTCCTTCTCAGCTCGCCCTGCGAAGAGGTAGATGTGTCTCTGCAGTGAGTAGCACAGCGCGGGCTATGCCTCTGCCCCACACCAGGCCAGTCTGACCGTTTATCCCTTCAGATGGGATTTGCAACATGTGAACTTGGGTAGAAGTTTCTAGAACGTGCAACCCAACAGCACTGTTTGCCCTTTTATGCTCTCGTTTTACGCAGTCTCCGATCCTGTGACGAGAGCTGCCCTTCCTGTGCTGTGCGCAGGGAAGGTAACGAGTGGGTTGTGCTCAGAAGCACGCCCAAGAGGCCTCCAGGGGCGGTGCCCCCCTGCTGCAGTCTGGAACTGGGCCGCCCTGGGCTGCCTCCTGCCCTCGGCAGGACCCACTCTTATGTCAGGCCCTGCCACCAGCGCCCACGCGAGGAGAGGCCCTCTCTTCTACCTGCACTTCAAGCTGTTCCCCTTATTCCTGTGTTGCTATGTTGTTTTGGACTTCCGTCCATCCTGCAAACCAGTTTGAAACTGTCCTTTGCCCCTCAAAAAACAGACTTGCCCTAGGGCGAGTCCTCACTACCGTCTCCCGTGGAGCGTGCCTCCTGCTTCGCAGTGCATATCGGGTAGGGGGCACGGAAACCACAGCGGTGCGGCCAGAGCACCAACCTCACCACCGAGAGGCCAGAGAGGCCACCAAGTCGGGCCCCACCGCGCGTAGGACTGGGCCGCTCAGGTAGCACCAAGTGCCCAGTGCGTGGGCGACTGTATGAGAGAAGCCCGCTCTCTGAGGATGCGGCGGGGGCGCCCCAGGATGCACAAGAAAGGGCCTCCCCCAAGGTGGTGCAGCCGCCCACAGGAGCTAACCAGAGAGACCTGGTCTGTGGAGTCTCTTTCTCTATTTCCAGTATATAGGAAAGATTGGAAAATTCGCCGAGCTGCACAACGGCTCACGCCTCCTCTGCAGACCACCTCCTCTGAGCCTCTAAGCCTCTACCTTATCCTTCCCCTTTTCTGGCCTTACATGTCTCCATGGCAGGCCCAACTCCTCCCCACCGCACCCCAACCCTCCGCCCAACCTCCCCCTCCCCCACACCCTGGAGTTAAAGGGCTCTACTCCTTTCCCCTTTCCCAAGAGGCTTAGATCTCTCTGATGGACAGGCGATGCCCCCCAAGCTCCCCTCTGCAGCCTAGATCATGTGCAGCTGCCTCTTGTCTCCAGTGACCTCTCAAAGGCTCACAAACCCAGAGTCTGAGGGCTGTCTTCACCCTGCAGACCCTTTACCTGTGCCGTGCCCCAGACCCTGGCTGTGCAGGACTTCACAAGCAGCCAGTCCTTTGTGGTGCAACGCCAGGCACCTGCTGAGCGCCTGGCCCAGGTCTGGGTCTGTAAACACAAAAATGTCCGCACACAGGGAAGCTTGTGCTTAATATCCATGTCCTTGGAAGGAGCTAGTGACATTAAATCCACTTATTCCGCTGTGTGTGGCCAGAGTGAAGAAAAAAAAAAAAAAGGGGCCCCGGGGGGTTTAATGCCCCCCCCCCCCCCCCGGCGCATTCCATTGCACAGAAACGCCTGACTAGCGCTCACGTGTGTGAAGCCGGCGGTGGCAGCAGATGCCGCCCTGCAGTTCAAGCAGAACGTTAGCTGTCTGACACGTCCAAACTCCGCTCAATATCCCATGGCCCACCCCGGAATGAGGGACCCAGTTTGTCCTGGGAACCTGCCTCTTAGTGAGCTGCTCCCATCAAATCCAGAAAATGCTTGGTGTGGGAGTGAGCGCCCTATGCTCATGCCAACTACTCATTTTCCCACCGACGAACTTTCCCTGATCCACAAAGGAACAACTGAACACAGGATTATTAAAACCCTACCTGCTCCCCAGAACAGACAGGTTAGTTCCTCACCTCCTCTCTCCCCACTGGCCTGAAGACGATCTTTCTCAACAAAAGTGAAGTTGTAAGGTCCAAACTGATAGCTCCGGAACGCTGAGTGGAGAGCAATACTCCGAGTAAGAAAAACTGCAGGCGCAGGACGCCGGCCGGGGCAGCCCTCCTCCGCACCTCCCAGCCTGACCACGCCCACAGACGTCACCGCGGGCAACGCCCCCCCCCACCCAGGGCGGCCAGCAGGACTTGGCGAAGGGGGCTCTCTCACCCCAAGAGCTACAGGAGACTCAGGAAATGGAGAAAAAAGGCTCTTGGTAAAAGGTCAGACCCTCTCTGAAAGCTGACAGTGTCTGCTCGCTGTACCCATTACAAGGTCTAGTTGATAGAAGGTAGCCCAGTACAGGTTTTTCCCTATGAACAAGAATTCGGAAAAAGTAAACTGAGGGACTATTTTGCCTCCTTTTTTTCTCTTCTGCATTTGAAGAGTTCTCAGCTATTGCTGATAAACCTGACCAGCATTCCTCTTATTTTCTCATTGCCTATTCCCTCTCCAGCCTAGGGCTGTGGCAATGTCATATTTGTGGAAAGCTCACTCTTTCTCTCATACAACACACACAAAGAGACGTCAACACAGAGATACGCAAACACGCACAGATGCATCAGACACAGACACACAAACTAAACACAGATACAGATAAGTACACACATAGACACACACACTACACAGACACATAAATTGCATACACACACAAGGAAATACAGGCAGACATATAGACCCACAAATACACACACAGAACAGAAACTACACGGAGACACACACATACCACAAGCATACACTATACACAGACATATTAACCTCACACGGAAACAGGGACACACTGCAGTCCCAGGGCTGGCCACAACCACTAGGGAGCCCAAGTTGTCTGAGATAAGGTCCAGTACGGCATTTCAGACACCTCGTGTCCGATTAGCGTGCACGTCATGCGTGGACACAGCTCACATGTGCTGTGCCTGGTGACTCCATCCACGTGAGGCAGGGCACTGTGGAGTCTGTGACCACAGCAGAAATGCTGACGTGTCTACGCTCATCCCTGAGCCTGAGCATCCTCCTCCAACACCTCAAGAAACAGCAATTCAGGAGAGTGTCACGGGGGCCCAGAGTATGAATGTGCAGGCACCCTCAATGGTTACTGCCATCCTTACAGAATAATATCCACACCTGGGGAAACTTGGTGTGCAGGCCGACAGGTCCAAAGGAGGATCATGAAGCACAAGGAGGGCAACTATGGCCAAACATATAGTTTACTAATGCCTGTGTTACTAATGTTCACCTGTGGACTCAGCTGGATGCCTGTATTTCTAACGTTCACCTGCTGACCCAGCCTGGCCAGCAGGGCTGACTGCATGCTTCCTTCTTCCTCTTCATCAAAAGCCCCTAATATTCTTTATGTAGCTGTTAAATATTTGTGGTAGGATCAGCTATCCCTGCTCCAGGAGTGAGTGCACATGGCCCAAATTATGGAAGAAATCCCACCCCTGCCAGGGATTGGCATCCACATGTCCCAACCCACATGGCAACAAAGCCCACACAGAGCAGGGTTCCATGCTGGACTAAGTTTCAAGCTCTCCATCTCTGGGCTCCTTAGTCATTGCTAACCCATCCTCTTGCTTGTTGAAGCCAGGTCCAATTAGGAATTCAGGCAGTTAAGAATGAGGACTGGGTAGAGATAATATTAGTGGAAACTACAGCATAATCCATGGTGTTGGTGCTGTACCATGGAGAAGTTCTGAATTTCTTCAGTCAGAAGTGATTGGGGACAGTCTCAGAAATGATGTGGTGATCGTGAGCTGGGCAGGAAGACTTCACCAAAATCTAACCATAGAGTCACACTTTTCTTGGATGACTTGGGAAATTCCTGAGGGAAACTCTAAAATAGGAGCTTTCTAAATGGTCTTAGCAAAGAGGAGTATCATTGGAATCAGACATAAAGGCTAAATAAAGGTGGCTCTTTTCAAGTATACAGTGCTTGGATGTATAAATTCTGAAATACCTGTAATAAAATCCATTTGCTTACATGATATAAGTAGTGGTGGGTTTTATATGGATGTGTGGATGTGCATATTTTATGTGTTTGTGGGTGATCCAGTGAAGTGCCCCTGGCTTCTCACCCTCAACAGACAGATGTGACTCAGCCATCTCCATCCCAGTCCTCCACCCCCACTTCACATGGAAATCTGTCTGCAGCTCTCCTTTGGAAATCCTACCTTCTCTCAGGGGTCCCTGTGACCACCCACTGTGCAGGCCTCTCTGGCCACCAACCTTTGCCTGCTCTAACTGCATAGGCTACACTCCTGTTCACCCACTGCTGCGCACAGATGGTTCAACTCAGCCCAGCCTCACTGACCCCTAAGAGATGTAGGAGAGAGAGGACACTGGGCAGAGAGCCAGGGCAGCTTTCTTGTCTCTTAGTCCAGCCGAGAGAGTGACCTGAGAAAGGAAAATCAAATGCAGACTCACATGGGTGCCCTTTATCTACTGCTATGTAACAAACCACCCCAAGTTTAGTGGCAAAAATAACCATTTTATCATGCTCCCAGATGCCGTGGGTCTGGAACTCAGGCACCATGGAAAGAGTTCATCTGAGCCCCAGTACAGTCAAGGTGGCACAAAGGGCAGGAAGCAACTTGAGACCGGGGACTGGAAGTATCGGGAGGTGCCCTCACTCATTTCTGTTGTGGGATCGCCTGCCCTCCCATGTGGCTTCTGCCCTGATTCTTGGACTTCCTCACAGCATGGTGGCAGGGGCCCAACGGACAAGAATTGGAAGCTGCCAGTTCCTTCAGCCCTGTACCCAGGACTGGCACGTGTCACTTCCATCATACTCCATTGGTCAAGATATCACAGAGGCTAGGTTCAAAGGGAAGGACACAGTCTCCGGTTCTTGATGGGAAAAATGTGAAAGACCATTAGAGCCATATTTTAAATCACCACAAGCTGCATCCTAGCGAAGGATGCAGCAAGGGAACAATGACGGCATGATGCAAACGATGGGAGGAATTCTGGCCTTCAAGTCTGCACTTTAAAGGCAGTTTAAAATGTAATGAGTTGTGGAGCAATAGGAACTGCTCCTAATTGCTCCAAAAGTTTATTTTTTAATGTAAGGAGCTAGAGGAAAATTCATTGCGTAGATGCAATTGTATATGGAAAAAAAATCTTTGAAAAGTGGCTGGGGTGAGGGGCGCCTGGGTGGCTCAGTTGGTTAAGTGGCTGCCTTTGGCTCAGGTCATGATCCCAGGGTCCTGATCGAGCCCCGCATCAGGCTCCTTGCTCAGTAGAGAGCCTGCTTCTCTCTCTCTCTCTGCCTTCCGCTTCCCCTGCTTGTGCTCTCTCTCTCTCTGTGTCAAATAAATAAATAAATAATCTTAAAAAAAAAAAAAGTGGCTGGGGGGGGCCCACGAACCAGGGCTCCCTGTGGCTGGGAAGGGCCTGCTCCTCACACCTGCTCACCCATGAGAACAGTGTCCCTGAGGCTCCCCACCAGCAGTAGGTCTAGCCCACTGCAGCCCGGGTAAGTCAGGGGGCAATGCCCAGAGTCCTATACCTGTGCCAGCTCCACTAGGACCAGTGTGTCAGCTTCAAGTTTCCCTGTGCCCTGTGCTGAGCCTGGGATGTTACTGCTTTGAGAAATTATGGTCCCTCCAAGGACCTCTTTCCATCCAAGCCAATTAAAGGAGGAGGGATAGCAAAGGGACCCGGGCACTGGTGCCTCCACTGGGCATGCACATGCACAGCAGAGTGTAAAGCTGGGGCTGGGGTCACAGCAATGCCACACAAGGGATTTCCCAGGGACAACAGTAACACCAAATGCCTGTGGCCACTAGGACATGCCAGCAAGACCAAGCACAGGAGGCCAGGAACCACTCTTGGCCTGATGGCAGTTTACAGTATGTGGCCCATGTTGCACACAGCAGGGCTCACCTATCCACAGGCCAAAAGACCCCGCAGTGTAGCAGGGCTGGTGGAACCAGTTCTCAAACCTTCTTTGGTCCACCCCCCGCCCAACCCCCTTGTTCCTGCACTCAAGCAGACAGCTCAGGGACCCACAGCATGCAGCCTGCAGCCTGCAACCTAGAGCCAGGGAGTACTTGGACAGCATTTGGACATCTACCTGTGCCTTCTGAGCAGTGCCAGACTGCCCAGCCTGCAGGGTGGTGGGATAATTGGGTATCCCTGGGCGCTCCTGTGGCCACTTTATTCTCAGATGGACTCCCCATGAGTTAGAAGTCCCGTGGTCGTGGACTCCCTTTCAGATTTGCAAAGGGGAAGACGTTCACCGTGGGTAGCCCTGTGGTTGGAAGGACCTAGGGCTAATACCATGGGAGTGGGTAATCCTTCGTGGCCTATTCATGAGGTCCTGAGTGACTGCACAAGCCCCAGCCAGCCTGCCTGGCACCCTGGAGGTCTGGCAGGGCAGAGCCTAGGCTCTCAGGGTGGAGGATCCGTGCCCCCAGCCCCTCCATGCCCAGGATTCATGTCCTTCTTACTGAGCCTATCGGGATTTCCAAGAGACATGTCCTAGCAGAGATCCTTGCTATAAAGTATTTACCTACAAAAAAGGGAGTGATTCATCAGCCTTGTCAGTGCTAAAGCCTGAGCTGTACTGAGATTAAGAGCTAGGATGGATCAGAAGACCCCAGTCCATGGAGCAGAATGAAACCCCAGAGGTCTCCCACTCCATGTTCCCTAGCTGCCTGGGCTAGCAGACCCAATGTGGAGGAGGCCCCAACCCCAGTGCCTGGCCCCACACTCGAATAGCCAGCATGTGGAAGCCCAGTTGCCCATACCTCAGACTTCTCTATTCTCTTCCACTGTCCCCAGATGAAAGTATCTTAGCTAGTTTTGCAAGTCAAGACAATTTACACGTACATGGACTTAAGAAGCTCTTTCTGATATACGTAGATTTCTAGTTAACCCAGATGTTTCTAGTTGACAACCTCAGAAGCCAGTGGTCACCTTGATGCTGGACAGTATGTCCTGCCTGATGAAAATGAATAACCCGCCTTAGCGTTCATTGTTGAACACCTGTCAGCCAGGTACTGCCTCCACATTCTCTCGTGCTCAAACGGCCACTGGGGCAAGTGCTGCCATTTGTAGATGAGGTGTGTCTTCCGGAAGTGGACCTGTCAGAACTGGGCCCCGTGTCCAGCAACAACACAGAGGCAGCAGTCACTCCTGGTCATGAATCAAGTGGTGGAGCAGGGGCTACCTACTACACAACCACCCTGCACTGCTCTATACTCAGGCCTGGTCCCAGGGCTGGGACATGCTCAAGAAAACCAATCCTAGCCCCCGAAGTTTGTACCTGGATCTGAAGGATGGAGTGTACCAAGTGAATAAACTGCAGAGCAAGGCAGATGGCCATGTGGTTGTATGGAGGGTGGACAAGTTCGAATAGAGGCACGAGAGGCTGGCAGCCCTGTAAGCAAGCACTAGGGAAGGGGAGGCTATCAGACCCTGGGGGCAATATTGGAGGTGGTCTATGCTAAGAAAACCAAAAGAATTTGTCAGGGATTCTAAAGGTGAACACTAGTGTCAGGCACCATATTAAGTTTTTGTAAATCTAAACAGATGCAGTTTCATATGCATTGTAAATGTGCATCTACTACTTTTATTGGTAGAAAAACACACATGATGCATCACACCATCTAATTGCCTCAGAAGGGATTAATCCACAGTTTAAAATGTTGATGGAACCTGCTAATGAAATTAAGGAGTCTTCATCAGTGACTGAAGACTCCCACTCGTAGCACAGTTTGGGTCTGTCTTTCCTACAGTTTACCTTTCCATAGGTTCTGCTGCACTAATTTCAATCTGCCAAAATGAACTATAACTTCAGGCCTCATAAATCAGAGAAGATTAAAAAATCAAATTGAAGAGGACAAGTAACTGTTTTAAAGATTTGTCTTGGACAAAAATGAAGAAACCGTTACTATGAAAATCAAAGTCCCTATTTTTTTTTTTTTTTTTGGAGTGGAATAAATGTAGGAAAGAGATAATCTTCCAGCATTTCTGAAGTTAAAGAAAAAGAGCTCCTAACAAGTAGGTCTCAGGCAATTGCTTCTGAATAGTGCAAACACAGCAGAGACAAAGCCAGGTAGGTAGAAGGCATGGCTGTCCAAGCTGTTTGCAGTTCCCTGGACCACACTTCTGGTGATGACTTTGCAGTTCCCTCCTCTGCAGCAGTTTGACTCAGAACGCTTTTTCATTCAGTAATTTTTATCTAGGTTCTATCAATAATTACCATATTGGAAATTAAAATTAAAATGTTTTAAAATGTTGATTCATTTTAAAATAAAATAAACCCATTACTTATTTTTCTTTGAGATTTGAGAGAGCGAGAAAGAGAGTGTGCACAAGCGGAAGGGCAGATGAAGAGAAAGAGGATACCAAACAGATTCCATGCTGAGGGTTGAGCCCAATGTGAGGCTCAATACCACAATCTGGGCTAAAACCAAGAGTCAGATGCCTAACCAACTGCACCATGCAAGTGTCCCAACAAACCCATTACTTATTAACATGAAAACTATTCTGAAAAACTATTTTCCAAAACTAAAAAATTTAGTGATTTAGCAGGCTGATTTTCTGATCATTATTCCATTCATTGTTCAATCATGAGTGATCAGTCTCCCTGCCCACCCCCATGCATTTTAGAGACCTAATATTTCTCATCAAACACACTACCTCCTGCACTCTAAACTACAGCACTCTGCCTCCTTGCTTAGTCTCGTGGTGTATTGCGATGGCATTTCTCCATCTCAGTGTCCTGTTAACATGTTTATTAATCTTTTTATCATCTGGCTTATGGGAAGATAGCTGGAATCTCCTTTCTGTTTCTGCCATCCATATATTACAATACAGTTTTGGTTGCAGGATATGAAGAAAATTTAGCTTCATGTAGATATATAGTTGGAAAAGGAAGAACCTCATGGGACACCATGAAAGGAAAACCAAGGGGTCCTCGAACAAGATTTTGAGAACAGCTATTCTAGAGGCAAAAGACATTTGTCAGTCCACTTGGTTAGGGAGTTGGCCCTCAGAATGTGGGTGGAGGGACAGTTCAGTTCTGAGCATAGGCCTCACCTGTTTTCAACTGTTCTCTTGCCCTGGGTAGTCAGAAAGGCATGTGAAGCAGAGCCCTGCCTAACCCATTGTCTAGAGCCATTCAGCCAAGACTAGCCAATCCAGATACGTGAGAGAAACAAATGTTGCATCTTGTATGCCACCAAATTTAGGGATAGTTTGTTATGCAGCAAAAGCTGACTGACAACAAAAAGGTTGGTGATTTAAAAAATACCTCACAGATTATGGAGATTTTGAGCCAAGGTAAAAATAAAAGACTAATCTGGGCATGCACAAATTTGGTCATGGATAAATTCCCAGAAACTTTCTCTCTTTGGATTTTCCAGTGCAAAACATTGTGTCCCTGAATAAAGAAACAGTCTCCCAACATAAAATATCTCCTTTTGCCTTCATCTAGTTTACCTCAAGTTTGAGCACACCAGGCCTGTTAGCCAACTTTCCTACCCTATTCTCAGTCCTTCCCTTTGCAGAGAACCTGCCATACACACAACTCTAGAACACACAGCTCTCAAATCCTACCCCATGGCCAAATGGACCAGAAACACACACCTGACCTCAGGCCAGTGGGATGGGAACCAGGACAGGCGGGGTTGGAGGACAGGGGAACTGATCCTGAAGGCTCCTGGTCCCCAGCTCCCACCACCAGCCACTCCCCTTGAAACTACCCATTCTTTTACCCATTCCTCCTTTGTCACTGGAGTGAGTTTGGTTTTTATAGTCAAAAAAGTCTAAACTAGATTTGAATGGCTTTAACTAATGCTCTATCAAAGACTATTTTTTGGTTGTAGCACATCCACCAGTGCTAGTCTAACCAGATAAGAAAGTTCAGCTTACATTTTTATGACAGATGTTTTATTCATAGGGAATTAAAATTTAGGTATATACAGGACACAAACATTATATATAGTATACTTTCTATGATAGATACTGCTCACAGAAAGGCCTCAATTCAAGTTACATACTGCATATGCTAAAATGTGCACCTGGGGAGAAGAGGGAGACCAATGGCCTTTTTGTTTTGGTTTTGGTTTAAATAACCTCTAGATGCATTTAAGTAATACTAATCATTTAATGTTCAAAAAACTTTTAATAAACAAATTCAGGGTAATATTAATTGAAATATTTATAATACGATTTAATCATTACACAGTATTTCCAATGTACAATCAAGACAATGCACAACACTTGAAAAGAAGAAAAAAGAAAAAAAAAAACAATCTATTGCACCCACAAGTAAAAAGGTTTTTTATTCATTTTGGGGATGCTGCAATTCAGTATTTATATAAACATTTACACATTGTAGTAAACACAGAAGTCCTACATGTAATGCAGCATTATGGGTAAGACCCTCTTAAGTCTCAAAAATAAATGTTAGTGTCCACATAGTGCCCCACATGCAAGGCTGATTTTCTGATCATTATTCCATTCATTGTTCAATCATGAGTGATCAGTCTCCCTGCCCACCCCCATGCATTTTAGAGACCTAATATTTCTCATCAAACACACTACCTCCTGCACTCTAAACTGCAGCACTCTGCCTCCTTGCTTAGTCTCGTGGTGTCTTGCGATGGCATTTCTCCATCTCAGTGTCCTGTTAAATAATCCTGCGTAGAGTCTGAAGCAAATGAATCCACATCCTCATTCTCTGAGTCGTCACTGCTGTCATCAGCAGCTGGCTCTCCTGTAAGGGCTATGCGAGCATAATCATCTGTGTCTATCGATTTGCAAAAGTGGATGGCATATTTCAGTTTCTCCTCCAGCACCTGCTTACAGGAATATCTAGGCAACTTCAGCAAAAAGAAGCAAGTGTAGGACTCAGGAAGGAAGTGGTCAGGAGGGTTGTATTTATCCAATACCTATTGATGAAAAAATGTTAAGTAATCAAAGACTATGTACAAGGACAGGTGGAACTGTTAATCTATTTTACTATGTTCATTAGACTCTTGACTCTCACAAAAATCATAGTATTTTTGGCTAAGAATAACCAAGTACAGAAAACAAATACTCTAGCCCATTTTAGAAATCAAAAGGAGCAACTCTATAATTCCTAGGACTTACAGTCAAAAATAGCAACTGGCTACTGTGGCAATTACTTTTGACAAATCAGTGCTGTGAACAGGGTTTGGCACAAGGCAGGCAGAGGACATGGGCTCAGCACACACCTACCTGGGGAATTCTCCTTAAACCCATTAGCCCCTTTCAACTACTATAGATAAACACTATGAAGCCAGCAAGAACTGTGGACCCAGGAATTACGTACTTTGGGAGAGAAAAACTACATGTTGCTCTCAAAGATCTCTCTGACAAATGACTACTATTTCACCCCCAGGCAAAGACTGGAGTCAGGCTGTGCTCAGGAAGGAGCCCATCCCCAAATCCTTTCAAACATGCAGGGAGAATGGACCCTCCACCCCAATTTGCCCCTCCAAGGAAGTCCACCATCCCCTCAGTATTGCTACCTGGAAAGTCATACCTGTTGCCTCAGGGTAGAGGAGGGAGAGGGGGGTTAATTAACTTCACCCATGACTCAGCAGATAAACAAAGCCTGTTTCTGACCATTGAACCACAGAGTTATAAATCAAAGAAGACTCTTGTTCTCAATCTGATGGGTGCTCTTATTTTTCCCAGTAAGCAACATTACTTAATTTACCTAATTCAACAAGAGAATCAAATACATGCTTTAAATGACATGTGTGCTCAAAATCTCAAATATGCTGACACAATAGCAATACCTTCTGGTGGTGGCCATATAAATTTTCCAGAAGTAGAAAGTGAGACCTAAGACGTATAGTCATAAAATTTTGAGTGATCAAATCAAAGAAGTTGGGAGTGCTTTTTATTACTGTTTCCAGGAAGAAGGAAAAACCACAAACATGAGAGTCCCATTTTCTAATCTGCTGTAGGATCATGTGCAAGGAGCATGCCCCCACAGCTGACACCATAAGATATGCAGGAACCGCACCTGGATGACAAAGTCTCTGCCCCGGAAGTCGGCGATGGTCCTGGGCAGTCTTGTCCGGCCCCACACAAAGCGAAGGAAGAGGGAACGCTCTGTGTTGGAGAAGGACTCCATCACCTCCCAGAACCACTGGATCAGGGATGCAGAAGGCTCGATTCCTTTGTATGTTGCCACTGACTTTAAGAGATGCAGAGGGATATCTGGGCTGCCACATACCTGCAGAGGGACATACCATCAGGGCTGACTGACACTTCTGACTTTTCACTTCAGTATAGAGTCAATCACTCTTTCTACCAAGGCTTGTTTCAGGCAGGACGTGTGTGAGAGCCAGAGTGGACAGTTGGGGGGACGGGTCCCATGTGTTCAGGTGGATGTGCACTTGACCCTGTGCTCCACCCTGGTGTGGGACCGGGGGCTGCAAGGGGAGGAAGGACACAGGCAGGGAACACCCACTTTTCAAACATGTTTTCACTTCATCCACCAGGCATGAGCATAATTCAGATGTAAATTAAGTGCAAGATTTAACCAAGAAGTTAACTAGTGGCACTGATTTGGTGGCTCGATATGCAAAAGGCAGTTCTAGGGCAGCAGCACTCGGGGGCGTACCATTGTCTCCAATTCATATCCAGTGAACAGAGAAAGAAGGGGGACAGGAACGACTCGGGCCATTCCCTCCCGAACGGCAGCCACCTGCTCATCAAATTCATGGAGTCTGAAAGAAAAAACTCACTTTGCATTTCTATCTTTGGTAACGTAGATCTTGTCCTGCTCATACCAAGCCTTACCACACAGATGACCAAGGCATGTACCTTATAAAAATGGCATCACAGAGCTTCTCACATACTGAGTTCACCTACACTGGCACATAGAAGATAATCTTAAAAACTACCTACAGCTTCGAAGACACAATTCCTAATATTTATTGCACACCCAGGAAGGAGCCAGAATTAGATGTGCATAATCAGAGAACCAGGCTCCACAGCACCCACAGTAAGAACCCTCTGGAAGCAAATACTGTGTTCAGGGCCTTCATGACTGGTGAGTTAGGGCATAAGGCAGAAATGAACACAAAGGGACAGCACAGCACACTTGCCGGGACCACCCACAACCAGAACTCAGCAAGCAAAGCCCACCCAATGTGCAATCTCACCAAGTACCTGGCCAGGTGTTTCTTGAGAACAAGGTCCACTGTGTGGACTTGTAATGTCAGGTGGAAGCAGCAAGGAGCAGCAGAAGCGAGATGGATGGCATTGCTGACCTGCCGCACAGCAACCATGCGGAATGCTGGTGTGAGGGCCAGGCAGGGGTGGGACCACCCCTGACACCCTGCTGCCCAGGAGAGTTCACAGACCACAGAGGGGCACCCACAGCTCCTGTGACTTCTGCCGGGACAGCTCCCCAAACAGGACAATTCTATCCACCTTGGTTTTCTAGTCAGAGCCAGGAATCTCAGGCCAAGAATAACGAATACTCTGACTTAGAGTACAAAATAAGCTTTGATGACTACAGATCAGCAATCGTTGGAACCAAGTCCACTAGCATTTTACTGTATGGTTATTTCTGAAAAATGCAGCCATCCAAGCAAACTATTTCCTATTTTTGCTATTTACTGAATCAAAACAATGGAAGGCAGATGACCCCACCTGTAGTTTATTGCCAGCCGGACATACTCTGCACGGTTGTCCAGGGTGATGTGTGTGTACTTGGAGCTCAGCTGGATGTCCTGGCCACTTGCACTTGGCACAGTGAAGGGCAGGCTCATGGCCTCAAACTCCTCTGAGGTGGCTTCATTATCACGGATGTACATGAGCCCAGGTATAAAATCTTTATCAACCTTTTAAGGGAAAAAACAGAGCCCACATGTCAAGTCAGGGTCTTTACCACACTTCTGACTGCAGTTCACACCTGAGGTGTTCAGCCACGAGGGGGTCTCAGTCTGCACCGGGCATACCTCAAGGCTGCTGGTGCATTATACATGCCAGGAAATAAGAGATCGGCAGTGAGAAAGTACTTCACACAGGGAGCTGAGGAAAGAGATTGTAATTCCAGGAAGTCCTTAAAATTAACCACTAAGAGAGCAACAGCCACTGGTTGGAGATGGATCCTGCCCTACAGTCATGGTACCAAGGGAAGTATGGCCAGAGGGAAGATGCTGGCTGTGGTCAGCCAGTCATGTCTCTCCACCTGAAAGCCAAAGCCGCCACCCAGCCACTCTGAAGCTCTGCTCCTCCACAGGAAAATTGAACTTTCTTACCTGACAAGATTTAAAGTTGCAAAGCATCATAAAACAGATGGGTCTATCAAGTTCTAGAAGCAAACTGGCCTAACATCCAGACCTTCTTTGCTACTAGAAGGTAGTCTGTAGCCAGGGGCGCCCCCTGCACTCTGTACCAGGCACACTAGGCGTCACATTTCCCCATCCCCGCCTTCCTGGTGGTTACCTCACTGAGGTCTGCAATGGTGAGGCTCATCCCAGCCAGCTGCTTCCAGACAGGCTCGGCCAGGTTGAGGCTCAGGGGACTCCCAGTCCGGATAGCGATGCCCAGTAACACACCTGCTCATTCAAGGCAGAAGTAACAGGAGATACTTGAAATCAATGATAAAACATACAGTTCAATCAACACCACAGAATAGCTCTACACTGGACCTCAGTGCCTTCTAAACCAATGTTACCCAAATTCATGGAGACAGGTCCATCCTTAAAACATCTGTCCTATTCTAAATTCATTGTTTCCTTTTGTACCTATGGGCCTAGTTTCTAACTCTTCCCTTTCTACCAATAGGTATAAGCCACACAGAGGTCAGTTTCCATTCCTTTGATGGCAAAACAAACAGATGGAGTTTCTCAAGGAAGGTGGGTGTAGTACCTGGAGAGGTACAGGCAGCAACAGGAGCATTCAGCACAGATACTTATTGGAATAAGAGGGAGGGACTGAACAACTACCAAAACCCCTCAGATCCGATCCCAAGTTTCAGATACATTTAAGCTATAGAAACATGGTATTTCAGATATTCTATGTGCCAGACACTCTCTGGCCCTTAGCACCCAGCCACTCACTGATGGTTGGGCTCTGCATGTCCCTGCAACTGCACACTGAAAAAGCTAAACCAAACACTCAAAGTATTTGTCATTCCCAAGACAGAGTAGACATTAAGTAACTGGGGCCTCATGCCCGTGCAAGAAGGCCCACCCAGAAAGCGGAACATGTTGGTGTGCACAGGCGCCCTGGCAGCAGGGCTGAAGAGGTAGCAGTCGCGGTTGGCCCCTGACTCGTCTCTCCCATTGGGCGTCACGATCAGAAGCGGGGTGAGTCCATTCTGCAGTTCTTCACAGATCTCGGCTATGGACTCACTGTAGCCTCCACCACAGTCATCCACAGATTCACCTTGAGGGAAAGGAGAGTCAGCAACTCATAGTCACGCCAGCCAAGCCCTGCAAGGTGCAGCTAGATGGACTTCTCAGCTCTCCTTGTAATGCCCACTGCACTAGTGTCTGTGCTCAGAACTGCCAACCCTCAGGACCATGGGCCTGCCAGCGCATGCAAGTTCTCACCCACAAACTTGACTTTCCAGACGCGGTGGGGGAGGAGGAGGCTGTCGGGACTAAACGAGCTCATCTTAGCACACATCTGCCCAAAGACAGACTTGGTCCCATCAGGGCCTGCTAGGCCGCCTTTACTCCTTGAACGTTTGACCTAGAGATGAGAAAAGAAATAAGTATGAAGCAGCAACAGCAGCAGAAAGCACACAACTACTATCTTCCACAGCCCTGGGACATCTGTGGCAACAATGAGCCCTACAGCCATTTGCCCCCTTGTTATCCTTTATTCCTCTACCCTGGTCCCCAGGGTACAAGTCCAGCCAGCACTCTGCTGCTGGACCTAAAGAGCTGTCACGAGTGGAGCCCACAGACAGCAGCATTCAGATGCTGCTGCAATCACCCAACAAAACAAAGCAAAACCCACAGAAAACGTGTGCATAATCAGAGAACCAGGCTCCACAGCACCCACAGTAAGAACC
>NC_058411.1:115732839-115752370 GCF_002201575.2 Neomonachus schauinslandi | reverse complement strand
GCAAGCAAAGCCCACCCAATGTGCAATCTCACCAAGTACCTGGCCAGTGTTTTGAGGCTGAAGAGCTTCTAGACTAAGCCTCATTTCTCTCTGACGGCTCCTCTTTCTCCCTCCTGCACACAAACCCTCTGAGCACCTCAAAGACTGGTCTCACACTCCTTTCCCCTCACTGGACACCAGAGGTTTACTTGCTCAGGCCTCACACACAGGATGCCCGCTGGACGGCTGTGCTAATGGAAGCTCTGCTCTAATCATGGGAGGCATGGCCCCTGCTCCCCCAAGTGCATGCAGCATGTTGCCACAGCACATCACCCCTCAGGACTGGTGGTATCTGAGTAAACAGTCCCTCAAGAAATCACAGACCTCGGTTGGCCATTCACACAGGGTGGTGGCAGCCCATGTGGTCAGGAACTACAGTATGATTCATCCTCACACTTCATAATTTTAACCATGGCCAACCACTTTACCACAATGCCTCAGCCTCCATGAATAAGATGCCAGGAACTCCAAAAGCAGCCCTCCTTGGCAGACTAGCAGGACTCTGAGCTTCAAATAAAATGGCTGAGACCAAACCTGGAGGCAACACCAGAATGGAACCTTCCTCCCCTCCCTTTACTCATCTGAATGTATCCTACTCCAACCCTTGGGGTCACTGCATCTCCCCCAAGTACAATCACTTTTTCTACCTGTATTTCTAACCCTAAGCTAAGATTTTCAAACAGATCAGACCAAGAGCCCTCAAGGCCCTCACCTGGTGTGGACTCAGTAACCCTGCAGTTTTGTAGGCTACATAGTGCTTCAGAATCACCTGAGAAGCTCAGTCTAACACAATGGCAAAATGAAAAGTTAAGGAAAAAAATGTTCATGAAAATGCACTTTCTGTTGCCTCCTCCAACTAAACTCTCACAATCCTTAACTTCTTAGTAAGTTCTAGGGTGAGTTTAAATAGCTAATTCTCACACACAAATAATCATAAACAAGACTTACAAATAATGACAATAATGATAATAGCTTCCTATGGAACGAAATGTTCTTTGTGCCACACATTTGACTGTATGTTCACAAATGTGATTTCATTTAAATCTCACAGCAGTTCTTCAAGGTACCCAACATCCCTGGAGGAAACTGAGCTATAGAAAGAAGAGGGATGTGTCCACCCATGAGAAACAAGATGCAAACCGAGCTTCCCACTCTGATGAATGTCACATCACCTCCATTTACAATACCGATTAACAGAGACTGATGCTCTTGGCTCCTCTGAAGGAAATGGCTACGAGAACACAGCTATGACTCTGCAAGGACAGGCACCTATGTACCTGTGGCTACTTCTGGACAGTAGGAATGTAAGTCATTTTAATTGCCTTTAATCTGAATTTTCCAAATTTTCAGAAATGAGCATGCTCATTAATTCTGCAATAAATTTTAAATTAAAAATGTTTATGTACACTGACTTTCAGATTCTGTTATAAAACTAAATTATATTCAAACAAACAAAGAAAAACCTTCCAGGAACATGCCTATGTTTTGGTGTCTCTAGAACACTTTGCAGACAGTATGAGAATATCTACAATGGCACTCCCATGGGAGAAGGCTGATGCCAACAGCAACCTGTAGCCACAGGACAGCTAACACCACCTTTCTGAATCAACTGGTATGTTGAGCTCAACTCAAGATGAATGGAATACCTCCCACTCTCACCCCCTATTTGTACAATTCTATGTCCATCTTTGTGGAAGATCTTTCTAGCTTCAGGAGGGAAGTATGAAATCTGAACTGAAGAGGACCTAACTCTGATACCAGAGGGCCACTAGGTATACTGGAGTATGAAATATGAAGTATGAAATGTGAACTGAGTACGAATACTCATATGAGTATGAAATAGTATGAAGTATGAAATCTGAGCTGAAGAGGACCTAACTCTGGTACCAGAGGGCCACTAGGTATACTGGAGCAGCCATGGCATGCTGCACTGAACGTTGTTTATGTGCATTTTTAAAATGCTAATATGAATTTGTCCTTTATCCATTCTATTTTTCAAACATGTACTGAACATTTTCATAACATAAGGCACTGTGCTGGAACATAAAGACAAGAAGGAAAGAGGTATTCAAACATGATGAACCCAAAATCTGAGATAAGAGAAAGACAGGAAAGACATGCCTAACTTGGGTTCCAGGTCATCGTGGCTCAATGATGCCAAAAGCCCCAGATTTGAATACCCGTATTAGGCCGCTGGCCCTGACCAGGCACCTCTGTGTGTGGCTGGGGCAGGCATATGATCTAGGAATGCCCAACCATCTGTGTTAGTTGAGCTTTCCTCACTTACAAACTTCAGTGTTTAAGACCTAATAACGTAAAACAAACCAAAATGATCCTCCAAGGTGGGGAAATAAAACCTTTTTTTATGAACCTAATTAAACAGCCCATTTGTTTGTAGAGTGGGCTGACTGACCTCCAGCTTAGCATTAACAAGTCTGACGTCAGTGAAGGGACTACTTCCATCAGTGTGGTCACATGTATTCTCCAACAAATGACAAGAGTTTGTGTCTTAATTCAAAATGCCCCCAAGAACAACTCTGGAGAAACATCTAGTCATGCAACCAACATCAGGGTAAAAATCATGTGTTAATATAAAGGAACAAAGAATTTGTTCTTTGTAACTCTGTTTCTGTTCCAAGAAGTGGGACCATTTCATTTGCATGTTAAATGTCAAGTGCACACAATATCATAATCAGTGCTGGAGTTCTCTTGTTTTTAGTTAATTTTTTAAACTGTAAGTTTATCTACACTTGGCAGCAGGATTAATTCAGAGATGGCCTACTTTTCATTTCTCCAATTATTATAGAACAGTATTAGTGATTCTGGTCTACTAAGAATGCAAAGAAGGCTTTCAGAGCCAGAAAGGGTGTGAGGCTGGTAAGAACAGGAATTGTCCCCACATACAATTTGATGTATGGAGAGCCTCTGACTGACCCTGCTTCTCAGAAACTAACACAAGGAGGGCAACTGAAGACACATTTGTAGTTGGGGCTGTGCTGAGAAGCCCTGCTATATCCCAGAAAAGTGGGCACAGCTTTCTAGCCCCCTGCAGAGAAATCTGACAGAGAAAATGAAGAGAACATGGGGTAGGTGGTCAGCAAAAATAATCCCACCGTCCCACTGTAGGGCAAGGAGAGGTGCTTACAATGTAATAAGGGGAAAAAAACAGCAAGTTATAAGAGAGGCATCCAGCTTCAATTATGACAAACATACAAACACACCTCCAAATGTCAGTAGTAATCACTATGTGGTGGAAGTATGGTCCTTTTTACTTTTCCCTCTTTGCTTATCTGTATGCATTCTTCTGGATTATCTGAAATAAATCTTTCTTACTTCTGTTACAAAGAAAACAATTTACATTCCCAACTCGAAGCCTCGGCACCACAGGACATCACAGACAGGTGGCACCTTACTCTCTAAAGCAAGGGCACATGAGAAAGTTTGCTCTTCCCCCAAGCTGTGGGGGGCCATGACTCCCAACCACGAAACCATCCCACCTGAGAAGTGTCAGACTAGGAACAATTTCCACTTGTTACCTGAATCCGGTTCAGCTCTACCACAGGACCATGCTGGCGATCTCGCACCATAGTTGCTTGTACTACTTTTCGGAAAGCTGCCTCCTAAAACATAACACATGGACAAAATTTAGAATCTGCTATAGGAAATATTATAAATCATATATAAATCATGTCATAGTTTTGTTTTAAATATCCATTCTATTTTTCAAACATGTACTGAACATTTTTGTAACATAAGGCACTGTGCTAGAACATAAAGACAAGAAGGATAAATAATAGATAAATCATGTCATAGTTTTGTTTTAAATATCCTTTCCTAAAAGTCAAATTTTATTTTTTTCTTTTTATTAAGTTCAATTAGCCAACATTAGTTTTTGATATAGTGTTCAATGATTCATTAGTTGCATATGACACCCAGCGCTTATCCCATCACGTGCCCTCCTTAATACCCATCACCTGGTTACCCCATCCCCCCACTCCCTCACTTCTGCAACCCTCAGTTTGTTTCCTGGAATCCAGAGTCTCTCATGGTTTGTCTCCCTCTCTGATTTCTTCCCATTTGGTTTTCCTTCCCTTCCCCCATGGTCCTCCATGCTATTCCTTATGTTCCACATATGAGTGAAACCATATAATTGTCTTTCACTGCTTGACTTATTTCACTTAGCATAATTCCCTCCAGTTCCATCCATGTTGATGCAAATGGTAGGTACTCATCCTTTCTGATGGCTGAGTAATATTCCAAAAAGTTAAATTTTCTTAACAGTAACTACAAACTCTTTTTGAATCGTGAGGTGGTATTGGGGGCACAGCCTGGAACCCACACACAAACCTATGCAGAAGCCCACCATCTGGAGGCAAGAGGAGCCCAGCACACTCTGGGAACAGAGTGGGGAGGGCCAGAGACTGGCACGTGTCTGCTCTGACTTAGGACAGAGGCCAGGCCCAGAGGATCGACTAGAAAACCAAGGGCTCCCAGACAAACCACAAGTCCACGAGTGGCAGGACTGACATTAAACACTATGCCTCAGTGTCATGGTCCTGACAAAACCACAAAACAGCAGGAGGGCCAGGGAGTCCTGTAGGTCAAGCAAGGCTTGGGGTGAGGATGGGGAGACCAATGAAGGAGGGAACATATAAACACCATACACTGAAAGAAACCTGGGATACCCAGGGCAAGACAGCAAGAAAAGAGAGTGGGGCCCAATGTCACCCAGGTAAAGGCAGGCCTGTCATGCTCATATGGACTAGGGCACAGGCAGCAGCAGTGGGGACAGGAGTAGGGAAGGAGACTCAAGAGACTTAAAGGAGGTAGGATCAGTGGGAGTCCCAGGTCTCTGCCAAATGGATGACCCTGCCCTTGTCCAGAGACGGGATGGCTGGGGGAGCACAAGGTATCTGCAACAGGGTCTAGGTCCCTCTCCCAGGTCAGAACTCCAACCTCTGACAGCAGGAAGGGCAAGAACCCTAAGCAGCCCAAGGAGGAAACTCAGATGTAAAAAAGATCAAGTGAGGGTGTCAGAGAGACAACCAGCCCACAGAGGCGAACCCATAACAGCACACAGGAGCTCACAGAGGTACACCCCTCACCACGCATGCACCCTTATATAACACTTACCACCTACTTTTGCCCTCCACCCTGTCTAACCTCTGCTTTACTAACTGCTCAGCCCAGAACCAAGGGCAGTTCCTCCTCCACAGGAACATGCATTTCTCTTCCCTGAATGGCCTCACCCAGCCTTGCTCTCCTATGGTGCTCTCTCACTTCTGTGCTCTGAATTGCATCCTGGTAATAACTCTCCATGGTCACAAACAAACAACAAACACTCCCCAAATTTTCCAGCAGATATGATCCTTTCCTACCCAGGACCAGAACAGAGGCCGATTACACATTCCCTGCCACTGAGGGTACCTGCTGGACTCCCTCAGCACTCCTGCTGTCCCACCCCTGTGCTCACAGCCTGCAGAACACTCATGCAGTCCGTGTGGAGCACATCATGCCTCTCACTTGGTTTTCTCCCTATGAGGGAAGGTTTTTTCCCCTAGCTGCCAATTATCACCTCTACTCTGACAGATAAAAAAAAAAATGGTAAAAGGGATCAAATTTCCTACTTTTTATTATTAGAAAATGGTTGAAGTTTCATATCTACGTTCATATCAGTGTTACCCACACACTTTTTCTTGTTCCCCACCATCAGAGAGATGTTACCATTACCACAATCCTTATCAGTGTCCACTTGTCACTAAGCCACACATGAAAATAAAACGTGTGGAGATGCCTGGGGGGCTGGGTTAAGCGTCTGCCTTGGGCTCAGGACATGATCCCAGGGTCCTAGGATCAAGTCCCGCATCAGACTCCCTGCTCGGCGGGGAGCCTGCTTCTCCCCCTGCCTGCCACTCCCCCTGCGCACTCTCACTCTCTCTCTCTCTGACAAATAAATAAAATCTTTAAAAAAAGAAAATGTGGGGGCGCCTGGGTGGCTCAGTCGTTAGGCGTCTGCCTTCGGCTCAGGTCATGATCCCAGGGTCCTGGGATTGAGCCCCACATCGGGCTCCCTGCTCCGCAGGAGGCCTGCTTCTCCCTCTCCCACTCCCCCTGCTTGTGTTCCCTCTCTCGCTGTGTCTCTGTCAAATAAATAAATAAAATCTTTAAAAAAAAAAAGAAAGAAAAGAAAATGTGTGTACCAGTCCCCTTCAGCTAAGTGCAAACAAAGCCAATCCTAAGGAAAAAAAATCTGCTTGGACAGGGCTCCAAAACATCTAGATTTTATTATCATTAAAAATATATATATATGGGGCGCCTGGGTCTCAGTCAGTTGAGCGTCTAACTCTTGGTTTCGGCTCAGGTCATGATCTCATGGGATCAAGCCCTGCATCAGGCTCCATGCTCAGCAGGGAATCTGCTTGAGAGTCTCTCCCTCTGACTCCTCCCCCACTTGCATGCGTGGGCACTCTCTAATAAATAAATAAATCTTAAAAAAAAATAAAACAAAAATTAGCGGCGCCTGGGTGGCTCAGTCAGTTAAGTGTCTGCCTTCGGCTCAGGTCATGATCCCAGGGTCCTGGGACTGAGTCCCGCATCGGGCTCCCTGCTGAGAAGCCTGCTTCTCCCTCTGCCTGCCATGCCCCCTACTTGTGCACTCTCTCTCTCTCTGTCAAATAAATAAATAAAAATCTTTTTTAAAATAAAAAAACAAGAAAATTAAATTAAATTAAAATTTAAAAAGACCATAATCTTTGATAACAAAATAGGCCACAAAATAGGTCTCAGAATCAATAGACTCTTCAGAATTAGGAGCCCTCAAATCTGACCTCTATGCTTTTTTCAGCACAAATACTGCCCCTATCAC
Organism: Neomonachus schauinslandi; assembly: GCF_002201575.2. Taxonomy (NCBI): domain Eukaryota; kingdom Metazoa; phylum Chordata; class Mammalia; order Carnivora; family Phocidae; genus Neomonachus; species Neomonachus schauinslandi. Next base: position 115,745,466 of record NC_058411.1, on the reverse strand, counting down.
ACGTTGGTTCTTTTAGAACATCCTGTCAACCTGCTTGCCAGAAACTTAACTCCTGAATCAGGCATCCTATTTCTAGAAAGTTCAAATTATTACAAACGTCGATGGGTCAAAATCTGTCTGGTGATTTTTATGTGCCCTCATTCATGATTCTATTCACAGCCTGTTAAATTATGCTTTGACAAGGAATCTCTACATATCCTGGTACAGAACTTTCATCTAAATCATCTAGACTATCTGGCACTCTCTGCTGGACATCCCTGGGTAAGAAATTAGCTCATTTTTTCTTCCTGCTGCCAGTGGGGATTTGCTATAATGTCTCAAGGCTAGCCAAGCAGAGAACATTGCCAAGAAGGCTTAGTTTTGCAAACCACCCCACCCTTTTGGGGAGGTGGGAAGCAGAGATCACAATAGGAAAATGCCGCACCACACTATTAATTTTTAATGTAAGCTCTAAAAGAGAAGACATTTTTGTCTGTTTTTCATTGATGCATTCTGGGCACCCAGAACAGAGCCTGGCATATAGTAGGTGCTCAATGAACATCTGCTGAATAAGCTTTATTCTGTATATTTCCAGTTTGGGAATTTTTGTTGAATTAAAATTTAGTAAAAATACCAGTTTTGCCTACAACAAAGACTGCTAAGAGTACCTTTCCCTGGGATATCAGAATTCCTCGCAGAGTGTCAAACCCCACAGAAGGCCCAAGTCCAGTTTCATCAAGAGAGCCCTCCAGGTCGAACATGGGGATACAGGGGCAGAAGAGCTCTGAGATGTGATGTAGCAGAAGCAGCCGATTCCGCAGTGCTATTATGGGGATTTCCTGCAAGTGATTGTATTCCATGGGAACCTGAAACGTTGAAACTGTATTAAGTCAACTTAGGTGTCAAATGCACAGATAACCCATAGTTTGTAGATAATTCTGAAAATATTTTTTTCAAAAACAGAGAAGCACTGTTACTTCTGAGTCTGGCATGAATAACCTCATTGTTTTTAGAACCATATTCTGGCCAGCTTGACTGCTTGAGTCAAGTAATGTAAACCAAGGAAAATGCTAAAAAAATTAGTCTATAGAAATATATTTACTAAGGAATATGTGCAGCTTGTACTATCAGAATGGTTTTGTATAGTTTGTAAGATTTAGAATGAAGGTGACACACTGATATATATAGAATGTTGGTTAATGTGAATATTAAGGTTCTTAAAAGTACTGTTTTTCACATTATGAACCAGAAATATTTTCAACGGAACACCTCTGTAAATATACAGTGGAAAATGAAGTGTGAGTGTGGCTTACATGCATAATTCAATACACAGATAGTAACTTTGTCACTACTTGTACACCTCCTAGCCCCCCTGGCCCAGTCAGTACTGACCTGTGCAGGAAGCTTCCCAGCGCTGGCAGGCTTGCTGGTTGACCAGGCAAGAGTATGTGCTGAGCCGCAGGCCACACGGTTGACCTTCTTACCCTGAAGGGCGGCTACCAACCGGGGCCTCTGGATGGCATTTGTAGTTCCATCTCCCAGTTGTCCCTCATCATTGTCGCCCCACGTATAAACTTCTCCTAAATGAAGTGAATTTAGAACAAGAACTTGTATACTAGGGCTAATGAATGCACAACCACCAATATCTTCCCATCACAATCATACTCCCTTTAATGGGGTGCTGGTGGTCAACTGTCTGAATGTCAACTTCACGTGTGACCTATATGTCTCTAATCACAGCACCCAAAGAGGTAGCACGCTTCTCAGAACTCTTGACAGACCCTGCTGGCCAACATGCCTTTTCTAGTACTAAGCACATAACTGCAGTAGTTCTTAATCCAAATAAGTAACAGTAAAATAGATGGTAATATCCTTAACTGCCCAAGGTAATTTTTTATGTTAAATAGAGAGGAAAAAATCAGTTTTTTAAAAAACACAACCCGTTTTTAAGGGAAACACAGTTCTTCCTATAGTTGTTCATAACCTAAACTGAGATTCATCATTGATGAGAATATTTTTGTGTACCATGCTAAATCCCAACCATGAAATGCCACCAGAAAACTGTTCTAAGGGTAAGATCACTCGGTAACTAAAACAGAAACAAGGTTAGTTGCCATATCCACAAAGGCTCCTCAGGGAGCCACAAGCAGCACTCTGTAGAGTGTGACGCCTGCATGATCAAGGGCAATGTGCTTGTGTGCCGCCTCTTCCCATTATGGACAGTTTAGTCCTAAAGTCACTGTGTGGGTGTCACAGCACAAGTAAGGAGAGAGGACTTCTCAGCAGAGGGACAACTGGATGCAGAGACTGAGAGTCCACAAATGATAAACACTTCCATATAGGGGGTGTCCCAGTGTGGGGAACTGGCCCAAACAGACACACCGGTACCCCATGTGTGGGGGTGGCCCAGAGTGAGCAGTCAGAGCCCGACATGGATGAGGATTCATTCAGGGGAGAGGGCAAAGGCAATGATGGGACACTGATCACATGCATGCAGAATGACTGAATCACTGCATTAGGGATAATGAAATCCAGGATTCTCACCAAATCCTGGTGAGAAAGGAGTTAAAAGTATGGAAAGAGAGAAAACCAGAATGAACCCTGTGGTACAGAACCAGAATCTGGGGTCCAGGTGTGAATGTATGGTATTCAATATACATATACAGATACAAAAATAACATAGATACAAATTTGTATATTATTTACATATGTATTCCCTGGCTCTATCCACTCAGAAGACCTGGGAGCAGTGACATCCCAAAAGCAATGAGCACATCTATCGACCTGATCTGTCTTCCCAACACCATTCTCCTCTACAGACACCAGGACTCCTTGGGGAAATGGCCAATGCTAGGCTTGGGCCATGGGGAGTCAAGAAGATAGGGTGTCTTATTGTGCCAGAAAGCAAGGAAGTAGTCAGTGAATGATGGGCACACACCAGCAAATAAAGCTAGCCTAATAGGGCCAATTTGAGCATCAAAATTAGTAACAGTAACAGATTATATATAATCCATTGAAAAAACTGGGAAACCATGAGTCCCACATAGATGTAAACGAAAAAAATAATTAAACATCTGATGAGAATAAAATATCCAAAGAGAAAAGGGATATTTAAATAGTTTCAAATACTCTCCCAAATACTTATTAGTTACAGTGGATGTTCATAGTGGAAAAGCCTGGCAGCCACCACCTTAATCAAGTGATTGAAGTTAACACCACCAGTAATGGGACAAAGAGAAATTGCATGTCACCTGATGAATTAAGAATGAATTAAGAACACAGCAAGAATTAAGATCAAAGATGAGGGGCACCTGGGTGGCTCAGTCGGTTAAGCGGCTGCCTTCGGCTCAGGTCATGATCCCAGGGTCCTGGGATCGAGCCCCGTTTCGGGCTCCTGGCTCAGCGGGGAGCCTGCTTCTCCCTCTCCCTCTGCCTGCCTCTCTGCCCACTTGTGCTCTCTCTCTCTCCGTCAAATAAATAAATAAAAATCTTTAAAAAAACAAAAAAAATCAAAGATGAGCAACTTGAATCTACTGAGGAGATATGAGACAAATTCAAATTGAGGGATGTTCTACAAAAAAGTCTATAATCCTCAAAAGTGCCACAGTCCAAAAAACTCAGGAAGACTGAAGAAGTGTCAAAGAATCATGCTCACGGTCAACTGAGGATTGTCTCAGAGTAGAGGAGACAAGAACATGTTTCAGCTAAACGTAGCCTGTGTTGTAGCATAAATGGGCGTGAAGATCAGGTGTAGTAATAACCAGGGTGCATTTCCCAAATGGACAGCCATGTTGGGATTGTTTAGTAGTGTCCCTGTTTGTAGGAAATAAACTCTCAAATGTTCAGGGTAATGGGCAGTACCTGACTCTCACATGGATAAAAAAAAGTCTTTGTACTACACTTCCAAATGTTCTCTAAGTGTGTGATTTGTTTCAAAAATTTAAAGAATGAAAATGAAGCAACTAAAAAAATGTGTTCTAAGTTCTTAAAAACTACAATATCAGTCCACAATAGGCCATAAAAATTACTTATTCATATATGAAACTCTTCCATAAATGAAACAATTGAAGGGTACGGTACATGTTCATATAATTGACCAAAGGCTTTAAAAGGGAACAAAATAGGGAAATGGCCGTTTTAATGAAAGATGGTACACTAGTTTTCTATTATTACCATAACAAATTACCAGAACTTACTGGCTTAAACAGTTCTTGCAGTTCTGTAGGTCAGAAGTCCAACATGAGTGTGACTAGGCTAACGGCTAGATATCAGCAGGCTGCATCCTTTTTGGATGCTCTGGGGGAGAGAACCCATTTCCTTGCTCACTCAGGCTGTTGGAAGAATTAAGTTTTTTGGAGGACCAAGGTCCTATTTCCTTGTGGGCTGTCAGCTGACAGCTGTTCCTAGCTTCCAGAGGTCACCCACATTCCCTTTCCTCCATCTCTGTAGCCAACAATGGTGGATCAAGACCTTCTCACACTTCGAAAAATCTCTCCCACCTCTTCTCTGCCACATCTCTTTGACTGACTCTTCTGCCCCTGCTGTGAAGGGTCTGTGTAATTACATTAGCCCACCTAATAATCCAGAATAATTTCCATATTGTAATGTCAGTTGATTATCAACCTTAATTCCATCTGTACAGTCCCTTTTGCCATTGGGCTGGGGTCCCCAAGACCACCTTCAGGTTTGCTGATTCATTGGGTAAACTCCCAGGCCTCAGCATACAGTCATACTCAGCTATAATTACAGTGAAAGGACACGAAGAAAAATCAGCAAAGGGAAAAGGCACATGGGGTGAAGTCCAGAGGAAACCAGGTACAAGCGTCCAATGATCCTATGCCAATGGAATTACAGAGGACAAGCCTAATTCTTCTAACAATGAGTTGTGACAACACATGTAAAGTGCTGTTTACCTCGGTGCCCAGGGTTTTCACTAGGGTTGTCACATGGACAGTTCTGCCTGGCACATACCCACGTTTCAGGAAACAGTTTTCAGCAGAGTCCACATTGTGCAGTTTAGGCACAGCGAGGCCTTTTGAAATTAGGGAAGGGAGGGAGCGTTCCCAAAATCGAGATTCCCAGGGGCCAGCTGAGGGCCACCCTGCAAGCAGCCTTCCTAAGGACAGCAGTATCAGATGTGCTCTGTTAGCTCTTTCAAGCACAGCCGTGAAATATAACATATTCATAACTGTTAACACCAGGGACTGAAGATGACAAGAGCCAGAACTCTTCAGCAAATTCTCAGCTATAATACAACTGCTCCCCACTCCTTACAGCTGCATATATTATTCCTGAGCAGACTTCTTAGTTTTTTCTTTTTTATGTTATGTTAATCACCACATATTACATCATTAGTTTTTTTTTTTTTTTTAAAGTGAATAGAGGTCTTTTTTTTTTTTTTTTTTAAGATTTTATTTATTTGTGAGAGAGGGAATGAGAGACAGAGAGCATGAGTGGGAGGAGGGTCAGAGGGAGAAGCAGACTCCCTGCTGAGCAGGGAGCCTGATGCGGGACTCGATCCCGGGACTCCAGGATCATGACCTGAGCCGAAGGCAGTCGCTTAACCAACTGAGCCACCCAGGCGCCCCATCATTAGTTTTTGACGGAGTGTTCCATGATTCATTGTTTGCGTATAACATCCAGTGCTCCATGCAGTACGTGCCCTCCTTAATACCCATCACCAGGCTAACCCATCCCCCCAACACCCACCCCCGTCCCCTCTAGAACCCTCAGTTTGTTTCTCAGAGTCCAAAGTCTCTCATGGTTTGTCTCCCCATCTGATTTCCGCCCCCTTCATTCTTCCATTCCTGCTATCTTCTTCTTCTTCTTCTTTTTTTAACATATAATGTATTACTTGTTTCAGAGGTACAGGTCTGTGATTCAACAGTATTACACAATTCACAGTGTTCACCATAGCACATACCCTCCCCAATGTCTATCACCCAGCCACCCCATCCCTCCCACCCCCCACCACTCCAGCAACCCTCAGTTTGTTTCCTGAGATTAAGAATTCCTCTTATCAGTGAGGTCATATGATACATGTCTTTCTCTGTTTGACTTATTTCGCTCAGCATAACACCCTACAGTTCCATCCACATCTTTGCAAATGGCAAGATTTCATTCCTTTCGATGGCTGCATAATATTCCATTGCATATATATACCACTTCTTCTTTATCCATTCATCTGTCGATGGACATCTTGGCTCTTTCCACAGTTTGGCTATTGTGGACATTGCTGAATAAACATTGGGGTGCACATACTCCTTTGGGTCCCTACATTTGTATCCTTGGGGTAAACACCCAGGAGTGCAAATGCTGGGTCATATGGTAGCCCTAATTTCAACTTTTTGAGGAACCTCCATACTATTTTCCAGAGTGGTTGCACCAGCTTGCATTCCCACCAACAGTGTAGGAGGGTCCCCTATCTCCGCATCCCCGCCAACATCTGTCGTTTCCTGACTTGTTAATTTTAGCCATTCTGACTGGTGTGAGGTGGTATCTCATTGAGGTTTTGATTTCAACTTCCCTGATGTGAAGCGACGTTGAGCAATTTTTCATATGTCTGTTGGCCATTTGGATGTCTTCTTTGGAAAAATGTCTGCTCATGTCTTCTGCCCATTTCTTGACTGGATCATTTGTTCTTTGGGTGTTGAGTTTAAGAAGTTCTATATAGATTTTGGATACTAGCCCTTTATCTGATACGTCATTTGCAAATACCTTCTCCCATTCTGTCGGTTGTCTTTTGGTTTTGTTGATGAAGTCCCAATAGTTCATTTTTGCCCTTGCTTCCTTTGCCTTTGGCGATGTTTCTAGGAAGAAGCTGCTGCAGCTGAGGTTGAAGAGGTTGCTGCCTTTGTTCTCCTTTAAGATTTTGATGGACTCCTGTATCACACTTAGGTCTTTCAACCATTTGGAGTCTATTTTTGTGTGTGGTGTAAGGAAATGGTCCAGTTTCATTCTTCTGCATATGGCTGTCCAATGTTCCCAACACCATTTGTTAAAGAGACTGTCTTTTTTCCACTGGACATTCTTTCCTGCTTTGTCGAAGATGAGTTGACCATAGAGTTGAGGGTCCATTTCTGGGCTCTCTATTCTGTTCCATTGATCTATGTGTCTGTTTTTGTGCCAGTACCATAGTGTCTTGATGATGACAGCTTTGTAATAGAGCTTGACATCCGGAATTGTGATGCCGCCAGCTTTGCTTTTCTTTTTCAACAGTCCTCTGGCTATTCGGGGTCTTTTCTGGTTCTATACAAATTTTAGGATTCTTTGTTCCATTTCTTTGAAAAAAGTGTTTTGATAGGGATTGCACTGAATGTGTAGATTGCTCTAGGTAGCACTGACATCTTCACAATATTTGTTCTTCCAACCCATGAGCATGGAACGTTTTTCCATTTCTTTGTCTTCCTCCATTTCTTTCATGAGTATTTTATAGTGTTCTGAGTAGAGGTCCTTTGCCTCTTTGGTTAGTTTTATTCCTAGGTATCTTATGGCTTTGGGTGCGCTTGTAAATGGGATTGACTCCTTAATTTCTCTTTCTTCTGTCTTCTGTTGGTGTATAGGAATGCCACTGATTTCTGTGCATTGATTTTATATCCTGCCACTTGACTGAATTCCTGTATGAGTTCTAGCAGTTTTGGGGTGGAGTCTTTGGGGTTTTCCACATAAAGTATCATATCATCTGCAAAGAGTGAGAGTTTGACTTCTTCTTTCCAATTTGGATGCCTTTGATTTCTTTTTGTTGTCTGATTGCTGTGGCTAGGACTTCTAATACTATGTTGAATAGCAGTGGTGATAGTGGACATCCCTGCCGCATTCCTGACCTTAGGGGGAAAGCTCTCAGTTTTTCCCCATTGAGAATGATATTCGCTGTGGGTTTTTCATAGATGGCTTTTATGATACGAGATATGTACCCTCTATCCCTATACTCTGAAGAGTTTTCATCAAGAAAGGATGCTGTACTTTGTCAAATGCTTTTTCTGCATCTATTGAGAGGATCATATGGTTCTTCTTCCTTTTCTTAATGTATTGTATCACACTGATTGATTTGCGCATGCTGAACCAACCTTGCAGCCCAGGGATAAATCCCACTTGGTTGTGGTGAATAATTCTGTTAATGTACTGTTGGATCCTATTGGCTAGTATTTTGGTGAGAATTTTTGCATCCATGTTCGTCAAGGATATTGGTCTGTAATTCTCCTTTTTAATGGGGTCTTTGTCTGGTTTGGGGATCAAGGTAATGGTGGCCTCATAAAACAAGTTTGGAAGTTTTCCTTCTATTTCTATTTTGTGGAACAGTTTCAGAAGAATAGGTATTAATTCTTCTTGAAATGTTTGGTAGAATTCTCCCGGGAAGCCATCTGGCCCTGGGCTTTTGTTTGTTGGGAGATTTTTGATGACTGCTTCAATTTCCTTAGTGGTTATAGGTCTGTTCAGGTTTTCTATTTCTTCCTGGTTCAGTTTTGGTAGTTGATACATCTCTAGGAATGCATCCATTTCTTCCAGATTATCTAATTTGCTGGCATAGAGTTGCTCATAATATGTTCTTATAATTGTATTTCTTTGGTGTTGGTTGTGATCTCTCCTCTTTCATTCATGATTTTGTTGATTTGGGTCATTTCTCTTTTCTTTTTGATAAGTCTGGCCAGGGGTTTATCAATCTTGTTAATTCTTTCAAAGAACCAGCTCCTAGTTTCGTTGATGTGTTCTACTGTTCTTTTGGTTTTTATTTCATTGATCTTTATTATTTGTCTTCTCTTGCTGGGTTTAGGCTTTATTTGCTGTTCTTTCTCCAGCTCCTTTAGGTGTAGGTTTAGGTTGTGTATTTGAGACGTTTCCTGTTTCTTGAAGAAGGCTTGAATTGCTATATACTTTCCTCTTAGGACTGCCTTTGCTGCATCCCAAAGATTTTGAATAGTTGTGTTTTCATTTTCATTGGTTTCCATGAATTTTTTAAGTTCTTCTTTAGTTTCCTGGTTGACCCCTTCATTCTTCAGTAGGATGGTCTTTAGCCTCCATGTATTTGAGTTCTTTCTGACTTCCCTCTTGTGACTGAGTTCTAGTTCAAAGCATTGTCGTCTGAAAATAGGCAGGGAATGATCCCAATCTTTTGGTACCGGTTGAGACCTGATTTCTGACCTAGGATGTGATCTATTCTGGAGAATGTTCCATGGGCACTAGAGAAGAATGTGTATTCTGTTGCTTTGTGATGGAATGTTCTGAATATATGTGTGAAGTCCATTTGGTCCATTGTGTCATTTAAAGTCTTTATTTCCTTGTTGATCTTTTGCTTGGACGATCTGTCCATTTCAGTGAGGGGGGTGTTAAAGTCCCCCACTATTATTGTATTGTTGTCGATGTGTTTCTTTGCTTTTGTTATTAATTGGCTTATATAAGTGGCTGCTCCCATGTTAGGGGCATAAATATTTACAATTGTTAGATCTTCTTGTTGGATAGACCCTTTAAGTAGGATATAGTATCCTTCCTCTCTTATTACAGTCTTTGGTTTAAAATCTAACTTGTCTGCTATAAGGATTGCCACCCCAGCTCTCTTTTGGTGTCCATTAGCATGGTAAATGGTTTTCCACCCCCTCACTTTCAATCTGGGGGTGTCTTTGGGTCTAAAATCAGTCTCTTGCAGACAGCATATGGATGGGTCTTGTTTTTTTATCCAATCTGATAGCCTGTGTGTTTTGATTGGGGCATTTAGCCCATTTACATTCAGGGTAACTATTGAAAGATAGGAATTTAGTGCCATTGTATTGCCTGTAAGGTGATTATTACTGTATATTGTCTGTGTTCCTTTCTGGTCTATGTTGCTTTTAGGGTCTCTCTTTGCTTAGAGGACCCCTTTCAATATTTCTTGTAGGGCTGGTTTCGTGTTTGCAAATTCCTTTAGTTTTTGTTTGTCCTGGAAGCTTTTTATCTCTCCTTGTATTTTCAGTGACAGCCTAGCTGGATAGAGTATTCTTGGCTGCATATTTTTCTCATTGAGTGCTCTGAATATATCCTGCCAGTCCTTTCTGGCCTGCCAGGTCTCTGGGGTTAGGTCTGTTCCCAGTCTAATGTTTCTACCATGGTAGGTTACAGGTCTCTTCTCCCGAGCTGCTTTCAGGATTTTTTCTTTGTCTCTGAAACTCGTAAGTTTTACTATTAGATGTCAGGGTGTTGACCTATTTTTATTGATTTTGAGAGGGGTTCTCTGTGCTTCCTGGATTTTGATGCCTGTTTCCTTCTCCAAATTAGGGAAGTTCTCTGCTATAATTTGCTCCAATATACCTTCTGCCCCTCTCTCTCTTTCCTCTTCTTCTGGGATCCCAATTATTCTAATATTGTTTTGTCTTATGGTATCACTTATCTCTCAAATTCTGCCCTCATGATCCAGTAGTTGTTTATCTCTCTTTTTCTCAGCTTCTTTATTTTCCATCATTTGGTCTTCTATATCACTAATTCTCTCTTCTGCCTCATTTATCCTAGCAGTTAGAGCCTCCATTTTTTTTTTAATTTTATTTATTTATTTGAGAGAGAGAGAATGAGAGAGAGCATGAGAGGGAAGAGGGTCAGAGGGAGAAGCAGACTCCCTGCGGAGCAGGGAGCCTGATGTGGGACTCGATCCCAGGACTCCAGGATCATGACCCGAACCGAGGGCAGTCGCTTAACCAACTGAGCCACCCAGGCGCCCCAGAGCTTCCATGTTTGACTGCACCTCATTAATAGCCTTTTTAATTTTGACTTGGTTACATTTTAGTTCTTTTACTTCTCCAGAAAGTGTTTCTCTAATGTCTTCCATGCTTTTTTCAAGCCCAGGTAGTATCTTTAAAGTGATGATTCTGAACTCTAGTTCCGACATCTTACTAATGTCCGTATTGAGTAGGTCCCTGGCAGTCGGTACTGCCTCTTGTTCTTTTCGTTGAGGTGATTTTTTCTGTCTTGTCATTTTGTCCAGAGGACAAGAGATGAATGAGAGAACAAAATGCTAACAAGGTAACAACGACCCCAGAAAAAATATACACTAAACAAATCAGAAGAGACCTGAAACCAGGGGGAAAGAAAGGGAAAGAAAGAAAAAAGATAAAAGCAAACAAACAAAAAAAAACCGAATATGATCAAATATGATCAGGCTGTGTATAGATCAGTGCCACACACTAGATTTTGGGCATATTTTGGTCTGTTAGAAGAAAGAGTCTCCCAAAATTTTAAAGAAAGGAAAACTTATATATGTACAAAAATAAGGGTAAATACGATGAAGGGATGGAATAGGACTGTAAAGATGGAAATTATAAAAGATTCTATAAAAGGAATTGATAAGAAGTTGGTCGAAAAAAGAAAGAAGAGGATTTAAAAAAAAAGAAAAGGGAGAGAATGTAATCCGGCAGGAGACTAGAACAAAGCCATACACTAGAGATTTAGGGTGTATTTTGGTGTGTTAGAAGAAACTGTATCCCAAAATTTTAAAGAGAGAACAACTTATATACATATACAAAGATAAGGTTAACTACTATGAAGGGATAGAATATGAGTCTAAAAATGAGAAATAAAAAAGATGTTTTTAAAAAGGGATTAATAAGATGTTGGTTGAAAAAGGCAAAAAGAAAAATTCAAAAAAAAAAAAAACAGTTTAATAAAAATTAAGTTTGAAAGACTAAAGAATCATGGTAAAAAAGCCATGAATTCTATGTGCAGTATTCCCCTAGTGCTGGAGTTCTGCCGTTCTCATTGATCAGTAAACTTGGTCTTGGCTGGCTGTTCTTGCTGATCTTCTGGGGGAGGTGCCGTCCTAGCAATTCTGAAATGTCTTTCCCTCAGGCGGAATTACATTGTCCTTGCCAGTCCGGGCTAAGTAATCTGCTTGGGTTTGCTCTCGGGAGCTTTTGTTCCCTGCAAGCTTTCCGTACAGCTTTGGAGGCCGAGAGTGAAAATGGCGGCCTCCCAATCTCCGCCCCAGAGAAGCCAAGAACTCGGGGCCCCACTCCTCAGTGTGCCCCCAGAGAAAAGCAGTCAATCACTCCTGTCTCCCCAGTCTCCGGCCGCACTCCATGCTCACCCAGCCTGTGACCAAGCGTTTCTATCTCTGGCACCCAACTCGGTGTGGAGTCTCCAAACCCAGCAGATCCCAGCAGTGTGCTCCTGCGCCGCTCCTCCCAGGGGACGAAGGGGCGTCTCCCTGGATCTGCCGCTTGTTGGGTCCCTGCTGGAGGAGCAGTGGCCTGACTGTGCCACAGATCACGGTCTATGGCAACCCCGAGCTGAGAGCCCACTCCTCGGCTCCATCTCTGCAGCCAGCTTCCCTGCTCCGATACCTGGGAGCTCTGCCACACTCAGGCACCCCCAGTCTACCTGTGACCCCGAGGGTCCTGAGACCACACTGTCCCAGCGAGGGTTCCACCCCCCGTTTAGCCACTGGAGCAATGTCCCTCAGCGGAGCCGACTTCTAAAAGTTCCGATTTTGTGGGGCGCCTGGGTGGCTCAGTTGGTTAAGCAACTGCCTTCGGCTCAGGTCATGATCCCAGAGTCCCGGGATCGAGTCCCGCATCAGGCTCCCTGCTCAGCAGGGAGTCTGCTTCTCCCTCTGACCCTCCTCCCTCTCATGCTCTCTGTCTCTCATTCTCCCTCTCGCAAATAAATAAAATCTAAAAAAAAAAAAAAAAA
>NC_058411.1:115661909-115732439 GCF_002201575.2 Neomonachus schauinslandi | reverse complement strand
TAAAATAAATAAATAAATAAATAAAAGTTCCGATTTTGTGCTCCACTGCTCTATCACTTGCCATAAGCGGCTGATGGAGGCCCCCTCCCCCGCCGTCTATCCTCCAGAATATTGCCTCGGATTCACTTCTCCGCACGTCCTACCTTCCAGAAAGTGGTCGCTTTTCTGTTCAGAGAGTTGATGCACTCTCTTGTTGAGTTTGTAGGTGTTCAGAATGGTTTGATCCCTATCTAGCTGAATTCCTGGGACCAGACGAAATTTAGATCTCCTACTCCTCTGCCATCTTGCTCCTCCCCCAGGCCTCTTAGATTTTAAAGGCCTCTGTGTTGTGACCCTGGGCCTCCCACCTACCATCCTCAGTGCAGCATACACAGTGCAGGGAGCCAGTGGCAATAGCAATGACTTTCTTCCCCTGCAGCCCTTGGACCTGCCGAGGTCTTCTAACATGATCATCGGATCCATGGCCCAGCCTGTGATAGTCACCTTTGCCCCTGCACAAAAGGAGATAGAGAAACATGAGTGCAAGGCCCTGTCATTTACCACCCTCCTGGCTTAAGCACCATACTTCAGGACACATATCACAGCCTGCTATAGAAGTTACATCTCAATCTATGAGATGTCAGTTAATATAACTTCACATTAGTAAACCGGTTTTGGTGATAGTCAACAAACAGAATCTTACATACCAAGTATAAACAGCATGAGATTTGGGAAGGGCGACAGAAAACTGGGATCCACATTCTACATACCAAGTATAAACAGCACCAGATTTGGTAAGGGCGACAGAAAACTGGGATCCACATTCTACTTTAACCACTCCAAGGCCTGTAAGAGAATCAATCTAAAAGGGAAAAAGGTTCAATTAGACTGAATCAAGGATTTTGCTAACTGCTGCAACCACACAGAGACTGAACTAAATCTAATAAGGAACTCTGAAAATCCTTACTCAGGTCAAATATTTCATACAACTTAAAATCCAACTCCACTTAACCAGGTAAGTGTTCTCAGGAGGAGCAGGAATGCCTGGCTTTGAAGGCACACGTGGTGACACTCAGCCATGGGCCCATGCTACTGCACAATGAGACCCAGCATGTGTCACTAAAAATGGACATGTCACAATTGAAGGTCTCAGAATCCACTCTCCCAATTCCATTTCTCTTTGTGGTGTTCTGGCCCCACTCGCCAGTAAGCCCTGTACTTCTCTGCCCTCCAGCCCTCTCAGATCCCACAGGCCCACAGGAGAGGAACAGCAAGCAATGGGGAGGAGGATTGGCCAAGAGGACCAGGGCTCTGGCCTTTAGACATGACCTAGCCATCTATCCAGGTTAATTAAATTAAATACGACCTTGGTCAGGCCAGTATTGGAACTCACCTCCACCCCTGAACACTTGGGGGTCCAGGCCCTTCACAGCCAATTTCCAGAGGTCTCACTAGGGCTCACTAACCTAGTCATCACCTTTTCTCACCCAGCAAGCTATGCTCCTATTATCCGTGACTGTTCTCAGACTTAAGTTCTCATATTTGATTTTAAATTTAAATTAATTAAAACAATCAATTCTCTCAGTTTTCTCCTCACCTTCACTTCTGTCATAATCACATCAGTAATGACCTCCATCCCCTCAATGTCCAACATCCTAATCCCTGAAGGTTCAAAGCCTGTGTCTAAGCTTTCCTAAGCATAATAAAGTCCAAAACAGACAGTTTTTTCATAAATCTGGAAACCCTAAGTAACCTGTAACATGGTTAAAATACCGTACACCTGCAAGAGAAAAGGAACAAGAGATAAGACTGAGGAGGAAGCCCTGAGCTTCTGGTTTTCCAGCAGTGCCCACCAGGGCACAGGGGTGCCTCCAGGCACATCTCCACCAAGCTTTGGCTGCAGGCAGCACCAGCCAAAACCACTCTCTGCAGTGATGGAAATGTGCTGTGTCCACAATGCCCAAATGGAAGCCACCAGACACATGCAGCCACTAAGCACATGAAATGCAGCCATTGTGAGTGGGGAAGTGAATTTTAATTTTATCTACTCTTAATTGAGTTAAACTTAAACTTAAATAGCCATGTGTGGCCAACAGCTATTGTACCGGGCAGCACAGCTCTGGGAAGAAAAGCTATGCAGTTCTAGCCTAGGCTTTTGTCCCATCTGAGGGGGCCTCTGGAAGAATGCTGCCGCCCAGAGCTGCCTGTGCCCCATGGGCATCTCTATTCTGCACACACAGTCCCAGATTCCTAACAAGACTGGACACCAGGCAGAGGACAGTTTCTAGTTTTCGTTCACAGCACACACACTCCCAAATCCACAGCAAAGCACCTCAACTAAACGGCCGGGTTGGGTTTGTGCACACTGCAGGCAGCAGAGCACTCAGCACGTGGTCTGAACACATCAATGAGCTTAATCTCTGCCAACTGCCCATCCACAAGGGCAAGACAGTCTCACAAAGTTAAAAAGCTGCTCAGAATCATGCAGGTCACATGGAGAAAAGCAATCTGACCCCCAACCCAGGCCCGTAGCCTCTTAGCTTGTCACAGGATGTCCATTTAAAACAGCCTCTGGCTAAGCCAGATGCAACCCTTTCTTCAGTACTATGACATTCATAGCTATAGAACTCTATAAATTGAAAAGACTGTGAACAATTTGTTATCCTTTTCCTCAAACAGGTCTACATACTACATAAAACCACAGGTTTTGCTAAATTACATAAATTTCCCAAGACAGCACAAATAGCACTTAAAATATCTCAATACCTTTGGGCCTTTCCCTCACTTTTTACTCAATTACCCATTATATTTTCTGCAAAGAAGGTAAGATGAGGTAAAATACTCCTGAAAAGCACACAGAAGGGGAGGTGGCAGCAAGCCTCTGTGCTCCTGGGAGAGCCCAGGGGGCTCTAAGAGCTCAAGAAAGACCTGGAACGTTCCCATCCCAGGATCGTTGGGAAAGGTGTTTTTCTCCCACTGCGCAGACACAAATACCTTCATGGGTACTTTACAGCCATCACTGCCTCCTCGGCCAAGCTTGCCGTAGTCCCCGTCCCCCCAGGACCAGACAGTATCATCATCAGTGAGGCAGAGGGTCTGGGCATCTCCACTGCCACAGGCGACATCAACCACGCGGTGGCCCTGCAGCGCCTCCACCTTCAGAGAAAAGGAACCAAGGTTATCTGACTGCAGTAGAAAGGAAGTCTACCTAAGGAAAGGCTTTATTTTTTTTAATTTTTTAAAAAGATTTATTTATGGGCACCTGGGTGGCTCAGCCAGTTAAGCATCTGCCTTCGGCTCAGGTCATGATCCTTCAGCCCCACATCGGGCTCCCTTCTCAGCGGGGAGCCTACTTTACCCTCTCCCGTTGCCCCTGCTTGTGCGAGTGTGCTTGCTCTCTCTCTCTCTGTCAAATAAATAAATTTTTTTTAAAAAGATTTATTTATTTATTTGAATGAGAGAGACAGAGAGAGGAGGTGCCCGCTCGAGAGTGGGGGGAGGGGCAGAGGGAGAGAGAGAATCTCAAGCAGACTCCCCACTGAGTGCGGAGCCTGATGCGGGGCTCAATCTCCCGACCCTGAGATCATGAACTGAACAGAAATCAAGAGTCAGACACTTAACCGAATGAGCCACCCAGGCACCCCAGGAAAGGCTTTAGAGTACTGTGATGCTCCCTGTGGGGGGGGGGGGGGGGGGGGCTGTTTTAAGCCTTTGCAAAGAACGTGAAATTTTAATAATCCTGTAAGATTTTTGTTTGAACCAAATAAATCTAAACTACAGGAGGCAGGAATCAGTGTCCCCAATGAGCCAGTCCTACCACACCAGGAAGTCTTATTTACTGCCTCACCCAAAATACAGTGGGCCTTCTAGAAGCCAAAGCATTTAGCTAGATACCAAGTAATATTAATATATAAATATATATATTATAAATTATAAATAAAAGGGTATTTCAAATACTATCCTGTTTAAATGACCCACTGAATACAAACCTACTTGTAAATAATGAGGCTAAGGCCATCAACTCTAAAACAAAAGAAACTGGAAAAGGAAATACTTTTGGCTTTTAAAAATCATAATGGCATAATGACAATGGCAAGCTGCCTCCCCTACCACCTTCAACAGTGAGGGTCTGAAGAGCCGCCCCAGGCCTCTGCGCCCCTTTTCAAGGTGCCTTCTCACCAGCTTTGGCTTTAACTGGTCCTCACTGTCACTGTGTCCCAGGCGGCCATACCGGCCTTTGCCCCAAGTGTAGAGATCCCCTGCTGCGGTGACGCAGGCACTGTGGGCTCCACCAGCAGCAACGTCAACCACTTCAATTCCTCTCAGAGACTCAATGACTCGAGGGCGATCACATGGACTGCAAAAAAGGTCACCAAAGATAACGGAAATAGTTTTATTCTTAAATATTTTAAAAGTATTAAATACTAGGCTTTTGGTTTGCTGTTCACTTGTTTAATGTACGCCTCTCAAATCAATTGTTAATTAAGAAGAATCATTCAGACCTGAACTCAAAATTTCACAATTTCCTAAATGTCTCCTTTTATAGCAGCTGCCCTAATGCCAGAGACCAGGGACTTTTCAGTCTAAATCAGAGGCCAGGAGACTAGTGCCCAAATGCGGGCCAATCTGGCCCATGGCCTGTTTTTGAAAGGCCAATTAGCCTAGAATGAATTTTGTATTTTTAAAGGGCTGTTAAAAAAAAAAAAAAAAAACTGAAAAGAAGCAATATACAACAAAGACTGTCTGTGGCTGGCCTAAAATATTTATTACTACCTGGCTCTTTACCAAAACAAGTTGCCCACTCTTGCTATAAATCAACATTTCATTTAAGGAGTTTTATCATTTGAATGTCAACTAACCTACAATGTGGCAAGCACTGATAGCAAACTTGTTTCTTATTATTGAGTTTTGAAAGCTCTTTATAGTAACGTTGAATATAAGACCTTAGCCAGATGTCTGATTACAAATGCTTTCTCGGTCTGTAGCATGTCTTTTCAATCTAACTTTCGAAAACCTGAAGTTCACATTTTTATGAAGTCCAATTTATCCTATTTTTCTTCACTGGATCATGTTGTTGGAGTTCTATCTAAAAATCTTTCTCTTACCTAAGTCACAAAGGTTTTCTCTCTCATGTTTTCTTCTAGAAGTTTTTGGATTTAGGTTTTACATTTATAACTACCAATCATTTTGAGTTAATTCTGGATATGGTGCAAGAAGTTCGCTGCTTGCTATATGGCAATCCAATTGTTCAAGACCATTTGTTGAAAAGGCTCTGTTCTCCAATTAAATGTCTGTATTTTTGTAAACTGTGCATTGGAAGTTTTAAGGGAGAAATCAAGCTTCATTTTTTTCAGTCATTATTCAGTATTTGTGATACATTTTTAGACTCTATTCTGTTCCCGATATATTTCTCTCTTTTTACAACAATACTATACTGTCTTGATTATGGTAGCTTTAAAGTGAGGCTTGAAGTATTGTCAGTCCTCCAACTTTGCTCCTTATTTTCAAAGTTGTTTTGATTATTCTAGGTACTCTGTATTTCCATATGAATTTTACAATCAGCTTGTCAATTTCTACAGACATTTTAATTGGGAAGGGGTAGAACTTATACGTTAATTGGACAAAAACTGACAAAACAAGATTGAGTCTTCTAATCCACAAACACAGAGTATACTCTCCTCCATGATTTTAGGTCTTTTAAAATTTCCCCCACCAATATTTTATAGTTTTCTGCCTATAAGTCGTCCAGGGTTTTTTTTTCCCCTTGGTCAAATTTGTCCCTTACTATTTCAATTCTGGGGGAGGGTAATATAAATGGTATTTTTTAAACTTCAAATTCTGATTACATTTGCATATGTATAAAGACACACAATTGCCTTTTATTTACTGATCTATCCTGCAACCCTGCTAATCTCATTTATTAATTCTAGTAGCTTTTTTGTAGATACCACAGATTTTCTATATAAACAATTATACTACATGTAAATAGCTTTATTCTCTTTCCAATCTGAATGCCTTTTATTTCTTTACACTGCTATACTGTACTTGCTAATCTTGAAGTATAATACTGAATCTTGACAGCAGATGTCCTTGTCTTGTTCCTGAAATTAGGGGAGGTTCAGTCTGTCACTAGTAAGTATTGTATTGGCTCTATGTGTAACAGAGATGCTCTTCATCAACTTACAGAAGTTCTCTTTTATTTCTAGATTGGTGAAAGTTGTTTGTCAGAAACAGATGTTGAAGTTTGTCAAATGCTTTTCCTTCCTTCATCTACGAGATGATCATATGGTTTTTCTTTTTTACGTGATTCATTTTCCAATGTTAAAAACCAATTCTGCAATTTCTGACATAAAACTCACTTGGTCATGGTGTATTATCCTTTTATATTGTCAGATTTGATTTTCTAAAATGTTAAGAATTTTTACATCTACTTTCATGAAGGATATTGGTCTGTATTTCCCTATTAATGTCTGAGTCTGGTTTTGGTATAAGACTAAAGCTATACACAAAAGAGAGTTGGGGAGAATTCCCTCCTCAATTTTCTAAAATAGTTTGTTAAGAATTGGTATTATCTATTACTTATACATGTGGCAGAAATCATATCACCTGTTTCTGGAGATTTCTTTGTGGGAAATTCAATTACTTAAATAGACACAAAGCTATCTGAGTCACCTATTTCTTCTTGAGTGAGCTTTCAAGAGTGTGTGTCCTTTGAGGAATTTGTCCATTTCATCTAAAAAGTTGCATTTGTTGGCATAAAGATGTTCATTATATTTCATTTTTTAATAGCTGTACATCTGCAGTGATGAAACTCCCTCATTCCTGATATTGCTATAATTTGTATAATCTTTTTTTTCTTGATCAGTCTAGAGGGAGGTTTTATACTGACTTTCTCAAAAAACTTTTGTTTTCTTTTTCTCTCTTGTTCTATTTTCTACTTCATGGATTCTCACTCTGATCTTCCTTATTTCCTTTATTCTGCTTATTCTGTGTTGCATTTGTCCTTCTTATTCTAGTGTCTTAAGGTAGAAACCAAAGTCATTAAAAACCATGTTTCTTTTATAATTAAAAAAAAAAGGCATTTCACGCTATAAATCTCCTAGGTATTGCCTTTGCTGGATCACATAAATTTTTATATTCTGTTTACATTTTCACTCAGGTCAAAGTCATTTCTAATTTACTTCTGATTCCCTCTTTGACCAGTTATTTTAAAAGGTTTTATTTACTTTCCAGGTATTTGGAAGATTTCCCAGAGATTTTATTGTTATTGGTTTCTAATTAATTCCATTAGGGTCAGAGAATATACTTTATATGACTTGAGTACTCTTGATGTATGTGATTTGTTTCTGGCCCAAATTATGGTCTATATTGGTAGTTGTTCCATATGTAGTTGAAAAGACAGTGCTTTTGCTGAATCGAGTGTTCTTACTATAAATGGCTACTTGATGAAGCTGGTTGACCGAGTTAAGTCTTCTGACAGATTTTCTATCTACATGTTTTATCAGTTATTGAGGGAAGGGTATTAAAATCTCCAACTGTAACTGTGGATTTGTCTATTTCTCCCTGCAACTCTATCATTTTGTTTAATTTCATGTATTCAGAAGGTCTATCATTAGTTGTGTAAACATTTAGGATTATTATGTCCCCTTGATGACTGACCACTTCATCATTACTAATTGACCCTTTTTATCCCTCTCAATATTCTTTGCTGTGAAATCTACTTTGTATGATATTAATACAAGCATACCAACTTTGTTTTGATTAGTGTTAACATGGTATACATTTTTCCATCTTTTTACTTTTAATCTATTTGTCTAGTACTGAAAATTAGTTTTAAAAATATGTTTGATCTTGCTTTTATATCCATTCTGACAACCTCTGACTTTAACTGGAATGCTTAAACCATTTCCCTCTGATGTTATTGTTAATATATTTTGGCTTATATCTACATCTTGCTATCTTTTTCCTATTTGTCCCATCTGTTTACTCTATTTTTTCTTCTTTAGAGTATGTTTTACAATTTCACTTTAACTTCTTTGTTGGTTTATCAAGTAAAGCTTTTTGTTGCATTATATTAATGTTTGGTTTAGGGTCTGTAGAATACCTCTCCATTACAGTTTAATTTGAAGTCATATACTACATCATGTATAGTATAAGAACATCACAAGGGCATACTTCTATTTCCTACCCCCAAGCCTCTGTGTTGCTGCTGCCTTCCCTTATATTACTGCTACATACTTTACTTCTATGTATCTCAATTCGTTTTTATTATATCCTTGAAATATTCAATTATCTCTTGAAAATATTGATACAATAAGGAAAAAGTCATGATATTAATTAACCCATGTAGCAATTTCCTCATTCATTCATATAGAACCCTAATTCCATCTGATATAACTTTCCTTCTGTTTGAAGTAATTCCTTTAACATTTTTGTTGTGCAGGTCTGCAGGTGTTGAATTCTCTCAGCTTTTGAATGTCTGAATGAGTCTACTTCAATTTTATTCTTGAAAAAATCTTTTCATAGAGTAAACAAATTCTAGGTTGACAGTTATTTTTACTTTCAGTACCTCCACTTCTAGCTTGCATTGTTTTCTGTAAGGAATTTGTTGTCATCCTTTATCTTTTTTCCTGTATGTAACATATATTTTTCCCTCTAGCTGCTTTTATGATTTTTTTTTCTCTTTATCAACAGTATTGAGCAATTTGATTATGATGTGCCTTGTTAAGTTTCCTTCATGTTCCTTTTGCTTGAAGTTCTTTGATCTTCTTGAATCTGTGAGTTTATAGTTTTCATCAAATTTGGACATTTTTCAGCCATTATGTCTCAAAATCCCCCCATCCTCCTCTGGTGACTCCAAATTATTCATATAATAGGCCACCTGTGGCTGTGTATCCACAATTCACTGGTGCTATGTTAATTTTATGTATGTGTGTTTCATTTCTGTGTTTCAGTTTCTATTGTTAGGTCATCAAGTTCATTGATCTTTTCTTCTGCAATGTTTAATCTGTATTAAACACTGTATATAGGGACGCCTGGGTGGCTCAGTTAAAGCGGCTGCCTTCCACTCAGGTCATGATCCCAGGGTCCTGGGATCAAGTCCCGCATTGGGCTCTCCGCTTGGCGGGGAGCCTGTTTCTCCCTCTGCCTGCCGTTCCCCTGCTTGTATGTTCCCTCTCTCTCTCTATCTGACAAATAAATAAAATCTTTAAAAAAAAAAACCACTGTATATACATATACATTAATCTGTATTAAACAGATTATACATTAATCTGTATTAAACATGCACTGTACTTTCCATTTCAGACATATTTCTCATCATTCAGACTTTGATTAAACCATTTAAATATCTTTCAGTCTCTAACATGTTCAAGTTTTCCCTCAAGTTTCTTAAAGATCTAGGCATGTGGTTAAAATACTGTTTTAATATTCTTATCTAGTAATTCTATCACTGATATCATATCTGGGTCAGTTTTAATTGACTTTTCTCCTTATATGGGCTGTATTTTCCTGCTCTTTTGTGTGTCTGATAATTTTTTTATAGCTTTGAGATATAACTGACATATAAAATTATATAAATTCAAGGTGTATGATGATTTGATACATGTATACATTACAAAATGATTACCACAGTAAGTTTAGTTAACAAATCCATTACCTAATAATTTTTTTGTGTGGTGAGAACATTTAAGATCTACTCTTTCTTAACAACTTTCAAGGATACAATAAAATGTATTGTTAACTATAGTCACTACGCTGTACATTAAATCCCCAGAACTTATTCACCTTATAAGTGGAAGTTAGTACACTCTGTCAACATCTCCAAATCTCCAACCCTGAGCCTAGGGCAACTACCAATCTACTCTATTTCTATGAGTACAGCTTTTTTAGATTTCACATATAAGTGAGATCATAGTGTTTTGTCTTTCTCTGGTTCATTTCACTTAGGATAATGTCCTCAAGGTTCATCCAAGTTATCACAAATACCAGGATTTCTTTTTTTATGGCTGAATAATATTCACACACACACACACACCCCACCCCACATTTTTTTTTATTCATTCATCTACTGACGAACACTTAGGTTGTTTCCATGTCTTGGCTATTGTAAACAATGCCATACTGAACATGGGAGTGCAGATCCTTTTAAGACAATGATTTTATTTCCTTCAGATATATACCCAGAAGAGGGATTGCTGGATCATATGGTAGTTTTTTTTTTTTTTTAACCTTTTTCTGTGTTTTTCTATAGTGGCTGCAACAATTTATATTCCCACCAACAGTGTACAAAGTTTCCCTTTTCTCCACATCCTCACCAGCACTTCCTATTTCTTTTCTTTTTGATAACAGCCATTCTAACAGATGTGAGGTAATATCTCATTGTGGGTTTGATTTGCATTTCCCTGATGATTAGTGATGTTGAGAAACTTTTCATGTACCTATGAGTCATATGTATGTATTCTTTGGAAAAAATGTCTTTTCAGGTCCTTTGCCCATTTGTTAATCAAGTTATTTTTTGCTATTGAGTTATATGAGTTCCTTACACATTTTCTCCATTAATTCCTTACCAGTTATAGGTTTGCAAATATTTTCTCTTATTCTACAGATTGCCTTTTCATTTTGTTGATTGTTTCTTTTGCTGTTTGATGCAGTCCCACTTATTTATTTTTGCTTTGGGGGCTTAGACTTTCAGTGTCATATCCAAAAAATCATTGCAAACACCAATGTCAAGGAGCTTTTTACCTATGTTTTCTTCTAGGAGTTTTATAGCTTCGGGTCTTACATTTACATTTAAGTTTTTAATCCATTCTGAGTTCATTTTTGAAAGTGGTGTACACCAGGGATCCAATTTCATTCTTTTGCATTTGAATATACAATTTTCCCAACACTATTTATTGAAGAGACACATGCCTGATAATTTCTGATTGGATGTAGAACACTATAAAGTTAATCTTGCTGAATGCTTGATATGTTTGTATTCATAAAGATATTCTTGAGTTTATGGTTCCTTGTAAATACTTTAATCCCTTCAGGTCTTGCTTTTAAGCTTTATTGGCAGGATCAGAGCAACACAATCTATGTTTAATTTTTTTCCCCACTTTTGTGCAACATCATTCTTAGTCCTCTAACCAATGCCCTGGGAATTATGAGGTTTTGGAAGCAAGGTCTATCATCTGCCCTCTGTGAGCTCTACGGATCATTCCTTCTAATCCTTTTGGGTGGTTTGTTCCTTGGCCTCTCAGTTATTCTCCTCATACGCATGTGACTGTTTCAGTATTCACCTCTGCAGATCACTGTGTATAACTTTACTGCTTCTTATCCAATATCTTTAGGGCTGCGATTTTATATATTTAGTCTGGTGCTTTAAGTTATTTGTAATGAAGGTCCTCATACTCCAACTGGGCAGGTGGTTCCCATCAATTTTTAAAAACTAGAGGGTTTGGATGCTTTGTTTAAAAAATACTGTCATTTGTGTGTCCCCTTCCATTTCTTCTGTATTTACAGCTTTAGTATCACATATGTTACCAAAGTGCCTACGGTGATTCAGTGAATTACTCAGAATCAGAGGAAGGGAACTTGGGGAGAAGGGCAAAGAGAAGCTCAATATACTTAGTACTTAAAAATCAAAAGTTGAGAATTGAATTTCCCCTCAAATAGGAGGTTCATGTAGGCAAGCCCATACATTGGAACACGAACTTATTTCTGCCAAATGAGTCATTAACATTTAACTTGAGTAGATTATTATAAACATTGTTCTGAAAAACAAAGTGCTAATACATTATACAAGAATTCAAACAAACAAGAAAAGGAAAGGATAACATCGAAAATGTTGTTTTCATATAATACCTTCTGTTGCCATGCCCCAACTTCCCATCTTCTGCCTCACCCCAAGAGTAAACTTCTCCTTCTGAAGAGAGGGCAAGACAGTGTTTTCCTCCTGAGTTCACAGCTACTTTCTTAATAAACACGTGCTGAATGGATTCAAGTAATGTTGGGGTAGATACCGACTCTGTCCCTCCAATTCCTAGTCTGCCACCTGCACCATATCCAGTGGCATACAGCTAAGACAAGAAAAATATAAATATCAGGTTTTTGTCTAAATTTATCCCTGTATTTTAGTAATCAACCAGCTCAATCAGTGCTCTAGACATTTTTACCACAGAGAAATGAAATTAAAAATTAAAAATCACAGGAATGTTTATAACATTTTTTGTGCTTTATTAAAACTCTAAAAATGAAAGAAATAGTTATGACTATTAGAAATCCCAAATTTTTGAAAAGAAGATCTTTTCCCTGGAACAAATCCCTGATAATAACACTCACAGAAAAACTTAAATATATTTAGTATTTCAGCAAGGCAGCATATAAATCACACAGTAGAATACACTATTTTTCTTTCATTCTCGGTGGGAAATTATTTCAGGACACAAGTTTTATCTTTTTTTTTTTTTTTTTAAACAGACTGCCTTTTCCAAATGCGTATCAAACATCCCTCCTATAAAAACTTAAATGTTGTTTCATACTGTTTCAAATGCATTGCTGCACTGACACAAGAGTAAGGAAACCTCAAGGACTAAAACAGGAAATGAAACCAAGAACTCGGGTTGATAGATGAGCCCTAAAGCCAGTGTCCCCTGGGAAGGTTTTGAGAATCTTTAGCACACAGGGTGTCAGGGGTAAAGTGCCAAAGCCTAAAAGGAGACTAGAAAGGTGAGGCTCCAGTGGGCCAACTGTGAACGAGAACTAAGAAGAAAACAACAAAGCAGGTTCCCTTTCTCAATCTTAGCACTGAATTAGATGGGGGAAATCTCTCCTGAGAATTCATCACCACAAAAGCTTGTCATTAGATTGGTCTTCAGCCTGAATTTATGCTACATTTGGCATAAATTCCTTAAAGAATTTAATTTACAATGTCTTAGACTGGTAGTACCCCAGGGTTATAAATTCTCTTTTGACGAGTGATTTCAAACTAAGCCTTAAAGAATTTCTACATAAAATCTTCCAAGGAAAATGGTCAGCTCATAGTTGAAAGAAGATACCATCAGTGAGAGTCAGCAGAACAGTCCAATATTAAGTTTAGAGAAATAAAGCTGGAAGGTATCCCCAAGGAATAAGAAAGTGCAAAATTACCCAAAGCAGGACTTCCAGGAATTAAAAAGATAGTAACTGAAATAAAAAACCCACATACATTTAACAGCAGATCATAAACAGGTGAAGAGGAGATTACAGAACGAGAAGATGGGTCTGAAGATATTCTCTAGCATACAGCACAGAAACACAAAAGAAGAAACATGAAAAAGGTGTTAGAGATACAAAAGACAGACCCTTTGACTCAAACATCAATCAGAACTCACAGTTTCAGGTAGAGATCGCACAGAGAATATGAGAGAAGCAACACTGGGAAAAAAAAGTCTAAGAATTTACCAGAGTTATTGAAAATTCACTTCTCAAGAGCCAGAAAGCCCCCCTCTCCCATCCCTTATCACCTGGCAAAAACAAAGTAAAATAAAAAAGGCAGAAAAAATAAAAATAAAAATATATCATAGCAAAACTGTAGCTCACTAAAGAAAGATATTAAAAGCAGCCACAGAGAAAAGATTTATTACCTTCATTTGGGTAAAAATTAGTCTGACCGCTGACATCTCATTAGCAACAATGAAGGCCAAAAACCAGAAAAATTAAGCTTTTAACAGGAAGACTGAAAATAAGTCAACTGAAAATTTTATACTCTAGAACAGGGGGTTAGCAAATTATGGCCCATGAGCCAAATCAGGCCCTACCATCTACTTTTGTAAATAAAGTTTTATTGGAACACAGACACATACATTCATTTACATATTGTTCACAGGCTGCTTACTGCAACAGAGACCATATGACCCATGTAGCTAAAAATACTACTGTGACCTTTACAGAAAATGTCTGCAACCCTTACTTTAGAAAAAGGACAAAATAAAGACATATTCAAGTAAAAAAAACAATCTGAGGATTAACCAACAAAAGACCCTCACTAAAGAAAACCGAAAATACATGCTTAAAGTAGAAGAAAAATGATTAAAGATGCAAGGTCTGAGACATAAGAAACAATGTGACAAAGATGTATACCACGTTGGGTAAATCTGGAAAAAAAACTTGGGTCTATATATAACAACAACAAAAATAATAACGCCTATCATTCCCTAATGGGTTTGCGCCAAAACACAGGATAACAAAAGATCAGTATTTGTATTATTTGGGAGGAGGACAGAAATACTAATTCACTTCAGATTTTACTAATGCATGTTAAAATAACCAGGAAACAACTAAAAGACACAGAATTCTCCAGAGAAGAGAAAGAGAAGGATATACTTCAACTCTTCTTAATGAGACTAGCACAATCTTGATACTCTTGGCAGGCAACTTCTGATGTGGTTCCCAGGGTCCCTGATTCCCACCCTGTGTAATCCCTTCTCCTTGAACATGGGCTACACCTAGTGACTCAATTCTAATGGACAGAACACGGCAACAGGAATGGACTGTCACTTTTGGATTAGGTCACATAAGACTGTGACTTGGTCTTGCTATCACTCTCTCTTGCCCCATCCCCCTTGCTTGTTCTGATGAAGCCAGCTGCACACGTGAGGTGGCAAAGAACTGAAGGCAGCCTCGACCAACCATGCATGAGGAACTGAATCCTCAGTACAGCCTTGAGGCAACTGCAGCCTGGTGAGAGATCCTGGGAGGGAGGATCAAGCTAAGTCACCTCCAGAGTCCTGCCCCAGAGAAACTGCAAGTTAATAAATGTGTACTTAAGTTAATTGTTGTAAGTTAAACAGATAAATAATAGAGTATCAAAACCAAACAAGGAGTGTATAAGACAGGAACATTATAATGATCGCATTCATGATCTTGGAGCTCCCAAAAATCGCAAACAAGATACTCACAAACACAAACCAAAAAATAAAACAAATCTTGACCAAGTTGGGTTTCTCCAAAGAATGCAAGGGGTTTACTATAAGAAAACCAATTAATCCAATTCACTACATGAATCCACTAAAGGAGAATACATAAATAGAAATGGTTTTTTAAATGTAGAAGGAGAAAGAAATTTCCTTAATCTCATACAAAGCATCCACCAAAATCTCATACTAAGTGTGTGAAATATTCAATCAGCGTTTGCTTTGCAGCCTGGATTAAGACAAGAACAAGCCCACGACTACCAACCCTGCTCAATATTATACCACAACTCCTACCCGGCGCAATGAGCTTCCTTTCCTCCACACAAAAGGAAAAAAAATAAAAGAAATGAACTGAAAAGGAACAAAATTTACAGATGACTCTCTATAAAGACGATACAAGAAATCCTGACATATACAAAGGAAAGAAAAAAGTAGAAGAAGGTCACCAGACATAAAGTCAATATATAAATATCAACCATTTCATCATACTAACAGCAATTAATTTTTTAAAACAGCATTACAATAGCTAACAAAAAAGGAGTACTCTAAGGTATTATTGATATGCAAACAGTACACTTTTTTATGTATGCTGTATTTCAAAATAAAAACTACGAAGTTATAGAACACATTGAAGATCATACAGAAATATTTAGAATGGTGACTGCCTCCAGCACACCATGAGTACTATTAACCTTGAGATAATGTTTCAATATAGAATCCTTATACATACCGTGGACCCAACGATGCACTCTAGCCATAGCAGTCTCTTAGTTTTAATGTCAGTATGACACAGAAAATGTACCCTTACCTTTCCATCAGCTGTCACTGCAAAGAGAGTCTGTTCTCCTCCAATTAGCTGCACAGGCCTGAGAGTTGCAAGGGCTTCACATGGAGTGGGAACTTTAACTTTTGCACCTTCGATGCCCCCAAGCTGTCCCCTGTGATTATGCCCCCATCCATAAATTGTTCCGCTGCCGCCAGCAGAAAGAGTCCAGTCATCGGGTCGCCTACAACAAACATTAAGTGAACAACTGACGTGGGAAAGAAGTGCACATGAAACACCTTTCTCCAGTATACAACATTATTCTTGGTTCTGATATAATAACCTGTTCATCCACTGCACAAGTTGTTCATCTTGCTCTCTTTTAAAAATGTCGTGGCTCTCATGGAGAACATCCATGTATTCGCTGTCTGCCATTAACTCACGAATTTTCTTAGCCACCTAGACAACATTATTATGAGATTATCAATCAAACATTCATCTCTCAAAAATAAAAGAAATAAGATAAAAAAACACAGGAATAATCCCCATCTAATAATCTGAGAGAATGCCAACATCAACATTGTGATATTTATAGTTAATAAGCAAAACTAATATGATTTTATCAAGTCTAAGATATTTGAAGATATCTAACATATCTTTATAATACCATTGTATCTTTAGTTTACTAAAAATAAACTTTAACTGAAATTCACAGTATCTGTTTATTCATTTTCACCTGTGTGCTTTTTTCTTTATGGTACTCCTTTGTAAGAGAATGTTGCTCTGTCTCATAATATTGGCATCTTTTTATACAACAGCTGAAAAAGGAAAATGTTTTTACATTCCAAAAGTGATTTAAAAATAACATGCAATACCTCATCAAGAAAAAGACGTGGCAATGGTGTTCTTTTGTCCAGGGCCACAGCAACACGGGAGGCCATGCAGTACCTTCGGAACCAAGCCCACTTGTGCGTCTCAGCACAGCAGGGGAGAGTGTCTAGTTCCAGGTCACAAGCAAGAGCTACCAGTACCTGCAGCAACCAAAAATTAGTAACACAAGGAAGCTCAGAAATGCAGCTAACATTCCACTTCTCCAGTACTGCATACTAAAGACAAACACCATTATAGGGTTTCTGTGAGTCCTCATTCAGGAGCTCCTTATTCCAGGCTGACTGCCATGTGCCAAGCAAGTATTTCACCATCACCAGTAATGTGGATTATTCCTACCCAGCCCTTAGTGATGCACCTGACACAGGACCTCAGATCTGACAACTGCTACAATACTTGCTGCCTAAGTCAAGCATCTCAAAGTACACTAATACTTGGTTAAAGTATTAAGGGCTTAAGTCACATAGTCATTTCTGGACATTTTTCATATTCAACTTCAGCAACACCTGTATCTGTCCTCAAGGGGGCCTGAAATGCAATGCACTACACATGACCACTCTTGGTGGCTCTCCTCATCACTTGAAAGCAAGTCAAGCATTACCTTAAAGAATGGGCTGTGGAGCAGCTGCTTGCCACCTCTTACAATAGGATCTTCATATTCAAACTGCCTTTGCAAAGCTTCTGGAAGGCCTTTTACCAAAGCAGCAAGAGCACTACCTGTAAAACTCTAAAAAAAACAACAAAATTATTTCCTTTGGATAGCAAAGCAATCCAAAATGTAGGGGAAGTAGGTGTTTTGTTTCTATGAGTCAAATGTTTTATTTTGTTGGTACTATTTGCCCTAAAAAAAGGTGTATTGGTATTTTTCAAATAGGTTTGATGAACACTAAAATTAAAAATAAAAGCTTGAAAATTCACCTCAGAATGCTTGGTCTTGATTTCAGTATAGTCACTTGCAGGGAACCAGTCCCTTTCCAGCTCACAAAGTCCCATCTCCTAAGATGGTTAAGATCAAGCATCCTTTCAACAGTAACTACCTCATACAGCAAAAACAAAGGGATGTTGTGAGCCAGACTTGTTGCAAAGTCTAACAGACACAATCCTATGCTCACAGCCATTGACACGTCTCTGTCTCCAAAAATCACAAGCCAGTCTGCACTCAGTATATGGAGCAACATAAAGGGGTCTGGATGGGACAAAGGTGGCCTTATTCTTATGTAGAATTTCTCAACTCTTCTCAGTGATTTAAAAGTTTAAATTATTTAAGCAACATTTTATTCCCAAAGGTCAAACATCTAGAAACTAATTTAACGTTCCATACCAAAGCTCTTGCTTCCCCATCGTTATCTCCAAGTAGCCTGTTTATGTTAATTGATTGCCCAAATTCAGTTGTGAGCAGTTTCCTCAGTCTTTGAAGGGCCCACATTCTGTGACTGGCAGCTAAAATGAGCAGACAGAACGTATCAGAAGCTTGGCCATTTTTCCCACCAAGTACAACAGACAAGATAATCAAGGTGCTATTTACCTAAGGCACTCAGCTGTGCACAGGCTGCCAGCGACGCTGCGAGGCGAGGGACAATGCTTCTGTTTGAGGTGAGGTTGAGGCGGAAGTCTAACAGACATGTCACCAAGTCCATGGATGGACAGGAGAGCACGCAGCGATCGGAAAGGAGGTCTTTAGGGCCTGAGAAATGAGCGCTGTAAATGTCCCTGTGTTGAACAGGATGAGGGCTATCCCACAAGGAGACCTACACAAATCTGACCCAGTGGACCTTGTCTACCTGGACGCTGTGGTTACAGAGCTGCCCATGGTCCTGCCACTGTCTGTGTCACAACTACACTCTCTGTACACTGACAGTTTATCTGAAAATCAAACAGCTTAAGAAGTGCAACCAGCAGGGTGCCGGGGTGGCTCAGTCAGTTAAGTGTCTGCCTTCGGCTCAGGTCATGATCCCAGGCCTGGGTAGAGCCCTGTGTTGGGCTCTCTGCTAGCAGGGAGTCTATTTGTCCCTCTCCCGCTGCCCCAGCCCCTACTCTTGCTCTCTTTTTCTCTCTCAAATAAACAAATAAAATCTTTAAAACAAACAAACAAACAAAAGAAGCGCAACCAGCAATAACTCCTTTCCCATTAGGTGATGGACTGCTAACATCCTAACCACTAGACTGCTGAGGTGGCTCTTTGGCAGTTCTGATCATCACTGCAGTGGGGCCTTGGGCAGGGCTGGCTCCCAACACATCAGGAGAAGGCAGACTATGAAGTACTAAATGAAAATGGTTTGTGTGTCCACCTTGCTTGAGTCATCAGGACTTGGATGCCGCCAGGCCCCCCACTTACCTGCAGCTGGCATGATGGGATAGACTGTGAAGCGCCAGCCCCACCCATTCACAGACCCATCACTGATGAACTTCCACTTCAACTCATCCCCTGGGATGCGCAGTTCACTGGACCAGTCAGACCATTCTCGGCCTAGTAGAGAAAAGTAGGCCCTGGGGTTGGGTTCTCTCCATCATGTGATCAAGACAAACTTCTTTAGATACAAAGCAAAATCATCTACACTGTATCTGGAAAACAGCTGGCTCCTCCAACCCAAGTTCTCCCAAATTTGAGTTCATACTACTCCTAGTGAGTAACATTTAATACATACTGTCCTTCCATACACACTATACCAAATACTAGGGAAACTGCGGACAGGTAGGCACTGCCTGATGGAAACATACATACATAACTACAACATGGTATGAGAGGACAGCAAAGTCAGCCAGCACACACACCAGGTCAAGGGCTTATAGGGAAGTTTCCAGGGGAAGGTCTTATATGATGGCAGTTCCCCAGGAAACAGGATAAAGAGCCCCAGCTTTCCCCGGAGAGGGTACAATTTTATAAAAAACCTTAGCCCAGCCCTCATTGAATCAATTATCAACTGAGTCCCTGTAGGCAGCTTTCTCATACATCAACCTCTACCTTGCACAAGCCTGGTACTGCCACATGTCTTACAGCACCATCTCTAACTATCTGGGTGAAACTGGGCTTCCCAGACTGCCTGTGTCCCAAGGACCCAACAGGAAACCTGTAATCCCACCCATCACTGGTGAGGTGCAGAAACAACTAGTGTAATTATCTTACTGAAAGTATTAGAAAGAGGCAGATAAAACCTACTGTATTTTGCAGCAAAATAGCTTATTGTCCCATCCTTAAGTGTCACATAAGAATGAAGCAGTAGCATTCTGTTTAGTAAGTTAACAGTTCTATTTTATGAAGCCAAGCAGACAGCGTCCTGCTCAACCCTCCTTCACACCTGACCGCACGGAGACAATCCTGTTGACACCATCCATGACTGTGAGAGGGTCGTGGCGCCTCTCTGTAGAGCACTGCCGGTCAAACTCCACCCTGAGTCCTTCTGCTCCTGGAGGTCAAATGAGCACAAAACACAGTGTTTACTCCCAACTGACGTACCACAGCCAAGGCCATAAGCCACAACACACCACACAGAAACAGTGAGACTAAAATGATGTTTAACAGCTAATGAAAAGCAGAAAGGCAGAAAGAACTGACCTCAAAGACAAGAATCTAAGACTAATTGCCCCTTTCCCCTCACCCTGTCTCCCACAGAAGACTTCAACAGTGATGGAAAGGCCAAGAAGAAACTTTTGCTTGGCTAATTCATTTTATGCTCTCACTTCTGGGCAAATTTTCATTGGCAGACCAAGCTTTATTATTCCCCCTCACACACACACACATTTAAAATGCCATTTGAAATATTCATCAAATGTTTAAGCTTCGATCTAGAGTCTTCTTTGGACAAATTAGCTTACAAAAGAATTAATGAAGGGCAGGACCTAGGTTATGGTAGAAAGAAAAGGTTAGCAAATCCTTCTTTCAAAGCAGCTATAAAAAACCACACAAAATTATAAAAGACAATGATCCCAGGGCTCTGAAAATAAAGGCAAACAACTAATTGAGAAGTGTTTATGAAAAAAACTGCCAAACATGGGTAGGGACAGTGAGTGTCTATGGTGTTCTTGCCTGGGTATGTTTTTTTTTTTTTAATTTTTTATTGTTATGTTAATCACCATACATTACATCATTAGTTTTTGATATAGTGTTCCATGATTCATTGTTTGTGTATAACACCCAGTGCTCCATGCAGAACTTGCCCTCTTTAATACCCATCACGAGGCTAACCCATCTTCCCACCCCCTCCCCTCTAGAACCCTTAGTTTGTTTTTCAGAGTCCATCGTCTCTCATGGTTCGTCTCCCCCTCCGATTTCCCCCCCTTCATTCTTCCCCTCCTGCTATCTTCTTCTTTTTTTTTTAACATATAATGTATTATTTGTTTCAGAGGTACAGAGCTATGATTCAACAGTCTTGCACAATTCACAGCACTCACCATAGCACATACCCTCCCCAGTGTCTATCACCCAGTCACCCCATCCCTCCCACCCCCCACCACTCCAGCAACCCTCAGTTTGTTTCCTGAGATTAAGAATTCCTCATATCAGTGAGGTCATATGATACATGTCTTTCTCTGATTGACTTATTTCGCTCAGCATAATACCCTCCAGTTCCATCCACGTCATTGCAAATGGCAAGATTTCATTCCTTTTGATGGCTGCATAATATTCCATTGGATATATATGGGTATGTTTTTATCCAAGCTGGAAGACAGTTCTACCAAGGATGAGACTCTGCCTCCAGCAGAAGCTGACTGGTATAGAGTAGGAAGGAGAAAATGCATGCCAAGATCATTGCCAGTAAAAGGACCAACAAGAAAGCCTCCACCTCCATTGGCCTGAGAACAGTTTCACTAGATGTCAGATCTGAGAACTAGCTGGAAATTTAACAGGGAATCATAAAATACAGAGACCACAGAAGGGCTACTGAGGGCATCAGGGAGGCCTGGAAAAACTGGGATGCACACACACAGGAAAACTGCCAAGACACTGAATTCTATGCCCTCCCTGCTTCCACCCACATGTAGAGCCATCAGCAGAAGGGGAGATAAGTAGGCTTGAGCATAAGCCAAGAAGATATAGAATAAACCCTAGAAGTCAGGCTAGAAAACAGAAGAGTGAAGCCAAGACATCAGAGGCTGCATGCTATGGGGTAAACAGATTTCAGAGAGAATTCCAGGCATGATATAAAACAAGTACACAAAACAATCAAAATAACTATTATAAATCTTAAAAAAAAAAATCAGAAACCAGATGATACAATATATTATCTAGAATGTCTGTTTTTCAACAAAAATTATGAGACATGCAAAAACACTAAAAAGTGTGAGCCATACTCAGGAATAAAATCAGTCAATAAAAGTGGACTCTGATGGGCCAGATGCTAGATTTAGCAGACAACTTTTAAGAAATAAGTATGTTCAAAAATTTAAAAAAAAAAACAAAAAACAGAAAAGATAACATAGAAAAACAAGATAACAATGATTTAACAAATATAGACTCTCAACAAAGAGAAACTATGAGGAAAGTACTAAAAAGAAATTTCTGAGTCGGCAAGTATAATAACCCCAAAATGAGAAATTCACTAGATGGGCAAAATGGCAGATTTAAAATGGCAGAGAAGAAGAATCAGTCAAATTGAAGACTGTATAATTTCCATCTTACTCTAACTGGAAAATAAGAGAAAAAAGATTGAGGAAAAATAAGCAAAGTCTCAAACACCTAGGAGACAACATCAAGGAATACAAACATATGAATAATGGGAATTTCCTCCCAAAAAAGAGGGAAGAGAAAAAAAAGGGACAGAAAAAGTAGTTAAACACATACAGCCAAACCCCCCAATTTGATGAAAAACAATCTACAGTTCCCAAAATTAATAAATTCCAAGTAAGATAAACAAAGAGATCCACACCCACATTATACTGAAACTGTTGAAAACCAAAGACACAGAGAAAATTATGAAAGCAGCAAGAGAGAAAAAAAAAAGACACATGACATCTAGGAGTACAAAATATCATTAATGGCTGACTTCTCCTGAGAAACAATGGAGGACAGAAACCAGTGAGATGACATGTTTAAAATAATATAAGAGAAAAAATCCTATCAACTAAGAATTCTATATCTAGCAAAACTATCCTTCAAAAAGTAAAGGCAAAATTAAAACATTCCCAGATAAACACATACTGATATGACATCAAATAGAAACACGAATCCATGGGAGGAAATAAGGAGCACTGGGAATGGGAAATCCGTGTTTTAAAAGATAGGATAAGTTTTTTTTTTTTTTCTGAATATTTTTGAAAGACAAAAGATTACATAAAGCAAAGCTTAGGAAACTATATTCCATGGGCCACATTTGTCCCACCCCTGTTTTTACATAGCCTGTGAGCTAAAAATGGTTTGTATATTTTCAAATAGTTGGGAAAAAAATTCAAAATAATATTTTGTGATATATGGAAGTTTGCCAATCCCTGACATAATGCAATAATTATTATACCATATACATCACATGTAACACATATAGTTACGAATCTGTTGCACAGCTCTGTCACATGTAAATGTAGTATGTATGACAATAATAGCAAGAAGGAGGGAAGAGGAAACAGAACCATGTTGGAGCAAAGTTGCTATATTTTACCAGAATTAAGGTATTAGCATGAAGTAGATTATGATAAATTCAAATACATATTTTAATCCCTAGAGCAAACACTAAAAAAAGTGGCTGAAAATCAACAGAATTAAAATGGTACATTAAAAAAATTTTAATACAAAAGAAACCACTAAAAGAAGCAGCAAAAAAGAGACAAGGCATAGGGAAAACACAGCAAGATGGCAGATGTAAATCCAACCAAAGCCATAATTACACTAGATATGGATGGCTTAAGTGTCTCAATAAAAAGGCAGAGACTGCTGGATTAAAAAAAAAAAAAAGGATCCAACTAAAAGGTGCATAACCAGAGCCAAACCCTGGCTCAAAGTAAAAAGATGGAAAAAGGTCTAGCATGCAAAGAATAACCACAGGAGAAATGGACTGGCTATACTAATATTACACAAAATAGATTTTAAGGCAAGAAACATTAATAGAGACAAAGAGGGATATTTCACATTGAAAAAAGAATCAAACATCAGGAATATATAACAATTACAAAGGTATGCATATCTAACAACAAAGCTCCAAAACACATGAATGAAAAGCTGATAGAAATTAAAGAAGTAGACAAATCCACAATTAACAGCTGGAGATTTCAATACCAAATCTCAATAATTGATAGAACAAGTGAACAGAAAATCAGTAAGACTACAGATTTCAACAGGACTACCAACCATCTTAACCTTAGAGACAATTGCAAAACACTCCCCCTAACAAAGGACGAATGCACATTCCTATTAAGCAAACATAAAACATTCTCTAGGATAGACCACATTCTATAAAACAAGTCTCAACAAATTTAAAAGATCTGAAATCATTCAGTATATGACTAACTACAATCATAACTGTATAAAATGGAATTAAATCAGAAATCACAAACAGAAAGAAATTTGGGAAATCCCCAAATACTTAACACTTCTAAATAATCCATGGTTCAAAGAGATCTCAAAAATGAAACCAGAAAGTATTTTAGGCTGAACAAAAAATGAAAACACAGCACTATCATAATTTATGTGGTACAGCCAAAGCAGGGGTTGGAAGGAAATCTGTTATTTCAAATGCTATTAAGAAAGAAGGTCTCAATAATCAATGCTTCCACCTTAAAAAAAAAAAAAAAAAAGCAAAAACATATTGTATCTAAAGCAGAAGGAAGAAAATTATAAAGATGAGAGTAGAAATCAATGAAAGAGAAAACAAAAACAACTGAAGGAAAACCCAAATCAATGAAACCAGAGGTTAGTTCTTTGAAAAGATCAACAAAATTAATCAACTTTTAAGTGGGGGAAGCTGGCAGAAATACAGAAGACACAAATGATGAAAAACCAGGAAAAAAAGAAGGGACATCAATACTATGTTATAGTAAGATATATATTTGGTCTTTGTCCCTCATCCCTGGCACAGAGCTCCTAAAATCCTAGAAATTTTCTGTTAGGAGTGTCTCTTGTCATTCATAAGGAGCCTTTTCGAGTCCACCTGAGTTTATGCTAATGAGCTGACTTAGGGCAGGGTCCCTAGATCACCTCAGGATGAGGCTGGTCACCAGAAAGACCAAATGATTGGAGGGTTGGAACTTTCAATCCCACCAAGAGATCTCTGGGAAGGGGAGCAAGTGTGGAGGGGGTGTTGTAGATTAAGGTACATAAAAACTCCTGAATGGCAAGATCTGATGAGCCTCCACATGCTGGGAGAGTGGTATACCCCAGTTCCACAGGGACTGAAGCTCCTGTACTCAGGCCTTATCCTGACCTCATCCTTTGTACCTCTTCAGCTGGCTATTCATCTGCATAGATATTTATAATATCTTTTTAATAAACTGGTAAACTTAAGTGTGAAGCTGAATAACAGACACTTCATTTCAAATGAAGTCGGGAAGCCAGAATGCGGAGTTCTCATGCCCACCATTCTTCATCAGTTGCAGAATCCCACAAGGAGAGAGGTATCTTGCATTCCCAAAAGGAAGAAGCCTGTACTTTACTACCCCAGCAGGAAGAAAGGTTTATTCCTCCTCCAGCAAGAGCCCAGCCAATGAGACTATCACAACTCAGCCAATGAAAAGCCACTACACTTTGAACTCGCAGTTTACTCCAATGGAATTTTTGTTTATAAGAGCCCCTTCCAACTCTCCCCTTTCCTCTATAAAAGAGAATAATTCTCCTTTGTTCTGTGAACTTACCTATGGCTTTTGCTATGACTTGCTTGTCCCAAATTGCAATTCCTCTGCTTTTCTCAAATAAAACCATTTGCTGGTAAAATAACAGGCTGTTTTACTTTTAAGGTCAACATAAGAAAATGTTTCTCTGAATTCTGTGAGCTGCTCTAGCAAATTAATCAAACCCAAGGAGGAGGTCACGGAAACCTCTGATTTACATCAAATCAGTCAGAAGCACAGGTGATAATCTAGATTTGTGACTGACATCTGAAGCTGTGGGCTGAGCCCTTAACCGGTGGGATCTGAGGTGGATGGTGTCAAGATTGAGTTAAATTTTAGGACATCCAGCTAGTGTCACAGAATTGCTTGATGTGTGGGAAACACCCACACATATGGTGTCAGAAGTGAAGGAGTGCTATAGTACAGTATTGAGAGTAGAAGAGATACATGGGAATGTGTTATTTCATTAGAACCAACCAACCCTACAGAAATATAAAGGGTTTTGAGGGATACTATAAACAACTTCATACCAACACATTATACAACTTAGATGAAATGAACAAAGTCCAAAAGGACACAGTTAACCAAAATTGATTCAAAAAGAAATAGAACATCTGACAAGATTTACCTTCCCAAAAAGAAAAGCCCAGGCCCAGATGGCTCCACTGGTGAATTCTATCAGCTATTTAAAGGAGAATAATACCAATCCTACACAAACTCTTTCAGAGAATAGAGGAGGGGGGAAACACTTTGCAACCCAATCTATTAAGGCCAGTATTGTTCTGATACCAAAACCAGACAGAGCTATCACAAGAAAGGAAAAGCCATATAAATAAATTAATTTTAAAATAACTTAAAGCGGGGCGCCTGGGTGGCTCAGTCGTTAAGCATCTGCCTTCGACTCAGGTCATGATCCCAGAGTCCTGGGATCGAGCCCCACATCGGGCTCCCTGCTCGGTGGGAAGCCTGCTTCTCCCTCTCCCTCTCCCCCTACTTGTGTTCCTGCTCTCGCTGTCTCTCTCCCTGTCAAACAAATAAATAAAATCTTTTTAAAAAATAAATAAATAAATAACTTAAAGCTACAAAGCAATACTATTCATGAAAATAGATGGAAAAATCCTTAACAAAATATTAGCAAACCAAATCCTGCAACATACAATAAAGATTACACATTGTCAACAATTGTGATTTGTTCAGGAATGCAAAGTGAGTTTAATATCCAAAACCTGATTCCTACAATATGCTATATTGAGTAAACAACAAAACACACAAAAAGCATTTGACAAAACCCAACACCTACTCTTAAAATCTACCCCCCAAACTAGGAACAGAAAGAAAATTCCTCAAGCTGATAAGGGCATCTGTGAAAAATCTAGTTAATGGACGTAATGCTGACAGACTAAATGTGTTCACCTTACTGGAACAAGGAAAGGATTTCCACTCTCACCCTTAGTATGCAACTGATTCTAGCCAGTCTCTGCTCTAGTGTAAGGGACAGATGATGTCTGTTAAATGTCACAGGGTGTTAACTGTTATGAAGAAGGAAGGGTGTGAAATGAGATCTGGGAAAGGCTGTTTCTGCATATGGTGGTTAAACCAGAAAGGATTCTCTGAACGAGGGAGATATGGCCAGAAATCCCTAAGTAATTGCCTCGGGGAAGAATATTTCAGGCAGATGGCAAATACAAAGTGAAACAAAGAGCCTGAACCTGGAATATACTTCAGGACTGGCAAAGAAGATGATGTGGAGGGCCCAGAGAGAGAGACAAAGGAGTGAGGAAGCAATACATTGAAGAGGTGACCAGGGCTTATACAAAGTCATACAAACCATGGTCAGAAATTCAGTTCTTATTTTAAAGTTACAGTTATGGGGTATATTGGTGGTTTTTAAGCAGAGGACCAGTATGTTCTGACTGGGGTGGTTCACAAGGTGGTTTTAAGAGAGTATCTCTGGATGTCCTGTAGGGAGATGATTCTGGGGGACACAGGAGGTTAGGTGCTAGTATAGTATATGGTGATAGTATAATAAACTGGGTGAGACCAGCTGGTTGGGCCCAGAATGGCCGGGAGTTAGAGAGAAATGACTGAGTTAGTAAAATATTTTAAAAGTAGAAATGATAGGCACTTTCAGGGAAGATGGCAGAGTAGGAGGACCCTAAACTCACTTCACCCCACAGATACAGCTAGATAACTGGATACACTAGATACAACTAGATAACACTCATATCAGAGCAAACAACCCAGAAAAGGACCCAAACACTGGCTACACAAACATCACAACTAAAATCAGTCAAGGGATTCACAAAACAAAAAGATGTAAAATTTGACACCATATACCTAAAGCACTGGGGGAAAGAAGAGTAAAGAATGGGTTCAAACTTAAGCAACCATCAACCAAGAAGATGTTATACACAAACCTCATGGTAACCACAAATCAAAAACCAGTAATAGATATGCAAAGAATAAAAAAGTATATCACAAAAGAAAACCAGCAAACTATGGAAGAGAGAAAGAAAAGGATCAGAGAAACCATACAACACAACCACAAAACAAGTAACAAAATGGCAATAAATACGTATCTATCAATAATTACTTTGAATCTAAGTGGACTAAATGGCCCAATCAAAAGATATAGGATGACAGAGTGGATAAAAAAACAAGACCTCTCTATATGCTGCCCACAAGAGACTCATTTCAGACTTAAAGACACCTGCAGATTGACAGGATGGAGAAACATTTATCACGCAAATGGATGTCAAAAGAAAGCTGGAGCAGCAATGCTTATATTGGACAAGACAGACTTTAAAGCAAAGTCTGCAACAAGAGACAAAGAAGAACTCTATATAATAATAAAATTCAACAAGAAGATATAACAATTGTAAATATTTATGCACCCAACATGGGAGCACCCAAATACATAAAAAAATTAATAACAAACATAAAAAGGAACTAACCGATACTAATAACAATAATTATAGGGGACTTTAACACCCCACTTATACTGATAGACAAATCATCCAAACAGAAAATCAACAAGGAAACCGTGGCTTTGAATAACACACTGGACCAGATGAATTTAACAGATATATTCAGAATATTCCATTCTAAAACAGCAGAATACACATTATTTTCAGAGGCACACAGAACGTCCTCCAGAATAGATCACAAATTAGTCCACAAAACAAGCTTTGACGAATTCAAGAATTCAAATTCATCTTTTCTGATCACAATGCTATAAAACTATGAAACTAGATATCAACCACAGGAAAAATCTGGAAAGAACACAAATACAGGGGCGCCTGGGTGGCTCAGTCGTTAAGCGTCTGCCTTCAGCTCAGGTCATGATCCCGGGGTTCTGGGATCGAGCCCCACATCGGGCTCCCTGCTCCGCGGGAAGCCTGCTTCTCCCTGTCCCACTCCCCCTGCTTGTGTTCCCTCTCTCGCTGTGTCTCTCTCTGTCAAATAAATAAATAAAATCTTAAAAAAAAAAAAAACAACACAAATACATGGAGGTTAAATAACATGCTACTGAAAAATCAATGCGTTAACCAAGAAATCAAAGAAGAAACCAGAAAATATATGGAAACAAACAAAAATGAAAACACAATGGTCCAAAACTTTTGGGATGCAGTAAAAATGGTTCTAAGAGGGAAGTTTCTAGCAACAGAGACCTACCTCAAGAAGAAAGAAAAGTCTCAAATAAACAACCTAACTTTACACTTAAAGGAGCTAGAAAAAGAACAGCAAACAAAACCTAAAACCAGGAGGAAGAAGGAAGTAATAAAGATTAGAGCAAATATAAATGATACAGAAACCAAAAAAAAAAAAAAACAATAGAACATATCAATGAAACCAAGAGCTGGTTCTATGAAAAGATCAACAAAATTGATAAATCTCTAGCCAGACTCACCAAAAGAGAAAGAGAGAGAGAAAGGACCCCAATAAATAAAATCACAAGTGGAAGAGGAGAAATAACAACCAACACCACAGAAATACAACTGTAAGAGAATATTATGAAAGACAATATGCCAAAAATTTAGACAACCTAGAAAAAATAGATAAATTTCTACCAACATATAAACTACCAAACCCGAAGCAGGAAGTAATAGAAAATTTGGATAGACTGATAAGCAGCAAGGAGATTGCATCAATAATCGAAAAACTCCCAACAAATGAAAGTCCAGGACCAAAAAGCTTCACAAGCAAATTCTACCAAACATTTAAGGAAGAGTTAATACCTATTCTTCTCAAAGTATTCCAAATAATAAAAGAGGAAAGAAAACTTCCAAGTTATGAGGCCATTATCACCCTGATACCAAAACCTGATAAAGACACCACACAAGAGAACTACAGGCCAATATCTCTGATAAACATAGACACATCCTCAAAAAAAAAAAAAACAAGCAAATTGAATCCAATAATACATTTAAAAAGTCATTTACCACAATCAAGTGCGATTGATTCCTGGGATGCAAGGGTGATTCAACATTCACAAATCAATCAACATGATACATCACATCAATAAGAGAAAGGATAAAAACCATACAATCATTTCAACAGACGCAGAAAAAGCATTTGACAAAGTACAACATCCATCCATGCTAAAAGCCCTCAACAAAGTGGGTTTAGAGTGAACATACCTCGACATAAGAACGGCCATATATGAAAAATTCACAGTGAACATCATACCCAATGGGGGGAAAAAAACAAGAGCTTTTCCCCTAAGGTTAGCAATAAGACAAGGATGTCCACTCTCAAAAAAGTGGGGTTTTTAAAGATTGTATTTATTTATTTATTTATTTATTTATTTATTATTTATTTGGGGGAGTGGGTGAGGGGAGGAGCAGAGGGGTAAGAAGAAGGAGGGTGTAAGAATCTCAAGCAGAGGGCACCTGGGTGGCTCAGTTGGTTAAGCGACTGCCTTCAGCTCAGGTCATGATCCCAGAGCCCCGGAATCGAGTCCTGCATCGGGCTCCCTGCTCAGCAGGGAGTTTGCTTCTCCCTCTGACCCTACCCCCTCTTGTGCTCTCTCTCTCACTCTCTCACTCTCAAATAAATAAATAAAAATCTTTTAAAAAAAATCTCAAGCAGAGCCCAACATGGGGCTCGATCCCATGACCTTGAGATCATGACCTGAGCTGAAACCAAGAGTCAGATGCTTAACCTACTGAGCCACCCAGATGCCCCCACTCTCATCACTTATATTCAACTTGCACTGGAAGTCCTAGCCATAGCAATCAGACAACAAAAAGAAAAAGTATTCAAATTGGTAAGGAAGAAGTAAAACTTTCTGATTTACAGATGATGATATTCTATAAAGAAAATCCTAAAGACTCCACCAAAAAACTACTAGAACTAATACATGAATTCAGTAAAATTACAGGATACAAAGTTAATATACAGAAATCTGTTGCATTTTTATGCACTAATAATGAAGCAGCAGAAAGAGAAATC
The DNA here is from genome assembly GCF_002201575.2 of Neomonachus schauinslandi. Lineage (NCBI taxonomy): Eukaryota > Metazoa > Chordata > Mammalia > Carnivora > Phocidae > Neomonachus > Neomonachus schauinslandi. The sequence continues at coordinate 115,701,668 of NC_058411.1, read as the reverse complement.
AAAGAATTGATCCCAATTCAACTGCACCAAAAATAATAAGATACCTATGACTAAACCTAACCAAAAAGGTGAAAGACCTATATTCTGAAAATTATAAAACACTGATGAAGGAAACTGAAGACACCAAGAAATGTAAAGACATTCCATGCTTGGGGTGCCTGGATGGCTCAGTCGGTTAAGCAGCCGCCTTCGGCTCAGGGCATGATCCCAGGTACCTGGGATCGAGCCCCAGGTTGGGCTCCCTGCTCACTGGGGAGTCTGCTTCTCCCTCTTCCTCTGCTCCTCCCCCTGCTCCTGCTCTCTCTCTCAAATAAATAAATAATCTTAAAAAAAAAAAGACCTAAACGTGAGACCTTAAACCATAAAAATCCTAGAAGGGAGCACAGGCTGTAATGTCTCTGACATCAAAAAAGCAAAATTTTTCTAGATGTCTCCTGAGGCAAGGGAAATAAAAGCAAAAATAAACTATTGGGACTTCACCAAGATAAAAAGCTCTGCACAGTGAAGGAAACAAAACTTTTTAAAAGGCAACCTACAGAATGGAGTAAGATATTTGCAAATGACATATCTGATAAAGGGTTAGTACCCAAAATATAAAGAACTTACAAAACTCAACATCCAAAAAACAAATAATCCAATTAAAAAATGGGCAAAAGACATAAAGACATTTCTCCAAAGAAGACATACAGATGGCCAACAGACACATGAAAGGATACTCATCATCAGGGAAAGACAAATCAAAACTACAGCGATATACCACCTCACACCTGTCAAAATGGCTAACATCAAAAACACAAGAAACAGCAAGTATTGGTGAGGATGTGGACAAAAAGGAACCTTCTTAGACTACTGGTGGAAATGTAAACTGGTGCAGCCACTCTGGAAAACAGAATGGAGGTTCCTCAAAAGTTAAAAATTGGGGCACCTGGGTGGCTCAGTCGGTTAAGCATCTGCCTTCAGCTCAGGTCATGATTCCAAGGTCCTGGAATTGAGCCCCACGTCAGGCTCCCTGCTCGGTGGGGGTGGGGCACTGGCTGCTTCTCTGGCTCCCCCTGCTTGTGTTCCCTCTCTCACTATTTCTCTCTCTCTCAAATAAATAAATAAAATCTTTAAAAACAAAAGTTAAAAACAGAGTTACCCTATGATCCAGTAATTGCACTATTGGGTATTTACCCCCAAAATATAAAAACACTAATTCAAAGGGATACATGCAGCCTGATGTTTATAACAGCATTATTTATAATAGCCAGGATATGGAAGCAGCCCAAGTATCCACTGATAGATGAATGGACGAAAATGTAGTATATATACATAATGGAATATTACTCAGCCATAAAAAAGAATGAAATCTTGCCATTGCAATAATGATGTGGATAGAGCTATAGAGTATAATGCTAAGTGAAACGAGTCAGTCAGAGAAAGACAAATACCATGACTGTACTCGTATGTGGCATTTAAGAAATAAAACAAATGAGCAAAGGGAAAACAGAGAGAGAGAGAAACCAAGAAACAGACTCTTAACTATGGAAAACAAACTGATGGTTACCAGAGGGGAGGTGGGTGTGAGAGTAGGTGAAATAGGTGATGGGGATTAATGAGAGCACTTTTTTCTTTTTTAAGATTTTATTTATTTATTTGACAGAGAGAGAGAGAGCGAGAGCAGGAACACAAGCAGGGGGAGTGGGAGAGGGAGAAGCAGACTTCCCGCGGAGCAGGGAGCCCGATGTGGGACTTGATCCCAGGACCCTGGGATCATGACCTGAGCCGAAGGCAGACGCTTAACAACTGAGCCACCCAGGCGCCCTAATGAGAGCGCTTCTGATGAGCACCAGGTGATGTATGGAATTGCTGAATCACTATATTGTACACCCAAAACTAATATAACACTGTATGTTAACTAAAGTGGAATTAAAATTTTTTTAAAAATCAGAAATGATAGGATTTGCTGGTGGAATGGGTATGAAGTAAGAAACAAAAAAGATAAAGAGGGCCACCAGATTTCTGTGGTAGGCAAATGCTCAGGAGAAATACCTTTTGTTTTTTAATTTCTATCATGAAAGAGTAATAGCTTAAAGTTAAGAAAGCTTTTCTAAAAGTTATAAAAAAATTTTCATATAAAAATGAGCAAGATAAAAGTATCAAGGTCAAATCCAATACAAAGTTGTTCTTAGAAAAGAGAAAATAAAGGGGTGCCTGGGTGGCTCACTCATTAAGCATCTGCCTTCGGCTCAGGTCATGATCCCAGGGTCCTGGGATGAAGCCCCGCATCAGGCTCCCTGCTCAGTGGGGAGCCTGCTTCTCCCTCTCCCTCTGCCCCTGCTTGTATTCCCTCTCTCGCTGTTTTTCTCTCTAATACATAAATAAAATCTTAAAAAAAAAAAAAAAAAGAAATTAAAAAAAAAGAAAAAATAAGAAACAGAATAATATCCCTTCAATAAACACAGACTAGAAAGATATGCCTACAAAAAAGATCAAAACTATAATCTACTACTTCTAAAGAAGTTTTTAAAAATTAACAAAATTATCAAAATATGAAAGAAACAACATAAGTTAGAATTAGGACAACCAAAGTATTAAATAATAAAATTCAGTAAAAAATTACCAAAAAAATTACAAAATTCAGACTAAACTATAAAGAATATAGGAGTAAATGAACATAATAGATGGTGCTTTAAGACAAACAGTAGGAGGAAAGGAAGAAAAAGAAAGAGGTAGAAAGTATTTGAGAGATGAAGTAGTCAACACTGACTCTAAAAGGTATCCAACACACAATGATGACCATGTATCCATGAAAGAGAGCTAAAGGATGCAAACAGCACAAACGGTTATACAGAGAAAAGACCTGAAACTACATTTTAAAGAAGCACATCCCTTATTGGTGAATATCACCTATAGTAACCAACATGAAAACATATTCTAGTAAAATTACTGAAACAAAGCACAGCATAGAAGGGGAAAAATAGGATATCACCAACACACTTTCACAGAGGAAGAATATGCGATCCAAAGATTTACTACCAAGAAAAGCTAACTTTCAGGTTTGAGCACAAACTGTCATGGATAAGCTGATCCCAGGGCTGCCATCCTCTGAGCCCTGCAGAATAACTGACTAGAGAGTGAGCTTCAGACAACCATAATGAAAAAAGAGACAAAGGACTAGAAGTGAGCATTAAACAGAGTAAAACTAAGACTAAATGAAGACTGGAAGAAGTATGGTATGTAATAGCTATTATGCTTTGATAGACATAGTATAATCATTTTAATAAAGTTGTGAGAAAGAACATAGCATAAGCCAAAAAAAATTTTTTTAGCTATTTTCAGGAACTATATTCATGTTTGTATTAGAATTGAATCCTGAGTCCATTGCTTATGCAACGTGAGATAAAGCAAATGAATAATTATGAGATATTCTAATTCTGTCATCCCTGTCTAACCAGGATTTTCAGTATAGAAGAAAACAGATGCAACAGAAGAGGTTAAGTAGAAACCTTGCAGTTCTGAATTTGACTCTAATGTATCAGTATGGACTCAAAAGAAAGTCAGTCAGTGGACTGCCCAAACATTCATCCTATCTCTGTCTACTGAAAAGGTCTAGAAACAATGACAGCCCATTAATCTGAAATGCCATCTCCACTAAAAGACACCAAGGAAGATTCCAGGTGGAGGGCAGAAACTACATGACAAGCCTAAAGCATCTTGTCCTATCATACTGCATGGAGGTTATCAATAGACCACCAAAGTGATTTCCAGAGACAACCTGAAGAGAATCCAGATATCTAGAGATGATATAATTTGAGCTTCAATAGGATCATAATCACAATTATTAAAGCCCATCATATATGTTTAAAGTGATGAGTTCACAATGATATAAAAGAAAAAAAAACTCTAACTGATCACCTTCGAAGAATGATAGGGAACCCATTCATTCTCTTAAAAATATAAATAGGAGGTGGGGAGGGGCAATATCGCGGAGGAGTAGGAGACCTAAATTTCGTCTGGTCCCAGGAATGAAGCTAGATAGGGATCAAACCATTCTGAACACCTACGAACTCAATAGGAGATCAAAGAAAAGAATAGCAGCCAACTCTGAACAGAAAAGCGACCACTTTCTGGAAGGAAGAACGTGTGGAGAAGTGAATCCGAGGCGATATTCGGGAAGATAGATGGTGGGGGAGGGGGCCTCTGTCAGCCACTCCCGGCAAGTGATAGAGCAGCGGAGCACAATATTGGAACTTTTAGAAGTCGGCTCTGCTGAGGGACGTCACTCTGGAGGCAAAGTGGTGGGGAGGAGTGTGGAACCCTCGCTGGGACAGTGTGGACTCAGGACACTCAGGGTCACAGAAAGACCGGGGGTGCCTGAGTGCGGCAGAGCTTCCAGGTATCAGAGCGGGGAAGCCGGCGGCAGAGACAGAGGCGAGGTGCGGGCTCTCAGCTCTGGGTTGCCATAAACCGTAATCCTCAGCACAGTCGGGCCACTGCTCCTCCAGCAGGGACCCAACAAGCGGCAGATCCGGGGACACTCCTCCCCCGGGAGGAGCGACGCGGGAGCACACCGCAGGTTTCTGCTGGGTTTGGAGACTCCACACAGGGTCAGGTGCCAGAGACAGAAATGCTCCGTCACAGGCCGGGTAAGCATGGAGTGTGGCCGGAGACCGGGGAGACAGGAGTGATTGACTGCTTTTCTCTGGGGGCTCACTGAGGAGTGGGGCCCCGGGTTCTCGGCTCCACTGAAATGCAGATCAGAGGCCGCCATTTTCACTCTCGGCCTCCAAAGCTGTAGGGAAAGCTTGCAGGGAACAAAAGCTCCCGAAAGCAAACCCGAGCAGATTACTTAGCCCGGACCTGACAAGGGCGGGGCAATTCCGCCTCTGGCGAAGACATTTGGGAACCACAGCAACAGGCCCCTCCCCCAGGAGATAAGCAAGAACAGCCAGCCAAGACCAAGTTTACCCATCAATGAGAATGGCAGAACTCCAGCGCTAGAGGAATACTGCACATAGAATTCATGGCTTTTTTACCATGATTCTTTAGTCTTTCAACGTTAATTTTTTTTTTAACTTTCTCTTTTTTTTTTTTGAATTTCTCTTTTTCCCTTTTTCAACCAACATCTTATCAATTACTTTTTTAAAAAATCTTTTTTATTTTTCATTTTTAGAGTCATAATCTATCCCTTCATAGTAGTTAACCTTATTTTTGGTATATGTATATAAGTTGTTCTCTCCTTAAAATTCTGGGATACAGCTTCTTCTAACAGACCAAAATATACCCTAAATCTCTAGTCTATAGCTTTCTTCTAATCTCCTGCCTGATCACATTCTCTCCCTTTTTTTTTTCTTAAATCCTCTTCTTTCTTTTCTCAACCAACTTCTTATCAATTCCTTTTATAATTTCCATCTTTACAGTGATATTCCATCCCTTCATCGTATTAACCCTTATTTTTGTACATATATAGGTTTTTCTTTCTTTAAAATTTTGGGACGCACTTCCGTCTAACAGACCAAAATACGCCCAAAATCTAGTGTGTGGCACTGATCTATTCACGAGCCTGATCATATTTAATCATACTCTGTTTTTCTTTTATGCTGTTGTTCTTTCCTTGTTTTTATCTCTTTCTTTTTCTTTTTTTCTTTCTCTTTTCTTTCTTTCCCTTTGTTTTACCCTGGTTTCAGGTCTCTTCTGATTTGTTTAGTGTATATTTTCGGGGGACGTTGTTACCCTATTAGCATTTTGTTCTCTCATTAATCTATTCTCCTCTGGACAAAATGACAAGACGGAAAAAATCACCTCAAAAAAAGAACAAGAGGCAGTACCGACTGCCAGGGACCTACTCAATATGGACATTAGTACGATGTCGGAGCTAGAGTTCAGAATGATGATTTTAAAGATACTAGCTGGGCTTGAAAAAAGCATGCAAGACATTAGAGAAACGCTTTCTGGAGAAATAAAAGAACGAAAATCTAACCCAGTCGAAACTGAAAAGGCTATTAATGAGGTGCAATAAAAAATGGAGGCTCTGATTGTTAGGATAAATGAGGCAGAAGAGAGAATCAGTGAGATAGAAGACTAAATGATGGAAAATAAAGAAGCTGAGAAAAAGAGAGATAAACAACTACTGGATCACAAGGGCAGAATTCAAGAGATAACTGATACCATAAGACGAAACAATATTAGAATAATTGGGATCCCAGAAGAAGAGGAAAGAGAGAGCGGCAGAAGGTATATTGGAGCAAATTATAGCAGAGAACTTCCCTAATTTGGAGAAGGAAACAGGCATCAAAATCCAGGAGGCACAGAGAACCCCTCTCAAAATCAATAAAAATAGGTCAACACCCCAACATCTAATAGTAAAACTTACGAGTCTCATAGACAAAGAAAAAATCCTGAAAGCAGCTCGGGACAAGAGATATGTAACCTACAACGGTAGAAACATTAGACTGGCAACAGACCTATCCACAGACACCTGGCAGGCCAGAAAGGACTGGCAGGATATATTCAGAGCACTAAATTAGAAAAATATGCAGCCAAGAATACTATATCCAGCTAGGCTGTCATTGAAAATTGAAGGAGAGATAAAAAGCTTCCAGGACAAACAAAAACTTTTTAGTTTTTTTTAGAATTTGCAAACACGAAACCAGCCCTACAAGAAATATTGAAAGGGGTCCTCCAAGCAAAGAGAGAGCCTAAAAGCAACACAGACCAGAAAGGAACACAGACAATACACAGTAACAGTCACCTTACAGGCAATACAATGGCACTAAATTCCTATCTTTCAATAGTTACCCTGAATGTAAATGGGCTAAATGCCCCAATCAAAACACACAGGCTATCAGATTGGATAAAAAAACAAGACCCATCCATATGCTGTCTGCAAGAGATTCATTTTAGACCCAAAGACACCCCCAGATTGAAAGTGAGGGGGTGGAAAACCATCTACCATGCTAATGGACACCAAAAGAAAGCTGGGGTGGCAATCCTTATATCAGACAAATTCGATTTTAAACCAGACTATAATAAGAGATGAGGAAGGACACTATATCCTACTTAAAGGGTCTATCCAACAAGAAGATCTAACAATTGTAAATATCTATGCCCCTAACATGGGAGCAGCCAGTCATATAAGCCAATTAATAACAAAAGCAAGGAAACACATGGACAACAATATAATAATAGTGGGGGACTTTAACACCCCCCTCACTGAAATGGACAGATCGTCTAAGCTAAAGATCAACAAGGAAATAAAGACTTTAAATGACACAAATGGACCAAATGGACTTCACAGATATATTCAGAACATTTCATCCCAAAGCAACAAAATACACATTCTTCTCTAGTGCCCATGGAACATTCTCCAGAATAGATCACATCCTAATTCACAAACCAGGTCTGAACGGGTACCAAAAGACTGGGATCATTCCCTGAATATTTTCGGGCCACAATGCTTTGAAACTAGAACTCAATCACAAGAGGAAAATTGGACAGAACTCAAATACATGGAGGCTAAAGAGCATCCTATTAAAGAATGAATGGGTCAACCAAGAAATTAAAGAAGAATTAAAAAAATTCATGGAAACAAATGAAAATGAAAACACAACTGTTCAAAATCTTTGGGTGCAGCAAAGGCAGTCCTAAGAAAGTATAAGCAATACAAGCCTTTCTCAAGAAACAAGAAAGGTCTCGGGGCACCTGGGTGGCTCAGTCAGTTAAGTGTCTGCCTTCAGCTCAGGTCATGATCTCAGGGTCCTGGGATCGAGCCCCACATCGGGCTTCCTGCTCACAAGGAACCTGCTTCTCCCTCTCCTCCCTGCCCGTGCTCTCTCTCGCTATCCCTCTCTCTCAAATAAACAAAATCTTTAAAAAAAAAAAAAGAAACAAGAAAGGTCTCAAATACATAACCTAACCCTACACCTAAAGGAGCTGGAGAAAGAACAGCAAATAAAGCTTTAACCGAGCAGGAGAAGAGAAATAATAAAGATCAGAGCGGAAATCAATGAAATAGAAACCAAAAGTACGATAGAACAGATCAACGAAACTAGGAGCTGGTTCTTTGAAAGAATTAACAAGATTGATAAACTCCTGGCCAGACTTATCAAAAAAAAAGAGAAATGACCCAAATAAATAAAATCATGAAAGAGGAGAGATCACAACCAACACCAAAGAAATACAAACAATTATAAGAACATATTATGAGCAACTCTATGCCAGCAAATTAGACAATCTGGAAGAAATGGATGCATTACTAGAGATGTATCAACTACCAAAACTGAACCAGGATGAAATAGAAAACCTGAACAGACCTATAACCACTAAGGAAATTGAAGCAGTCATCAAAAATCTCCCAAAAAACAAAAGCTCAGGGCCAGATGGCTTCCCAGGGGAATTCTCCCAAACATTTCAAGAAGAATTAATACCTATTCTTCTGAAATGTTCCAAAAAATAGAAATGGAAGGAAAACTTCCAAACTCGTTTTATGAGGCCACCATTACCTTGATCCCAAAACCAAAGACCCCATTCAAAAAAGGAGAATTACAGACCAATATCCTTGATGAACATGGATGCAAAAATTCTCACCAAAATACTAGCCAACAGGATCCAACAGTACATTAACAGAATTATTCACCACAACCAAGTGGGATTTATCCCTGGGCTGCAAGGTTGGTTCAGCATGCGCAAATCAATCAGTGTGATACAATACGTTAAGAAAAGAAAGAACAAGAATCAGATGATCCTCTCAGTAGATGCAAAAAAAGCATTTGACAAAGTACAGCATCCTTTCTTGATCAAAACTCTTCAGAGTATAGGCACAGAGGGTACATACCTCGTATCATAAAAGCCATCTATGAAAAACCCACAGCGAATATCATTCTCAATGGGGAAAAACTGAGAGCTTTTCCCCTAAGGTCAGGAACGTGGCAGGGATGTCCACTATCACCACTGCTATTCAACATAGTATTAGAAGTCCTAGCCACAGCAATCAGACAACAAAAAGAAATCAAAGGCATCCAAATCGGCAAAGAAGAAGTCAAACTCTCACTCTTTGCAGATGATATGATACTTTATGTGGAAAACCCCAAAGACTCCACCCCAAAACTGCTAGAACTCATACAGGAATTCAGTCAAGTGGCAGGATATAAAATCAATGCACAGAAATCAGTGGCATTCCTATACACCAACAACAAGACAGAAAAAAGAGAAATTAAGGAGTCGATCCCACTTACAATCACACCCAAAGCCATAAGATACCTACGAATAAATCTAACCAAAGAGGCAAAGGATCTGTACTCAGAACACTATAAAATACTCATGAAAGAATTGGAGGAAGACAAAGAAATGGAAAAACGTTCCATGCTCATGGGTTGGAAGAACAAATATTGTGAAGATGTCAATGCTACCTAGAGCAATCTACACATTCAATGCAATCCCTATCAAAATACCATCCACTTTTTTCAAAGAAATGGAACAAATAATCCTAAAATTTGTATGGAACCAGAAAAGACCCCGAATAGCCAGAGGAATGTTGAAAAAGAAAAGCAAAGCTGGCGGCATCACAATTCCGGATGTCAAGCTCTATTACAAAGCTGTCATCATCAAGACACTATGGTACTGACAGAAAAACAAGACACATAGATCAATGGAACAGAATAGAGAGCCCAGAAATGGACCCTCAACTCTATGGTCAACTAATCTTCGACAAAGCAGGAAACAATGTCCAGTGGATAAAAGACAGTTTTTCAACAAATGGTGTTGGGAAAATTGGACAGCCATATGCAGAAGAATGAAACTGGACCATTTCCTTACACCACACACAAAAATAGACTCCAAATGGTTGAAAGACCTAAATGTGAGACAGGAATCCATCAAAATCCTAAAGGAGAACAAAGGCAGCAACCTCTTCGACCTCAGATGCAGCAACTTCTTCCTAGAAACATCGCCGAAGGCAAGGGAAGCAGGGTCAAAAATGAACTATTGGGACTTCATCAACAAAACCAAAAGACAACCGACAGAATGGGAGAAGATATTTGCAAATGACATATCAAGATAAAGAGCTAGTATCCAAAATCTATAAAGAACTTCTTAAACTCAACACCCAAAGAACAAATGATCCAATCAAGAAATGGGCAGAAGACATGAACAGACATTTTTCCAAAGAAGACATCCAAATGGCCAACAGACACATGAAAAAGTACTCAACATCGCTCGACATCAGAGAAATCCAAATCAAAATCTTAATGAGATACCACCTCACACCAGTCAGAATGGCTAAAATTAACAAGTCAGGAAACGACAGATGTTGGCGGGGATGTGGAGAAAGGGGAACCCTCCTACACTGTTGGTGGGAGTGCAAGCTGGTGCAGCCACTCTGGAAAACAGTATGGAGGTTCCTCAAAAAGTTGAAAATAGAGCTACCATACGACCCAGTAATTGCACTACTGGGTATTTACCCCAAAGATACAAATGTAGGGATCCGAAGGGGTACGTGCACCCCGATGTTTATAGCAGCAATGTCCACAATAGCCAAACTGTGGAAAGAGCCTAGATTTCCATCTACAGATGAATGGATAAAGAAGAGGTGGTATATATATACAATGGAATATTATGCAGCCATGAAAAGGAATGAAATCTTGCCATTTGCAACAACGTGGATGGAACTGGAGGGTATTATGCTGAGCGAAATAAGTCAATCAGAGAAAGACATGTATCATATGACCTCACTGCTATGAGGAATTCTTAATCTCAGGAAACAAACTGAGGGTTGCTGGAGTGGTGGGGGGTGGGAGGGATGGGGTGGCTGGGTGACAGACACTGGGGAGCATATGTGCTATGGTGAGCGCTGTGAATTGTGTAATACTGTTGAATCACAGACCTGTACCTGTGAAACAAATAATACATTATATCTTAAAAAAAAAAAAAAAAAAAAAAAAAAAGCATAAAGGGAAGAATGAACGGGGGAAATCGGATGGGAAGACGAACCATGAGAGACGATGGACTCTGAGAAACAAACTGAGGGTTCTTGAGGGAAGGGGGGTGGGAGGATGGGTTAGCCTGGTGATGGTTATTAAAGAAGGCACGTACTACATGGAGCACTGTGTTCTATACACAAACAATGAATCATGGAACACTATGTCAAGAACTTATGATGTAATGTATGTTGATTAACATACCATAATGAAATACATATATATATATATATATAAATAGGAGAAAAAAAAAAACCACTCAAGCTTTTAATCCCTTGCTTATGCAAACAGCACCCCTGGGTAACCAATTAAAGGATGAGGGAAAATATTTCTTTATAATGTATTCCAGCTAATAAGAAAGAAATGAGACAATTAGAATAGCATCATTTTGCAATCCCAGTGGATTAATGTCCTCAGGCTCTGAGCATTGGTAGCTGCTAACATCACATAAGGAAAGACAAGCAGGCACCAGGTACTTTCAGATGCTAGGACACAACCACCAATGGTCTTGCCAAAGGGGCTGAACTACTTGGAACTCTGAATCAAGGCAAATTTGCAGAAAGACAAGGTTGAAGACTAGGCTGAAGTACAGCAGGGGTATGCAAATCCAAGTTGCAGGGAAGCCTAAAGGTTCAAAGGCCCAGGTTCCTCAGTAGGTACATTGTTGAAACAAATGGAAAAAGAAAATAAAGGAAGAAACTAAAGTTACAATAAGAAACTAAAAGATAAAAACTATTAATTAAAAAGAGACTTAAGAAGTGGAAGCACACTTGGGTAATAAAAACTGTCCAGAAATACAAGTCACCCTTATCTCCAAATGAGGACAGCAATCAGTTAAGTGGGGACACACGAAGGGCTTCTAGAAACTGGCACAGGATCTCTTCTAGGTCTGAGTTTTGGTAACTAAGGCATCCACCTAATAATCATTAAGCTAAACATTCACTTTGTGTGGTTTTCTGTATCATATTTTGAAAAAAAAAAAGGTTTTTATTAGAAAAGTGAGAGAAATAATTCTAAAGCAATTCTGTAGCTTCTTTTCTATAAAATGGTGATGGTTACTTCTACTGATGCAATTACAGAAACGAAGCCATTCTATGGGCAGAGATTCCCCCCACCTCCTCCCCCTGGGCCAGCACTGAATACCTGGTATCTTGACTGTGCCACTGGAGGAAGTGTCGTCCGTGTAGGGATGGCTACTCTCTACCACCACCGGCTGAGAGGACAAGCGGCCGCTCTGCGAGTCCGTGGCTACATCCTCCAGTTCGGTGACACAGAGCTCCAGCAACATATCTGCCACCTGGTGGAGGAAGCAGGGGCACAGATCAAGTCATCAAGATACTACCCCTGCCAGCCCTGCTCCATGTCTTTCCGCAGGGACAGGGTGGCAGAGCGGAGCACTTGGGAATTTGAGAAATCTAGTTTAAATCAGGGCTTGGTTCCCTCACCTATAACATCAAAATAGCACAGAGCTCACAGAGGTGCCTATATATGTATGTATGAAGCTGGGAGGTGCCTGACATATATAAGACACTCAATACATCCCAAATGATCAAACTGTGATCACAACAGTTTCTTTTTACATCAAGACAAGATTACTTCCTAGGTAGGAAAAATCTTCCTCAGGAACAAAATATCAAGGGAAGGAGCAGAAAGGTGATAAAAATGACCAAAATCCAAGAAGACACCAGGGATCAAGCAGGAGTGGACAGGAATAAAGAAGAATGATCAAGCCATCCAGGCCAAATAGCAGCAGAGTATCTGGAATGAGAGGCTATAAACACAAACATAAGTGGGAATTTCTCTTGACCCAGGACATTAAGAGGCAGCCCCCAGACCATATTCCTTCAACAATCCATAATGTCATTATTTCATTTTAAAATTTTAGTGACTCACACTACTGAAGTGGTCAACTCTGGTGATTATAAACTTCTTGACTTCTATTTTTAGAAACAAATAAGAAAGGGCGCCTGGGTGGCTCAGTCGGTTAAGCGTCTGCCTTCAGCTCAGGTCATGATCTCAGAGTCCTGGGATCAAGCCACGCTTCAGGCTCCCTGCTTGTGCTCTCTCTCTCGCTCTCTCTTGCCATCTCTCTCTCTCAAAGAAATAAATAAAATCTTTAAAAAAATATATATTATAGCAATAATGACCTGTAAATTTTCTACATTCAGAAAAAAAAAACTATTCTCTATTCCATACTTTTCAGGAATGATTTTTTTCTCTATTTTTCCTCATATTTAGATAACAAACCAATTAACTTAGTAAACAGTTTTTTACTAATGACAAACTACTATCACTGCCATCTAGGTATTAGAACCATAAATTCACACATCTCTCTTTCAAGAGTTCCAGATAGTAGGTCAGGGTAGGACAAAGGACTAGCATCTTGCCACTGGTCAGGACAGTTTGAAGACAATCCTATCTCTGCTTCTGCATCTCCTTGAACCTGCTGTGGGTTTGTGTCACTGAGACACAGATGTTGGTGTCATCAAACACCTACTGCACAGCCCACCAGGGGTCTTCTGGGCTGCACAATCTTCCTCTGAAAAACCCATCATTCCCTCAGGAGGGTCCAATAAGCTTCTCAGGACATGATGACATAAGGGTCATAGATGTGGCTCTGCCCTCAGAGCACCCAGGGTCCAACACCATTTCTCCCACCCACCAGCAACCTGAGTGTCCATGAGCCAGAAACAACCCCTCAGAGCCTCAGTTTCCTCATCTGTAAACAGAGAATACCAACACCTACCCTCGTACCAAGAACGCACCAGAACTGCACCCGGCAGGGGTATGTGCAACAAATGCTGGGCATTATTACTTTAAATCCATGTCCTCGTTCATATCCTTTCCTCTCACAAATGCAATAAACTTATAAAAAAAAAAATTAAGCTTTTGCTTGTGGCAATTCATCTTGATTCAATCTCTCAGAATTATGCCAAGTAACTTGCCTCAAAAAAACTAGAAAGTAGGAAACCTACTTCCTGTTCTTCCTGAATACAATTAAGAAATAACAAGCCCCAAACCATTTACTATCTACCAAACCATTTACTATGTTTTCAAGACCACTCAACCATACTTAAGTACCTTCTCGTTTGGGTGGTAGTGATATGGGGCCCAGAGAAACACAGATTACATATCTGTACAGAGCACATGGCATCAGACTTCCTGATGTGGCCAGCTGTAAAAAAGGCAGAGCAAGGCCACTGATAAATAAGAGTCTTTAAGGAAGCCAAAAAACTTCAGGACTCATCAATCCAATTTCTAAGATATACTGATACACGATGCTGGCTTTATATCTTAAACTAGCCACATGTGGCTATGCAAATTTAAATTAATTAAAGTTAAATAAAATGAAAACTTCAGTTCCTCAGGTGCACTAGTCATTTTTGAAGTGGTCAACAGCTACACGTGACTAGAGGCTATCACACTGAATGGCTTCAGCTACAAAACACTGCCACCATAGCAAAAAATCCTATTGGATCCAGTGTTACCAAATATTAAAACCTATTTAAAGCTATAATAGTTAAAACACTGTAGTATGAGACCATAAACAGTTAGGTTAATGGAACAAGAGTCCATAAATGGACCCAAATATATACAGGAATTTAAAATATGATTAAAATAGTTTTCAAATCATTGAGAAAAGGATAGATTATTCAATAAACGGTGTTGGGCAACATGCTTGCCATCTAGGAAAAAATAAAGTTGGATCCCTACCTTATCCCTTACATTAAGATAAATCCCAGATGGGGCGCCTGGATGGCTCAGTCGGTTAAGTTTCCGACTCTTGGCTTCGGCTCAGGTCATGATCTCATGGGTTGTGAGATGGAGCCTCATGTTGTGCTTAGTGAGGAGTCTGCTTGAAGACTCTCTCCCTCTGGCCCTCTCCCCCACTCGCTCACACTCTCCCTCTCTCTCTCTCCAAAGAAATAAATAAATCTTAAACAAAAAAAAAAAAAGATAAATCCCAGATGGCTAAAAGATGTAAATATAATAACTGAAATCATAAAAATAATTAGAAGAAACTTGACAAAATTTCTTCAAATATGACTGTCATGTAGGTAAGCATTTTTTCAGCATAATACAAAATCCAGAAGCCATCAATGAAAAAAACTGGCAGATCTGACTTCATAAAAATTAGAAATTTCTAAATGGCAAAAAGTACCAAAATGATGCCAAAAAGCATACTGAGAGGACAACTGCAGCACATATGACAGAGAAAGGACTTACTTACAAAGAGTCCTTCTAAACTGCTATCTACTAGAATAAAATCAAGCACAAGATAAGGTGTGATGTCAACAGTAGCATATTCCCTGGAGGGGAGGCCCACAGCACCCATTGTGTGGCTCACCTGTGGGTAGGCGGTACCCATGCCAGAGAGCACAGCTGAAAGCACGTCCCTGCCCTTGTCCCCTGCCCGGCTACACACGGACAGCTTGAGCAAGTCCACCATGACTCGGGTGTCATCCGCAACCAGCAGACTGGTGAATTCATCCAAGGACTGAGGTTCTGGGCCTGATGCTTTATTTTGGCTTTCAACATCCTAAAAAGTCCAACAATTAAAATGAGGAATGATACATTAAGAAATAGTCACCAGTTTACCTTATAAACTCAAAGGATACGCAACTACTACTGATGAATAAGGGGCTTTAGAAGGCCTTTAACACCATGAAATGCCAGATTAAGAAACGACAGACCCATAAAATTTCCATCACCATGTACACTATGCTTTCAAGACCAATTAACCATTTTTATTTATGAATCAAACCAAAACTGAAATGATAGGAATTTAGGGGTATCATAATCTGGATAATGTCTATGTCTCATAAATAAACTGGTAGGAAATGCCTCTTCTACCTAAAAGCAAAAATTTTGCATAATTCAGGATAATTTCTGCCTTAAATCCTCACCCTAGGAGATTGCCAAGTATTAGAAGTTGAGTCTAGACACCTAATTTATAAATAGTAATTTTTTTATTACCAAAGACGGTTATGAGTAATTTCTATAGAACATATTTTTGTCAGCAGTAATAGCATAATAAACCAAGAGTTCCAAGTATAATTGAAAATAATGCATATTAAATAGATGATGGGGACTAAGGAGTGTACTTGTTATGATAAGCACCAGGTGTTGTATGGAAGTGCTAAATCACTATATTGTACACCTGAAACTAATATTACACTGTATGTTAACTGGAATTTAAATAAAAACTTAAAAAAAAAAAAAAGAATGCATATTTGTCCCCAAGGGGAATATGCTGGCAAGGGAGAGAGTGTTAGAAGGGTACAATGGTCTGGCATAGGGAGCACCTAAGTGGGCTGGGGAGGGTGTCCACATGTGGGGGTGGCCAGTGTGACAGAGCCATGCAAAGTAGAAGGTGTCCCTGCTTTGGCTGGACAGCATGGGAGGTGAGGGGAAGGTCACAAATCAAGCAGGTAAAAGGTCATCCCTGCAGAAGTTAGACTGGTTTTGAGCATCAGAAGCTGTGCAGAGAAAGGAGGGTACCCATGTGGGAAAGGAGTGGCAACCAGATGGGAAGCTGGCTACCTAAGGGGAACTAAATAAACTGCCAATAACAAGGGTCAGGTTTCTCACTTTCAGAGAAGAGTTATAAATACAGAGGGGGAGAAAAGAAAAATGAATCCTGTGCAATTAGAATTGATTGTATTGTTGTGAACCAGTGGTTTTCAAAATATGCACATTTATAATGAAATAAATACAAGTGTACTTCTCTATTGTGTGTATATACACATACACATTTATTCCCTAGTTCTGCCCGCTAAGAATGTTTGGGAACAGCAACATCCCAACAGCAATGAGCACTTGAAGATCTTGCCTTCTAAATACAATTCTCCACTGAAAAGAACCAAGACCTCCTAGAGAAACATCTGATTTCTAGGCTGGAGGATAAAATATTTTGTTGAGCTTAGCTAGAACTGTGTGTTGTGTCAGAAAGGAAGGAAACACTCAAAGAATGATGAGAACATGTTAAAGGGACAGATAAAATTCTATAAAATATTTAAAGAATTAACACTAATCCTTCAAACTCTTCTAAAAAAACAGAAGATGAAGGAACACTGCCCATTTTATTCTATGAGGACAGTATTACTCTGATACCCAAACCAGGCAAAGACATCACAAGAAAACTACAGATCAGTATCCCTTATGAACACCGGTATAAAAACCCTCAACAAAACAACAAATCAACCCAGCAACATATAAAAGGATTATACACTCCAAACACAGAAAGGGACAGAGCAAGCATAAATTCTGTGGTGTTGGACTGAAACTGAAAATAGTGGTTTGAACTATTCATGGTTTTTATTATAAAGATAAGATGCTGAAGAAGAAAAAGTGTAAACCAAGGACATCTGGGAGCAATTAACTTACCAAGTTTCCAGATCTTGTTTCTAAATTCTATGATCCACTAAAAGGAACCAGGGCTCCTTGGAGAAATGGGTGATTCCAGAGCAGGGACAAGATAAGTGAAAGATAAGTCTGGAACACGTTGTTGTGCCAAAAAGTAAAGAAGTGCTCAAAGAATTATGGGGACATGTCAGAAGGACAAATGAACCAGCCAAAAAGGGATTCCAGTGCCCATGTCTGGGACATTTTAGGTGCCAAATGCTAACAGTAATGGATGTCATTATTTGAGTAAAGTAGGATCCCATGAATCTATACCAACATAGACGGATAGACGAAGATGAGAAGGGAAAGTTCTCACAGAAGAACAGCAACAATTATATTCAAAAAGGAATGATGAAATTTGAAAAATCACCAGGTGACAACTACCACAGTAATAATGAATTCAGCCAGAATCATCAATAGATAGTAAAAACTGCTGGGTAAAAATATGAGGAGGAACAAGGTTCTTACAGGTATTCACAGTCTCAAAGTATCTCCCCATGAATACTTACTATCTCACTTTTATTAACTTCTGGTGGAGAAACCTGACAGATACTCTTAACCAAGCAATAAGAATTAATATCACCAGTAATGCAGCAAATCAACAATGCAGATACCCCAATGGGATGCACTGAAAAGAACTCTACATCCTTCCTGTGGTATCCATCAAAAGGAAGAATTAAAGAATGTTCCATATTAAATACTAAAGAGACAACACACAACCCTGAGTTGGGTTCTAGACCTATAAAGGATGCTATTAGGACAACGAGCAAAATCTGATTAGATCTGTGGATTAGAAAGTAATCCTGGATCACTGTTAATGCCCTGACACACTGAAGCCCTGAGGATGAATGGGGATTGTGCCCTGCAGCTCCCCACCAATGGTTCAGAAAGGCTAACAACTGGAGAACCTAGGTGAATAGTATATGAAAGTACAATATGCTATATTTCTATGTACTTCTCCTCCAACTTTTGTATGCATTTAAGATTATTTCAAAATAAAATGTTAAAGAAGAAAGCTCCTTGACCTCTTTGGTTTTTGTCATAGTTTCTGCAATGATGCTGGCAGCTCCTGGGTCATCCGTCACTGGGATAAATGGTCGAGAAGAAGCTGAGGAAGCAGATGGGGTCACTGCAGAGGGGGTCACAGCATCGTCAGAAGAGATCATCTAGTTTAAAAGTATACAGGAAGAGGAAAAACTCAGCAATGTGGCACACTTCCCACACAACTCCAAAAAGCCTTATCTCAAACCCCTTAGGCCATCTGGAATGTCCCAGACTTTATAGAGGTTAACAAGGTGCTTACACTACCAGCTCCAGTGGGGTACAGGGCAACCTTGCAAATCACACACATTCATATTCCTATGAAAACCTACTAATATTCACAAAGGATCACATGAAGAAGATTAAAATGAGTTCACATCTCTTCAAGTTGGGTTTTTCCCCAAAATAAGTGACAAAAACTCTTGGCTTTCAGAGCTTTAATGTTTCAGAATTGCAGATAAAGGACTGTGGACTTGCATTTCACAACTTTTTAAAAGAATAAATCTATTTCTATTTAAGCACTAAAAAGATCCTTTTTAAATTGAATATTTTTAATTCAAGCCAAAAATCACAGCAGTAGGAACAAAAGCAATCTGAATTAAGTGAAAGAAGGCCCTATACTTTCCTAAACACAAAGTAGCTACTTTTTCCTTTTTGATCTAATGTTGCTTTATTGCCGTACTATTTATTTTTACCTCTCCTCTCTTTTCTTGCCATGGATTTGGACTCAGTCTGTCTTCAATATCAACAGCTAGCACACATTCTTCTCCGTTCACAGGACTGGCCAGAGCAGACACATCGGAAGGAGGTGCCGAGGAGGAGAATGAAGGACACTCCACCGGGGCAATCATGCCAGCTGGCATGAGCGCCCCAACCACCGCATCTCTGTCAGGAGAGAAAGCCAGGCCTGTGGTGAAATGCCCTTCACCATCACAGGATACAAGAGTCAGGAGGAGGGACAAACACTTACTGAATGACTCCCTCATTTTTATAGGATACACATAAAGCAGTTCTGGGAAAATACTGAACTGATATTCCTCAGCTAAAAGCTACAATGTGTACTTATGATCTTATGACCTCAATGATGACAGGTGAAAAAATACCAAATATAAGAATCGGACCAGAATAAACCCCCAGACTCCCCTGAAGAATCTTCTAGGATCGTTGTTAGAGCCTGAGGATAATTTTTTGTTTACTGAAAGCCATGGACCAAGGGTGCCTCACACAAGGCAGCAAAGACTAAATGTCCTCTCAGTGACAGAGTTGGCCTTTGGTATGAAACTAATGTTCCTGTGTAATTTTCATCAGGTCCATAACCATGATAGATGGGCAACTAACTCAGACTGAGAAAAGAGCAGCAAAATGTTGGAAAAGATAGCGTTATCAAAACTCTGTTTATCAGGCACCTGGGTGGCTCAGATGGTTAAGCATCTGCCTTCGGCTCAGGTCGTGATCCCAGAGTCCTGGGATCAAGTCCTGCATTGGGCTCCCTGCTCCTTGGGAACCTGCTTCTCCCTCTGCCTCTCTCTCTCTCTATCTCTCTGTCTCTGTCTCTCATGAATAAATAA
The DNA here is from genome assembly GCF_002201575.2 of Neomonachus schauinslandi. Lineage (NCBI taxonomy): Eukaryota > Metazoa > Chordata > Mammalia > Carnivora > Phocidae > Neomonachus > Neomonachus schauinslandi. The sequence goes on along the minus strand of NC_058411.1, from coordinate 115,681,699 downwards.
ATAAAATCTTTAAAAAAAAAAAAAAACAAACTCTGTTTATCAAGTGTTTGCGTGAAGGAGATGACAAGTAGTCTTAAACATCACTGTATATTTGTATCAGTTAATTCTTCATCTCATTCCTCAAATAGTAATGCTTAGAGCTTACTGGCCATAAAAAAAATTTTTTTTTAATTTGGATTTCTTTTTTGAGAGAAAGAGAGAAAGAGAGAGAGCAGGGGTGGAGGAGGGGTAGTGGGAGAGGGAGAGAGAATCTTAAGCAAGCTCCATGCCCAGCACGGAGCCCGATGCAGAGCTCAATCAAGCCCCATGTTCTCAGGCTCCATGATCAGCAGGGAGTCTGCTGGAGATTCTCTCTCTCTTCCCCTCCCTCTGGCCCTCTCCCGCCTCGTGTGCGCACGTACTCTCTCGCTCTCTAAAATAAATAGACCTTTAAAAAAAAAATCATCATTCACTATCTAAGGGTATATGACCTAAAACTCACAGTATTTAAAGACAATTACACAACATTCTCGAGACATTTGATTAACCAAAAATACAAAACCCAAAATTTAAATACCTGCAGGATTTCAAAAGCTAGCCAACAAGCCTACCTGGCATACATGATTTGCAGTGCTGTAAGTATATGAGATAAGGCCTGCTGTTTGGCCAGATTTCCATCCAATGACAGGAGAATCTTGGCAAGAGAAGGGCGATTTGGCTTAGAATTATTTGCACCACTGATTTTATTGCTGGCAGCAGAAGAATCAGCATCTGAAGGCACACCTGAAAAAGGAAAATAAAATTTAGGATCAATTTTAAAGATCAGAGTTTGCTCTATTCCTATTTGACCTCTTCAGTTTATTTCTAAAACACACTGCAATCTGCATTTTACTATTTCACAGATTAAGTATTAGGTTAATGGTCTTCCAGAGTAAAAACAAAAACAACAATAAGCAACCTATTTATTTATACTTCTATAAAGAAGTTATTTTCATCAAAGCTTTGCTGTTTGACTACAAAAAAAAAAGTTATGAAAATATGGTAACTACCTGTACTTACTTACCATTGAAATGCAAGACAAAAAAATAATACAAAACAATGGAGACAAGACAAAACAATGGTTCACCAATACACAGTCTTACTGGACACATGACCCAGCTCATCACTGCCCTAAGAGTTCGAAGGCTTCAGCCAAGAGAAGTGGTCTACATGAGTAACAGAGGCACAGCTCTGGGGCAGGAGGGACGTCAATGTGGTCAGAGTTCACAAAACAGAAGCAGAGAAGAGACAGTTGCCCAGATAAGTGCCAGGGCATTGTGCAAGTACCCTCATTCACCCCAGTTGACAATGCAGCAAAAGGTGATGGGTGCCTACATGAGAAGGAACTTCCCAAAGCCAAAGAAAGAACTACATGAAAGTACTACAAGCCCAGCACATATGCTGGAAGAATGCAGAGGAACCAGCATAGCACTTGCTCCCATCAGCCAGACATGAAGACCTCATTTTCACTGGGCGCTAAGTACTCAGAAGACCTTGTCTGAGTGGTGGGGAGTAATTAGCCCCAGACTAACATCAGGTCTGAAGCCACTAAACAAATCCAAAACCAAGACCCAAAAGGAACAAAACGTTTCAGAGTAACTTAACTGTATCTAAGCTAAAGAAGATTTACAGACATACAAAAATCTCCAGCAGGGGCGCCTGGGTGGCTCAGTCATTTAGCATCTGCCTTCGGCCCAGGTCATGATCCCAGGGTCCTGGAATCGAGCCCCACATTGGGCTCCCTGCTCCGCGGGAAGCCTGCTTCTCCCTCTCCCACTCCCCCTGCTTGTGTTCCCTCTCTCACTGTGTCTCTCTCTGTCAAATAAATAAAATCTTTAAAATAAAAAAAAAATCTCCAGCAGGCTATTTTATAAAAATTGACAAGCTGATTCTAATACTCAAAACAGCATTTGAAAAAGAACAAAGTTAAAGAATTACCACAGCCTGAATTTGGGTCTTTTATAAAGTTATAGTAATCAAAACAATGTGGTATTAGCATCAAAATACAAAAATAAGGCAACAAAACAAAACTGAGCATCCGGAAATAGATCCACAACATACATTGACAAGTGATTTTTGACAAAGGTGCAAAAAGCAATTCAACAGAGAAAGGACAGTTTTCTTCAATAAATACAACTGAAACAACTGGATATCCACACACACGCCCCCCAAAAGAATTTCAGTACACAATATATAAAATTTAAATCAAGATCAAGCATAGACTTAAATATCTAAAACTACAGGGGTACCTGAGTGTCTCAGTCAGTTAAGTGTTTGCCTTTGGCTCAGGTCATGATCCCAATGTCCTGGGATCGAGCCTGCTTCTCCCTCTCCCTCTGGCCTGCCTGCCTACTTGTGATCTCTCTCTCTCTCTATCAAATAAGTAAATAAAATCTTTAAAAAGAAAATCTAAAGCTACAGAACTTATATAAGAAAACACCGGAAATGAATCTTCGTGATCTTGAGTACACAAAGCCTTTTTAGATATAACCCCCAAAGTATGATCCATTAAAAAAATGGACTTTATCAAAATTAAAAATCTCTGCTCTTTAAAATTCACTTGTGAAGAGAATGAGAAGACAAGCAACACTGGGAGGAAATATGTACAAGTCACATATCTGACAAAAGACTTGTACCCAGAATATATAAAAAACACTCAAGGGGCGCCTGGGTGGCTCAGTCATTAAGCGTCTGCCTTCGGCTCAGCTCATGATCCCAGGGTCCTGGGATCGAGCCCCACATTGGGCTCCCTGCTCTGTGGGAAGCCTGCTTCTCCCTCTGCCCCTCCCCCTGCTTGTGTTCCTGCTCTCGCTGTCTCTCTCTCTATCAAATAAATCTTTAAAAAATTAAAAAATAAAAAATGACACTCAAAACTCAATAAGAAAACAACCTAGTTTTAAATATAGGCAAAAGACAGGAATAGACACTGTAACAAAAAACACATTTGGATGGTAAATACACATGATGCTCAACATCATTAGTCATCAGGGAAATGCAAAGTAAAACCACAATGAGATACCACTACATATCTACACAAATCTAGGTTCAAATTATAAAGACTGACCAAACCAAGTATAGACAAAAGTATGGAGTGAGCTGAAGCTCTGGAACAACAACTTTGCAAAAACAGTCAGTAGGATTCTTTTTTTTTTTTTTTTTAAGATTTTATTTATTTATTTCAGAGAGAGAGAATGAGAGAGAGCACATGAGAGGGGGGAGGGTCAGAGGGAGAGGCAGACTCCCCGCCGAGCAGGGAGCCCGATGCGGGACTCGATCCCGGGACTCCAGGATCATGACCTGAGCCGAAGGCAGTCGCTTAACCAACTGAGCCACCCAGGCGCCCCAGTCAGTAGGATTCTTAAGAAGATAAACATACACCTACCAAATGATTCAACCATTCCTCTCCTAGGTATTTACCCTAGAGAAATGCAAGTGTAGGTCCATATAAAGACCTGAACATGAATGTTCATAGCAATTGTATTTGTAGAGCCAAAAACTGGAAACAACCTAAAAGTCCACCCACAGGCGACTAATAACAAATTGCAGTATATGCGTAAGTGAAATACTACTCAAGAAAGAAAAAGAATGAATTATTGGTACATGCAACATAGATGAATCTCAAAATAATGATGCTGAATGGAAAAAGTGAGATTTAAAAAGTACCTACTGTATGATTCCACTTATATAAAACTCAAAATGCAAACTGATATACAGTGTCAGAAAGCAAGTCAAGCGGTTGTAGGAGGAAGGAAGCCTGAGAAGGGGCACAAAGAATATGTATATTTTCACTTATCTTGACTGCAGTGATGCTTTCACAGGTGCACACATGTCAAAGCTCATGGAAATTACACTTTAAATATGTATGGTTTGTTGTATGTCAATTATATCTGAGTTAAGCTGTTAAAAATACCAAGCAGCCCAGCCCAGCACAGTGCTTATATATGTCAAGTAGTTATTACACAGCATTGCCAGAACTGATCTGATCATAATAGAATCAGCATCATACTTCCTTTTAAAATTTTCATTCCAGCATGCAAAAATCAAAGTACCATGGTTATGTGGCCTTGGTTCAAAATGCAGTTAACACAGTGCTAAAACCTTTAATCTGGTGGTCTTATTAAATATTCTATCTGTGATGTTGCTCTACCATACAGAAGTATCTCATACTAAATACAAATCTGTGTTACCTAAATAGGAAGCACCTAAAGGGTCTCTTGCAGTCTGAAAGAGGACGGGCTCGTGGACAGAGGGTGTTGCCACATCAACGGTAGTCCATGCCACACTGTGTGAAGACCCACAAGCCACTCGCGTGATCTTCTGGCCTTCTAAGCCTTGTACAAGCGTAGGCTTTCTATTAACTGTGGTTGTGCCATTGCCCTGTTGGCCATGGTCATTATCCCCCCAAGCATAAACCTGTTATAGGGAACAAAAACAGAATTTTTCAACATTTGAGAACATTTTCTTTAAATTTACTTCAAACTTCTTTCCAATAACCATAAATAAGTATTTACTTAATATCAATCCAATGAATTCATCTGTTCTGTTTTGTTTTAGGAAGCAGGGAGATTCTCCTCTTCAACTAAGTTCAATACTTATTTTTTCCTTTATTTTGCAAAGAAAAATGATCAAAAACAATATGCTCACTTTTCATGTAATTCACTTCTTGGCTTTACAGAATTAGAAGGAATAATTCATTTTTAATTCATTTTGATTAAAAAACAGTGTGCTCTTGTTATGATGAGCACTGGGTGTCGTATGTAAATGATGAATCACTAAATTCTACTCCTGAAACCAATATTACACTATATGTTAACTAACTAGAACTTAAATAAAAATTTGAAAAAAAAAAGTGTGCTAATTTGTTGTCATAAATGAATTTTTAAAATAGAACATGAGCCTGTCATGATATGGATTCTCAAAACAGAAGAATGACTTCATTTCTAAAATGACGTACATATATCTCCCCATCGGTTATCAATTTCTAGTAGGAGCACCTTCAATGACAATAATCTTTTCACCATTCCAGGTGGACTTTAGAGCAGAAAAGCCTACCACCTTACAACATCTGTCAGTCAGCAACTCTTTAATTTACCGGGTGTCCCTGCCTACGCTGACAACTGGGCAGATACACACAAGAACAAAATGGGCACAGCCCATCCTCCTGGTTCTTTAAGTACTAAAACTCATTTCATTTCATCATGAATTATACTTTTGAGGCAAGGACTTGTCACCTCAGCTTACCTGCCCTGCATCTGTGACTGCCAGGCAATGCAGGGCCCCGACGGCCACATGCACAATCTTCTTACCTCTCAGCCCTTCCACCACTTGTGGCTTCCGCACATGCACATCCGAGCCGTGGCCCAACCTGAAGTAATCCCCCTTCCCCCTGCAAGGAGATCAACAGTGTGCATTTTCATATATGGTTATCGTCTGGCAATGTTCCATCAGGAAAACACTCATTGTTTACAGCACTAGAGCCAGCTCACTAACATCACACACAGTGCCCAGGGTCTCTGAAATTATGTTATAAAACAGTATATCATTAATTCAAATTAATTCATTAATTCTATAGCAAGATCCTTAATGTGTGTTGTATACACTTAAGTTACCGATATAGGTTAATTCTTCCTCAAGCTGTCTCTGAATCACAATACTCAAGCTAAGGCCCATCACACTGTCACAAGGTCAGCTGGATGCCCCACTCCTTTTAAATTTAATAAAATAAGCTTTCACAAGAGAGACATGAACTTTTTCAGGATCAAAAAAATCAGAAGTCTGCTTTCTGCCAGTTGATCACTAGGCTTCTGGCATGATAAGAAAGAAGAAACCGGGGCGCCTGGGTGGCTCAGTCGTTAAGCATCTGCCTTCGGCTCAGGTCATGATCCCAGGGTCCTGGGATCGAGCCCCGCATCGGGCTCCCTGCTCTGCGGGAAGCCTGCTTCTCCCTCTCCCACTCCCCCTGCTTGTGTTCCCTCTCTCACTGTGTCTCTCTCTGTCAAATAAATAAATAAAATCTTAAAAAAAAAAAAAAAGAAGAAGAAACCTTCTACGTAAACCTCACCTAAACAGGGAAGACAAGCTGGGCTAAAATTTCTCTAGTCTTCTTTTCCAAATGATCCACTTACAAGAAAAATTTCTTATTATAATATTGTCACTAATCCCAACTCGAAATAAATAAAAGAAAAAAGATGTCTGGATATAAGAAAATGAAGGTTAACCATTCCTCCAGGGTGGGCATGGATTATAGGGCAGAGGCCCACCACGGTCTCACATGGACAGACACACTGATGGGTGACAGAGTTTACATACCATGTCCACACCACTCCTGACTTGGTGAGAGCCAAGGAGAACTGAGCTCCGCATTCAATCTGGCACACTCCCTGTCCATTCAGTCTCTCAATGTTCTGGGGAATGTTACAGCCTTCACTTCCTCCCCGGCCCAGTTTTCCAAAGTCACCATCACCCCAGGAAAATACCAAACCTAGGTTTAAAAAATGCATACTTCAGTCCAGTGCTTCATGATGTTCCTACCCACCCAGAAACACGGAGTCAGGCAGGAGCTCACCTTCATCAGTCAGAGCCAGTGTCTGTGCATCTCTACTTCCACATGCAACCTGGATTACTCTGTGACCAAGAAGGACTTTCACCTACTCAATTACAAATTTAAAAACAGAATCAAGCACAGGCACTGAGAAAACAAGGGAAATTTTTTCCATAGACTGAAAGTCAATAAAGCACACGTCTTTATGAACTTTCCTAGACTCGAAGCTTATCTTCTCTTGAAATCAGCAGATGGTAAGCTTTCTGTAAGCAACAAAAATGTGTATAATCACCATTTTGGGCTTCAGTTGTGTTGTATTATCCCCATGTCCCAACCGGCCGTACTCTCCAAGGCCCCAGGTGTATAGCTCCCCACTGGACGTGAGGGCTGCACTGTGTGAGCTCCCACAGGCAATATCCCGGATACGCTTGGTTTTCAGGGCCTCTATAAGCCGTGGCTTGTCACAGTTCCTAAAACAAGATTAAATAATATTCCCTATAACCAATCCAGTCTTTTTTAAAGAAGAAAAAAAGGACATCTACACTGGTCCACATCTGTAGATCAACTTAACTATCAAACATTAAAACAGATCATGAGGCCGAATCACATTCATAGATATTTTTAACAAATATATTTTTAGGTTCCATTTTCAAGAATGACCTATCTTATTTAATTTTCTACAAAATAACTACCAAAGGATATTCACTATTATCATCAGTAACGTTTCTTATTAGCAAGTAATGAAGAAAATATTCTTACATTCTGCTGAAGTGTCCAAGTTTGCCATCATCACCTTCACCCCAGGAAAACACTTTCCCATCAACAGTTAAAGCCGTAGCATGTCGGCCACCTGTAACATTCACACAGACATGGGCTGCCAAATTTGGTTAACAAAAAGTTCACAGCATTATTACTTTACTCTGCCTGGCATGCAGCATTTGTTCAATGAATACGCATTCAATAAATGAGTAGATAGGATCAGCATTTCAGGGTGAAAATATATAAAGTCAGTGAACTTTTATTAAATTACAAAGTTTAAATCCTAGAATGAATTTTACTTGCAAAGAAGAAGCAAAATAATGCCATGTTTAATAATGAGGTTCCTGTTATGTTAAATATATAAAAGATCAAAATTCAGGTGAAAAAAAAGTAAAAATAAGTACATTTATGATTAGGGAAATTATCAAATGCACTGGCAATTAAGCTTTAGAGAAATGTACACCAACTGTGGAGTTATTTAAGCAAAAGCACCATCATTCACAATTAATGCATTATACCTATTCTTTCATGGTCATGCTCTTCCCCAGTGGGGACCATTCTCCCATCCCATCTACTCTGCCCCAAGACTGAAGAGCACTATCTTTACTGGCTTTTTCTCTGTCACCTGTGTCCCTGCCAACTCCTGGGCTCCCAGTCCCCCAAACCATTCATTCTGCCCTATTCTTTACCAAGAGAACCCACACTAATGAGAGTAACAATGTGCTCAGCTAAAAACTATACTTCCCAGAGTCCCTTACCCAGAGAGGATGGTGACAGAGATCCAACAGAAGTGAGAGAGGCTTCCTGAAAAGCGCTTTATTTAGAGGGGCTAAGTGGGCTGGAGGACACATCTGTCTGTGCTCACCTAGACAGAGCTGCATGGTCATCTGTCAACGAAGGTGGAAAGAAGAGCAAGCCTGCGCTTGTGCTCCTCATGGGCACAGAGCTACCATACTAGCCCTGGACCCCATCCCCAGACTTTTACAGAGAAGAAAAGTAAAATTCTATCTTGCTCAAGCCACTACTGTTTGGACTTGCTTTTATATGGGGTTAAACCTAAACCTATTCAGTGCAGGCATGAACTAAGTTTTGTACCTAATTTATTAGTTCCATTCCTCAGAGGCCTAGCATAGTGCTTCGAAATAATTCTCAGTAAAGGTTTCCTAAATTGAGAGAATGTGATTTGTTTTCAAAGGATCTTTCTTATCACTGGGGTTCACAGACACTTTGGAAATCTGATGAAAGCTATAGCCTCTTTCATCAGAAAAATAACACATATTTAAGCACAGAACATGATGATTTCAAAGATGCCATGAACCAAAGACCATAGCTCCGAGACTGAAAACCCACACCTTGGAGAAGGGTAGTCCCTACACACCTGGAATGCCAACAACTGCTGATCTCTAAAAAGCCTCGTGTAGCAAAATAATTAAATTCTAGACCACCTGGAGATTTACATTATCCAACTTTTATTCTTAATAATTAAGTAAACTTGAAAAAGAATACACCCTAGGGAAAATTATTTAAAGGCCATAATTATTTGCAGAGCACAAGCAACAGGCTTATCTGCGTATGAGTGCCAACTCTGGCCTGGTACCTGAATGAACGGCCACCTTCTTGACCACATAACTGCTAAGAGCTGTAATCTGCCGAGGGATGGGCACAGTCCCGCTAGAGATGCCTAGCCCCAGTCGGCCATTCGTGGCTTCTCCACAGGCATATACCTTCCCTTCCACAGTCACTGCAAAGAACAAGAGCAAGGACAAGACTCACTTTTCACAACATAACAACTGTGTTTTTGGTGGTAAGCATAATTTATAAAAAATTTTTGGTATAAGAATAATCATACCTGCAAACAAACTTTTAGAACCACCAGCCACCTGTACCACATTCAAAGCAGACAGTGTCTCGGAGAATGAAGGAACCTTTATCTAGAACAGGATTTTTTTGTTAAGCAAAAGAAGAAAAAAGATCATTTTATTTATGCTTTCAAAATTACAAGTATCCTTATTAGATGATATAAGAAATTACTGTTTACCAAAGAAGTTCTTTTCTCTTAGAGAGATACACTAAAGTATTCTAAGGATGAAAGAATATATTGAGATATACCTTAAATGGGGGGCGAGGGGTGTAAGATAAATAAATAAAATAAAGACAAAAAATGTGACCTTCTACTGTTAACTGCTGAAGCTGGTACAGGAACATGAGGGCTCAGGTCCCTATTCTTTCTACCTGCTGTTTGAACAGCTCCATAATAAAAGGTGAAAAATAAAATATACATAATGTAAAGATATAACCAAGTATCTGGTAAACTACATCTTATTTCAGGTCTTGTCCTACTCATTCTTATTGATTCTGACATCTCTAAGAAATTATACACTTCAATTTCCCATTGTAGATGGGTGTGACCTAATTTAAAATTCTTAAAGCCCTTGTCTAAGAAACCCTTTATGATTCCTAGAAATTATCAGATAGTCACTACTACAGTGCAAGAAATCTACCCTTCATGTACAAACTCCAACAAAGGGCCATGTGCCTCAGGATCACCTAGACAGCCCTGCACTATCACAACTGAGACTCCCAGATCTTACTGCCCCCTACCCACCTCCAAATGGAGTCTACGGGCCTTAAAACCCAAATGCATTCAAGGCTGTTCAAATAAAGATGAAAATTTGTTGTATTGAAAGGAGAGACTTAAAATGAGTTCTAACTTTCCTTCTCAGCTTCTCAACAATGCAGGTAATAAGGGATTTCATGATGGGTGAAGTTTCATAGAATACTAAAAGGAAGCAGAGACACTCACTGAAGAGAAACTGTTTCCAGGCACTAAAACTTGGAGGTATTTGTTTTGTGGCTCCTCAGTTAAGAAACACTAAGTAACATAAATAGATACTGAATTCAACTCTAGTTCAAATGTATCATTTGTTGTATCTACTCTTTAAATGATATCTTGCTCATCTTCACACCACTACAGCATTTTTTACACATTATTTTGTTCATGGTAAGCAAAAATGCTTATTGTATTGATGGCAAAATAAATATAATTACAGTCTATAATTTTCATCTATATGCTTGTTGAATCTTTTCAAAAGTGTATTTTCTAGTTTATAGAACAGCAATAATACAACTACAACTAAAATGCACTATTTTCCAAGGACAGAGGCTTTAACAGAAACTAAATTTGATAATAATGACAAGTTCGTATCAAGAATTTCTTCAGAAAAGTCAATTTAAAAAACAACTTATAGAAGGTAAATAATCATAAAAACCTTAGAAGAGGTCTAATTATTACTGAGCCTCTCTAGGACAAAGGCACCAGCAAAGCTCCTCCTCAATCATGTGATGACAGGTAACATAGGAACTTCAGGAAGAGGGGGAATACCTTAGAGCCCTTCAGGCCACCGAGCTGGTCCTTGTCATTCAGTCCCCACACAAACACCTTGGTTCTTATTGTAGCTGCCGATTCCAGCCCTGCAGTCTTCTTTCTAATAAGGCTAACCAAACAAAAAAGACAGAAATAGAGGTCATTCAACATAAAAATATTTTTTTTAACAAAAAGGAAAGCAACCTCAAGCAAGTAAAGTTTGCTGATTACTATCAGAAACTCTTAAAGTTTTGTTTTAATACAATGAAACCTCAAGTAAATACACAAGTTAGTGTACCAGAGGGTCAAAATTTCTAGATACCAGCATGCTACCTTTTAATACTGTTATTTAATTCTAGCCTTGTTTTTGGTGGAGACCTTTCTATGACACACTGTGCAGCTCTTTTCTTCTTATACACCAACTTGAACACAACAGCTGTTTTACTGATTCACAGATATTCCCACCCAATGTGTCAACACATAGCTACTACAGATGTTAAATGCAGAAAACACTGATTAAATGGTCCTAGGAGTCACCACTGGGCCTGGCATTTTGGCAAAGTCCTTAAACCTAAACATCTGGTAATTTTTTTGCCTCAAAGAACTAATAAAATAGATAAAACCATACAACTTTTGAGGTACCCTAACACAGTTACAAGTACCAAAGCAAAATGCAATTTTCTTCCTTCACACCTTCTGCCCACCATATAGGCCAGCTGGACTAGAGGTCCCCTACCTCCTTTCTCTCCTGAGAGGCTTGCCCTGTACCCCAAGGCTTCTGAAGCATAACTCTGGCAGCTGGCTCCCACCACCTTGTTCATTCTATCTCCTGACCTGCCCTCAATGGGTTGGAAGTTTAATCAACAGGGCGCTCTAATTCTTGAACTTGAGACCACCAAGTACACGGGACAGTGCTAGATTTTCTTGGTTGTTAGTTGATACCCAGTACTAAGGAACCTGTGTTTGAGGTTTTTGGCTTTTTATTTGCTTTTGTTCTATTTTTATTAACAAGGATGGACAACCAACGGCTCCAGAGACTAGGTTCTAGATAGGTAAGATTTTTGAACATATATATACTAATGAATATTTATATTAAGGGATCAGAATTTTATGGTCTGGGGATTAAAATGTAGGAAAATCCTTTCATCTGATACCAGGCACAAAAGAGCAAGTATATGTACACTGTAATTACAGATCTTCCTCTACCTACAATAGTATTTTACCTCAATAAACTCATCATAAATTGAAAATATTTTAAGTTGAAAAATATTTTTTTTTTTAAGATTTTATTTATTTATTTGAGAGAGAGAATGAGAGAGAGCACATGAGAGGGGGGAGGGTCAGAGGGAGAAGCAGACTCCCTGCTGAGCAGGGAGCCCGATGCGGGACTCGATCCCGGGACTCCAGGATCATGACCTGAGCCGAAGGCAGTCGCTTAACCAACTGAGCCACCCAGGCGCCCCGAAAAGTATTTTAAAAATGCACCTAACCTACTCAACATCATAGCTTAGCCTTGCCTACCTTGAACATGCTGAGAACAGTTACATTAGTCTACAGTTGGACAAAATCATCTAACACAAAGCCTATTTTATAATGAAGTGTTGAACATCTCATGTAATTTCTTGAATACTATACTGAAAGTGAAAGTATGGTACGGGTACAGAATGGCTATAATAAGTATATTGGTTATTTACCCCTGTGATTACATGGCTGAGAGCTATATAGCTCGCTGCTGCTGCCCAGTGTTAAAGAGAGGATTGTACCACATATTACTTACTCAGGAAAAGATCAAAATTCTAAGTTCGGTTTCTATGGAATGTGTATCACTTTTGCACTATCGTAAAGTCAAAAACTTGCAAGTCAAATAAATCGCAGACTATCTATACTTGATACACCCTGTAACACATTTTTAGTCAAAAATATGTATTGGACACCAAGAGTGATATTCAAGATATGTAATGACTCGTACCACGTAATTATCAACCAGTCAGAATGGAGGCCAGCAGGTCATCAGTGTGGGCATACCCCAGTTGTGTGTGTGCTCTGTGGGAGACTGTTGGGACCACTTATTCACCCTAAATTTATTAGCTAATTAAGATCTGACAAGAAAAGAAAAACATTACATTCAAATACCTAGAAATCTTTTGTTAATGTATTATATTATGTAAAAATTTAATCAATGAGTAAAAGCTCAAACTTTCTTCATTATCTCATATATACATGTATTTATGTATTTGTCCAATTCATTTTCATAGTTACTGAATAAGTATATACAAACCTATAATCCTTTCTCTTGAAAATCTCAATGATTCATTTAAGTGAACTGGTATTTTCCTTCCTTACCATCAGTTTGAATCATAACATATAGTACAACATATATTCTAGATGAGGTAATGTTATATATATTATTTTCTTTTGTTTCAATTCAAAGTTTCCAAAATAAAACAGGACAGAATCCAAACTCAAGATCACAGAACCCTAGAATAACCTGATTTATTATCACAGTTGCCACCCATTCATGATTAAGAGAATGTGCTTTAATAGCAGTGAGAGGCAGTCTTTCTAAAAGACTACTTACATCGCACTCTAGAAAGCACAAAGGGGCAGTGGTCAGAAGAACTCAGCTAGCATGTACCTGCCTCCTTCGTGTATCTGCAAGGACCAGACTACACCAGTAGGACAACAGTAACACACATAAACTGATTTTGCATATCCTTTGACTTAGCCATTTACTTTTAGCAATTTATCTAGGAAAATACAACTTCTCTGAGGAAAGTGATTATCTACATTGTTTTCTCCTGGGCCATGAACAAGGCTCAGAACAATCCCCTGCACGTAACAGTCCTCCATAAACATCTTAGAATAAAAGAAGCAAATGTGCAGAAACCTGGCAGGTATCTTTCTTCATCCTTGGTATACGCTATTGCCCTGCCAAAAACACCTTTTCTGCCCACCTGGCTTTGAAAACTCTGACTTTTCCTGAAAGTATGCCTTTAGAGGGAGTTTTCCTTGTCCTCCTGACAAATAAATGCTCTTTTGCAGATTATCAAAGGACGGCGCACTTCTCCTTCATGCACTTCCCACAGTCATAAAGCCACTCTGAAGTGTATGAGTTTGTCTTATTTTATTGTGCATATTCACCACAGCATTCAAAGGACATAGAACAGGGTTTAGCCCACAACAGGTGTTCAATAGATGGATGGTGAAGGAATAAATATGGTAATAGTCATCACTATAGTACTCTTGCAAAATATCAAATTGAGTAAGTAAACGAGAACATAGTCATAAGATGAAATACTGCCCTCAAGAAAATTACATAACAAAAGACTAATGATACAGGTATTTTGGGGATGAATATTGCTCACAATTGCACAATAATGTGAATGTACTTAATGCCACAGAACTAGACATTTAAAAATAGTTAAGAGGATACATTTTATGTTATGTATATTTTATCATAATAAATTTTAATTTAAAAGTTGACAATAAAATATTTAGCACAGCAAAGAAGACTATAAAATATATACCATATCATGCCATTTCATAGAAAAACACAATTAGGGACAGATAAAAAGAAAACTACAAGGATATATACCAAAATATTAGCTGTGATATTTCAGGTAGAAAAATTAAACATTTTTCTTTTTAATGGTATTTATCTAAATATAATGTTTCTACGTTAAACATTCTCTTAAATTAAATTTTTGAAAACAATTAAAATTTACTACATTCCTGGGTGCATAAAACTACTCTCATTATGAAATATACTCTATTTACTTTTATTTTTATTTTTTTATTATTATGTTATGTTAATCACCATATATTACACCATTAGTCTTCGATGCAGTGCTCCATGATTCACTGCCTGCGCACAACACCCAGTGCTCCATGCAGAATGTGCCCTCTCCAATACCCATCACCAGGCTAACCCATCCTCCCACCCCCCTCCCCTCTAGAACCCTCAGAAGAAGATAGCAGGAGGGGAATGAAGGGGGGGAAATCGGAGGGGGAGCTGAACCATGAGAGACGATGGACTCTGAAAAATATTTACTTTTAAAAGTGAGAATTTTGGAATGAGCACCACCAATAACAAATGGCTCTCACCTCCCACTGTTGCCTTTTTCGTCTTCTTCCTCTTCATTATCTGAGGCTAAGAAAGGAACTGCAGCCAAATCTTCCTCCTCTGCACGGATGCGTCCCAGCAGGATAAGACCATGGATTTTACAATCAATTCCTGAGCTCCTGCACTGCTTTATAGCAATTTCAATATACCTGTGATACTAGACACAAAAACAGTAAACTACAGACTTTTTAGAATCAAATATATGAGATACTTAAACTGGAGAGCAGCATATGTGAGACATGGAATGTGTGGAAAGTTAGAGCTCTTTTACTTAAATTCTGGAAATATCAAGCAAGTTAGGCAAAATTAACAGTCACTATTGAGTACAGATTAAAAGAAGTCATTGATCACCAAGTATGTCTATCCAAGGCATGGGACTCACATTGATTTTTCTCACTAAAATGAAACAGTATGATAGCTTTACTGAATGATGCAAACTTTTCTGTCTTAAAGCTTTCTTGAGGGGCACCTGGGTGGCTCAGTCCATTAAGCATTGCACTCTTGATTTCAGCTCAGGTCATGATCTCAGGATCCTGAGACTGAGCCCCGCATCGGGCTCCGCACTGGGCATGGAGCCTGCTTGGGATTCTCTCTCTCCCTTTCCCTCTGCCCTTGGCTGGCTCCCCACTTGCATGTGCACGCACATGGGCTCTCTCTCTCTCTCTTTCTCTCTCGGGGAAAAAAAAAAGCTTTCTTGAATCAAAATGTATTAGGAAAGAGATTAAATGTCAGATGGTTCAGAACCTTCATAATTTTTAAAAGTAATAAAAATATTTGAATATATGTAAATTAGAGAAAATCATACAAATAGCCCTGCAACACTATCACCTAATTCTAAGTTATCAACATATGAGCAATTTTGTTCATATATGGATTATATTAAGAAAATTCCAGGCAGCATGTTGTTTCAAAACTTCAGTATGTATCACTGAAGTACAGGCATTTAAAAAAAAATCCACATTACTATTATCATAGCTAAAACAGTAATTCCTTATATCATCTACTATGCTACCAGTGATTAACTTTTATGATCATCTCATAAACATTTTTCTATTGTTGGCTTGTTCAAATCAGAATGCAACCTCTCCCTGTTATGCCTTTGACACTCATTTGTTAAAGCTGGCTCTCTGTCCTGCAGAATGCCCCACATCCTGTATTTGGCATTTACAGTATTCCTCTATTCCTGCATTTCCTGTGAACAAAGAGTAATGCAGCACGAAGCACACATACTTCCAGCGACCTCTTATTGCCTCAACTGGACCTGATCAAACCTCAAGACCTACTACCTATGATCTCACAGGAAGCACAGGTGGAAGAAAACCATTGGGATAAAAAAGACAAACTAAAAAATGAGTAATTCTACAGGAAAAGAAGACCCAGTTTCCTTCTTTAGCAAGGAAAAACCAAGAGAATTAAGACTTACATGAAGTACAAAGTGCAGGCACATAAAACTACAAAAAGATATTTATGTTATAACTGGGAAAATGTAAACACTGGCTGGATATTATATGATATTAAAGCGTAACTGTTAGGTGTGATAATGGCATTGTGGTTACATTTTTTAAGTCCTTGTTACAGATTAATACTGAAGTACACAATATGGATAAGGTCGTATCTCGGACTTGCTTTTAAACATTCTAGGAATTAAAAAAATGGAGAACATATGGAAGGAGACAATGAAACACAATTGACAAAAACGCTGATAATTGTTGAAGATGGGTCAAAGGTTTGTGGGGGAGTCAGTATACTTTCTATTTTGGTTATGTTAGAAAATTACCACAATGAGCCATTTTTATAGGAAAGACAATGCTAGAATGTCCACTGGCTTCCCAAGAATGATTAATATTCTAGTTCTTAAATTGGTTGGAGCGATGGAGAGTGGGTCATGAGTTTTCCAATTACTCACAACGCTTCATATTTCTCACATGCATCATGTATACTACTCTATACTTATCAAATATTATGTAACAAACTGTTCTGAATTGAAAATTTGTTGGACTACAATTAATACACCTTTTATGAATGATAATCTCAGCTAGTTACTGATTTAATTAACTCTAGTTACTGATTTAAAGTATAAAAATATTCAGGAGTATAATTAAGACATTAGACAAGCTGCTTTCAGTTGCCTAGCAATGAGTTACCAATAAAATGCACTAAAATTCAATATTATCTTTTTTCAGAAAAACTCAGTATTATCTTTCATTTTAATAATTTACCAGTTTATTCATTTATTAACACCACTGGTATTAATTGGTATATCACAAAATAGTTCAATGACATTTAAGAATGAATGGTGTCCCACAATTCTATTTATTGAAGATTGGAAATAAAGGCCAGATCATCAATTCTTGGACCTGGGAAAAGGAGCTGGTAAATTCCCATAGACTGGACACAAGTTACAAACCTTTCATCCATGAACAAATTAACCTAATGGCTATGTATCAGCTTCTTTTAAGTAACATATGGCACCACCTTGAACTTGTCTGCCCTTATGTGGGCAGACTAATGATGATGATAATAATAATAATGAATGGTGAACTACATTTAATAATTTAAAAATAAACTCACTTATAAAAAACTTTAGATGAATAAAAGTCAATCATTTAATATCTTTATCCACTATCATTGCACCAATTAAATAAGTCCTCATGAGACAATAGTATAGGTGGTATTATTTCAAGTATGTTGAATTTATTAAAATAGTGTTGACAGCTGTGTAGAAAGATTACGGGAAGATCTGAGAAACAGTCTCACTGCTCCATAATATAGAGGTACCACATAAAAGAACTTTCACAGATAGCATTTCTCAGATAGCATTCTCAAGATTTATAAAAAGGGGCGCCTGGGTGGCTCAGTTGGTTAAGCGACTGCCTTCGGCTCAGGTCACGATCCTGGAGTCCCAGGATCGAGTCCCGCATCGGGCTCCCTGCTCGGCAGGGAGTCTGCTTCTCCCTCTGACCCTCCCCCCTCTCGTGTGCTCTCTCTCTTCTCAAATAAATAAATAAAATCTTTAAAAAAAAAAAAGATTTATAAAAAAGCCTGTATTCATTTTGAAAATTACCTTATAACCCATCAAAACAGCTCAGCACTTGATGCCAACAGGTATGAAAACAAAAAAGCAATTTCAGTGTCATATGTGCAGTTAGAAAAAAAACCATCACATATTAATAGATACATAATGAAAACAATCCTGTGCTGGATATAAAGAGCAATCTGAAGTGGCTAGTAACAACTTTTGCTAGGAGCTTTACCCTCACTTCTCACTTAAGATAGTGAGAATGAAACTTATTTTGTTTCCTTTCCAAGCTGATCTGATAAATAGCAAATTCAAGTTGTATACCTGTCAAATTTTAAAATACAATTACTTAATTCAGGGGGAAAAATAGGCTCAATGTTAATATAGAGACAGCCAAAAGAGTCATCTCCACTTACCTCTGTGCAGTCATTCAGAAGGGACACTGTGGTGTCAGTGGGGTTAATATTGATTGTCTTTAGTTCAATTAGATTATTTAGGGAATTTCCACCTAGGGGGAAGAAGGGAGATAAAGGAATCAGACAAAGGAGTTTTTATCATATGAGAGAAGATACTGAGTAAACTAATTCAATTACCTGACACCACTACCAGGGAAGGCATGTAGCTACTGTCAGCGGGATCAACTATCATTTTTAATCTATGAACAAGAACATCTGGGAAAATCTCCAAACGAATCCAATGCTTAAAAAAAAAAAAAAATGTATTCTCAGTTAATAAAATTCAGCCATATTTTAGCTATTAAAACAGTGTCACAAAAGCTTGGATCTACATGAGATTATCCAAATATATGATACGGCCTGAGAGAGAGGAGTATTCTATTCCACTACTTACTTGTTTATTAAAAGAAAGTCTCACTCTAAACCCC
Organism: Neomonachus schauinslandi; assembly: GCF_002201575.2. NCBI lineage: Eukaryota > Metazoa > Chordata > Mammalia > Carnivora > Phocidae > Neomonachus > Neomonachus schauinslandi. Next base: position 115,662,992 of record NC_058411.1, on the reverse strand, counting down.
AGAAATGATTTGTTTACAGACTCCTGACCTAGGGTGGCCCCTTTATACCCATCAAGGAGTGGGTAATAGAAAATACTGGAGTCAAGATGGAAAAACAGCCCCTCTCTCCAAGTCTGACCACGAGTTCAGATGATGGGCACCCACACTTGAGTGCAATTATGATAACATTCCAAAGAGCAATACCTATTTGTTCAGATATATTAGAAAAACTGCTCACCAGAGGGAGAATCTGAACTCATACATTTTATGTGGGAGAGTAACAAAAATAACAGCACCCTATTACACTCTCTATCAATTGGTTAGATAAAATCTATTACATACATCATTTAAAATCTCTAACAATAAAAACTGGATGGTTTATTACTCAGTAGCTTTAAAAATAATTATGAACTAAAATGTAAAATCAGTACTGACAGGTGCTATCCCAGTATAACTTAGTAGGTTTTTCAAAGTTCATTTTGAAGCTTAAAAGGTAAAGCCATCTAAATAAAAGCATTTCTGGAAGTGTCCCCATGGCACACTACCTTTCCTTGTGAACCAGATGACTGCCAACAGGGCTCACTGCCATCAATAAGACGAGAAGCCTGGTTCACAGAAGATGACACATTTAGGCTCTTTACCATCCGGGACCAGCTATCCAGAAGCATGCCTGGCTGAGTGCTGTGACAACGCTTCAGCTGTTTTCCAGAACGGCCACAAAATATTGCAGACTGTCCTATTTAATGGTGGTGGAACAGTGTTAATACGTGTAGGGCAAAACCTTCCCAACCAAGAAATAAAGAATACTATCTAGTGATGAGCTTCCTGCTTCAAGAAAATAGTAAGTTTTCAAATTAAAAGAAACTAATAGCCTGGGTGGCTCAGTCGGTAAAGTATCTGAGTCTTGATTTCAGCTCAGGTTGTGGTCTCAGGATCGTGAGATCAAGCCCCACGTCAGGCTCCATGCTGGGTGTGGGGCCTGCTTAAGATTCCCTCTCTCCCTCTCCTTCTATCCCTCCTCCAACCCCCCTTACCCAGGGCTGGCTTGCTCACTCTCAAATAAATAAATAAATAAATAAATAAATAAATAAATAAATAAATAAA
>NC_058411.1:115443670-115661899 GCF_002201575.2 Neomonachus schauinslandi | reverse complement strand
AAATAAATAAATAAATAAATAAATAAATAAATAAATAAATAAATAAATAAATAAATAAATGGAACTAATAAATACCTAAAACATCTTCAAAAATCCCTATGTATTTTATACCAATTTATGAAATGAAGTTCATATAATGTTATGATTTATTCTACTTGACTCTCAAGTAACAACAGAGTGACGTATTTCCAGATGGAAGGGTACACAGAAACCGAAGTGGGGGAGATGTAGAGTTAAATAACAGTCCTAACAAAAAACATTCTTATTAAAAATGCTGTTACAGCGGCGCCTGGGTGGCTTAGTCCGTGAAGCATCCGACTCTTGGTTTCTGCTCAGGTCATGATCTCAGAGTTGTGGGATTGAGCCCCATGCTCAGCATGGAGTCTGCTTGGGATTCTCTCTCTTTCTCCCTCTCCCTCCCCCCTTACTTGCACACACGCATGTGCCCTTTCTCTCTCTCTCTCTAAAATAAATAAATAGAATCTTTTTTTTTTTAAATGCCGTTACCAATGCAAAGCAAAAACAAATCTGTAAAGAGTTTCTACTTCCAAGAATGGCAAATCTGGAAATTCATCTAGCCCTCCCATTGAGGACAACTAAAAGAAGCAGATAAAACATTTAAAGATGAATAAATCTTAGAAGTATCAGAAATAACATGATGCTAAAGAATTATGCGGCCAGAATCTGAGGAAGGCTAAGTGAATAGAGATGTCCAGATGAGCAATGCTATGTATCCGAAGCTATTCTTCCCTGATGGTAACTGTCAGTAAGGAAAGCCTCCAAAAAAACAAAAAAAAGAAAAAATGCTACTTTTCAAAGCCTTGGGTAGGGGAGAGGGGGGACCCGGACCTGGAGTCCAGAGCCCACCAGAAGAGAAGGGGATAGCCATAAAACCCCCACACTTTGGGTTAGGATCCCAACAGGAAAAATCCCAAGAGGAAGATTAACTATGCAGTGCTGTTTATTTTACAGATTATAGCTTAGCATGAAATATCTCAGTCAATGAAACTGGACTGAGATGAGCCCAGATAGTTACTTACCCCAATTACCTAGAAGACCAACCCTCCCTCCTCTAATCTCTGGAGAATAATATCTTAGGCCTCAAATGGATTCAAGAAATAATTTTTTAAATATAATGTCCAGTACATAATGGCATAGGAGACTAGATAACATGACTAAAAAAACTACCAGAAATAACCCACAACAGAAAGAGGTCCACAGAGTCTCCAGATATTAGAGTTATAAGACACAGGTTTTAAAATAACCATACTTGTTGGGCGCCTGGGTGGCTCAGATGGTTAAGCGTCTGCCTTCGGCTCAGGTCATGATCTCAGGGTCCTGGGATCGAGTCCCGCATCGGGCTCCCTGCTCCTTGGGAGCCTGCTTCTCCCTCTGCCTCTCTCTCTCTCTCTCTGTCTCTCATGAATAAATAAATAAAAATAAATAAATAAAATAAAATAAAATAAAATAAAATAACCATACTTGTTATACGAAAACAATGAATTGTAGATCACTACATCAAAAACTAATGATGTATTGTATGGTGACTAACATAACATAATAAAATAAAATTTAAAAAAATAAATAAAATAAAATTTCATCTTCCTGCCCTCAAAAAAAAATAAAATAAATAAAATAAAATAAAATAACCATACTTACTTATGTTTGAAAAGATAAGACACTGAGTATTTCAGCAGAGTATTGAAAACTATTTTTAAAAACAAAGATTAGAACTGTTAAATATAGTAATTAAAATTATAAGAATTCAATGAATAGGTTTACTAGCAGACTAGACTCAGATGAAAAAAGAATTACTAAACAATATCTAGAATGAAAAACTGAGGAGCAAAAGCTTAGAAAACATAAATGAGAAGGTGAAAAGACTTACAGGATAGAGAGAAGGTCTGACACAGGTGGAAGGAGTCCCCAAAATAGAAGAGATAATAGGACACAGACAACATTTGAAGAAATACTGACTGACTGAAAAATTTCCAGAACTGACAAAAGATATCAAGCCACAGATTTTTTAAAAAGTCCTGCTTTGAAAGTTGCTGAGAGTAGATCTTAAATGTTCTTACCTACCCAACATGCACACACACACACACACACACACATAGGTAATTATATGAGATGATGGATTTGTTAACTAACCAACTAACATTTGCTTTGCATTGGTAACGGCATTTAAAAAAAAAAGATTCTATTTATTTATTTGTGGTAATTATTTTGCAATATATACATGTACCAAATCATCATACTGTACATCTTAAGCTTACACAATGTTATATGTCAATTATAGCTAAATAAAGCTAGAAAAAATAAATAAAAATACAGAGTCCTGCTAACCCCAAGGAAGATAAATAAAAAGAAACACATTTCTATGCACTTGTAAAATTTGTGTAAGATAAAAACAAAAAAGTATCTCAAAAACAAACTAAGAGGAAATACAAAAATTGATTAGCTTTAATGGAACAATAACTATACTTCCAGCTGACTTCAAAAGAATTAATATAAGCTGAATTACAATGGAATAATATTTTTAAAGAAAATTCCTCCCGAAAGTATTTTTCTAAAATGGAGAAGAAATAAGACATTTTCAGACACACAAAAATGTAATTCATAACCACAGAGATGCATTAAGGAAAATATTAAGGGCTATTCTTCAGGTAGGAGAAAAATGATGATAGATAATAAATGAAAAACATAGAAAAAAATGAAATATTAAGTATGTGAAAAAATCTAAATACTGGCTATATATAACAATACTATGTCTTGTATGTTAAAAATGTGTATGTGTAAAATTGTAAAACACAATAAAAACATGATAATTTTAAATCAGAAGAGGCTAAATAAAGTTAAAGGGATCTAAGGTCCTTGCATTGCTTAGGAGAGAATAAAAATACTAAATAATATTAGATTTTGGTAAGTCAAAAATGGATGTTTTAATATTCTAACTACTATTAAAAATGTGTATAACATATACACTATTTATATGGATTAAATATATACTAAAAATGTGTGTAACTTCTAAGCCAAAAAGTGGGGAGGGGCTGGGGTGTTAAATAATAAAAAACGTATCAGCCCAAATAAAGATGGAATGTAGAAGAACAGAGAACAGGCGGAACAAATAAAAAACACTGAGAAGTGGTCAATTTAAATAAAAATACATCAGCAATTGCCTTAAATACCTAAATGATCCGTATGAAAGACAAACATCATCATATTGGAATTTTAAAAAACTATTTACAACTTGTAAGAAATATATCAAAAATACAGGAATACAGAATGATTGAGGGTAAAAGGCTAAAAAATGATACACTAGGGGACTCCTGGGTGGCTCAGTCGTTTAAGTGTCCAACTCTTGATTTTGGCTCAGGTAATGATCTCAGGGTCCTGGAATCAAGCCCAGTGTCAGGCTCTGTGCTCAGCAGGGAGTCTGCTTGAGATTCTAACTCTCCCTCTGCCCCTCCCCCCTCACGTGCACTCTCTTCTCTTTCTCTCTCTCTAAAATAAATAAATCTTTTAAAATAGTAAATAAATAAAGATACACTAAGCAAATACTAACTTTGCCACAGAACTGCAGGAGACATTTTTTTAGGCACACATAAAGCATTTATAAAATCCCATCATATACGAAGTTATATAATCATACACAAGTTTCAAAAAAAGTGTCAAAGGTCAATCAGGATATATACTCTGAATGCAATGCAGAAACCAGTAAAAATGCTGATGTGTTTGGAAATTTAAAAACCAATGAAAACAAAAAAATAATTCTCAGGGAATTTTAAAAATACTTTGAAATAAGTAATGGACTATCACTATATAGCAGCAGTGCAGGATACAGCTTAAGCCTTGCTTAAAAACAAATTTAAAAATCTTTTTAAGCTCATATATTAGAAAAGACAGAGTGAGAAAATGAGATAAGCATTAACCTCAAGAAGATGGGGGGGGGGGCGGAATCAACCTAAACCCAATTCCATAGGAAAAAGAAAGAAATAATAAAGATATGAGAAAGAGCAAAAAAGCCAAAATTTCTCTCTCTGAAAAGACTAATTAAACTGATAAACCCATGGCAGGCCAATCAAGAAAAAAAAAGAAATTATTCTAAGTTAGCCTTGAAAAGAAGCTAACACTAGAGAATAATACAAATTAGAACTAGATAGAAACTTCCTCAACATGAGAAAGGCTATTTATGAAAAACCCACAGCTAACATTATACTCAATAGTGAAAGACTAAAGCTTTCCCCCTAAATTCAGGAGCAAGACAAGAATGCCCACCTTTTCTACTTCTATTGAACTTAGTACTGGAAGAACTAGCTAAAGCAGTAAAAAGGAATATAAGGCATCCAAATCGGAAAGGAAGAAGTAAAATCATCTTGGTTCATAGATAACATGATCTAATATGTAGGAAACCACACCAAAAAAAACTACAGGAGACAAATAAAATTCTGCCAAGCTGCTGGATATTAATTCAACACACAAAATGTATTAAAAGTGTAGTGTACATTTCTCTATACCAGCAACAAATTTCTAACAATTTCCAAAAGGGAAATTAAGAATTCCGTTTTATATGGCATAAAAAATACTTAGAAATAAATTTAATCAAGAAGGCACAAGACTTGTACACTGAAAAATCACAAAACATTGCTGAAAGAAAAACTGCAGAAAGAAGGTCTAAGTAAATGGAAAAGATATCCTTTGCTCATGGACTGGAAAACTTAATATTATTAAAATGACAATTCTGTCCAAATCAATATACAAATTCAATGCAATTCCTATAAAACTATTGCTTACCAAAGTAGAAAAATCCATCCCCAAATTTATACTGAATTTCAAAGGATACCAAATTGTCAAATCAATCTTGAAAAACAAGAACAGATTTGGAGGATTCACACTTCCCAATATCAAAACTTACTACAAAGCTAACATAATCACAATGTATGGTTTGCTACTGGCATGAGGATAGGCAAATAGACCAATAGAACAGAATTGGGAGCCTAAAAATAAACTCTCACATCAATGGTCAGTTGATTTTCAAAAAGGGTACCAAGACCATTCAATGGTGAAAGGACAGTCTTTTCAGTAAGTAGTGTTGGGAAACTGGATGCACACATGTAGAAGAATGAAATTGAACTCTTAGTACAAAAATTAACTCAAAATGGATCAAAACCTAAGTTTAAGAGCTAAAACTATAACCCCTTAGAAAGAAAAACAGGTGCTAATCTTCATGACTTTGGATGTAGCAATGGTCTCTTAAATGGACACAGAAAGCAAATATGACACCAAATGCACAGGCAACAAAAGAAAAAATGGATAAAATGGACTTCATTAAAATTAAAAACTTATGCATCACTGAATCCTATCAAGAAAGTGAAAAGATAACCCAAAGAATGGGATGACATATTTGCAAATCACCTGATACGGTTCAATGTGCAGAATATTTAAAGAATTCCTTTTTCTTTTTTTTTTTCTTTCTTTTTTTTTTTTTTAAGATTTTATTCAATTGAGAGCGCAAGTGAGAAAGCACAAGCCTGGGGAGCAGCAGAGGGAGAAGCAGACTCCCCACTGAGCAGGGAGCCTGATATAGGGCTCGATCCCAGGACCCTGAGATCATGAACTGAGCCGAAGGCAGACGCTTAACCAACTGTCCACCCAAGCGTCCCTTAAAGAATTCCTAAAACTCAACATCAAGAGTTTAAAAGTGGGCAAAGGACTTAAATAGACATATCCCCCAAAAAGATATACAAATGGTCAAAATGACATGAAAAGAGGCTCAATATCATTTGTCATTAGGGAAACTGAAATGAAAATCACAAGATAATACTTCTCACCCATTAGGATGGCTGTAATTTAAAAAAACATGAAAAATAACAAATGTTGGTGAGGACATGGAGAAATTGGAACCCTTATCTACTGCTGGTGGGAATATAAAATGGTACAGCCACTCTGGAAAACATTTTGGAGTTTCCTCAAAGAACTACCATATGACCCTGCAATTCCACTCCCAATTTTAAAAACAAGAACTCAAACAGATCTGTACACCAATGTTCACAGTAACATTATTCATAATAACTGAAAGGTAGAAACAATCCGAATGTTTGTTAATAGATGAATAGATAAACTATATGTGGTATGTATGAAAGATTATTCAGCCATAAAAAGAAATGAAGTTCTGATACATGTTACAACATGGAAAAAACCCTGGAAACATAATCCTTAGTAAAATAAGCCAGACACAAAAAGGCAAATTTTGGTTCCACCTATATGTGGTACCTGGTGTCATCAAGCTAATTCCCAGGGACCGGGGGAGGGGAAAATGGGGAATTACCGCTTAATGGTACAGAGTTTCTGTTTGGAGTGGTAAAAAAGTTTTGGAAATAGATAGTGGAGATGTTGTGCAACATTCTCTGAACTGTACACTTCAAAGTGATTAAAATGGCGAATTTTGTGTTGTACATATTCTGCCACAAAAAAAAAAAAGATATAATAAAAGACATTTATCTATCCAATTCCACACCCCATGCAACAAAACATTTTTTAGTTTCTTGAGACCCTTTTAACGTTATTTATGGAAATACAAGCAAACAAACCCTGTTATTCTAATGCCCGTAGTCCCTCATTGCTTGAAAAAAAAAGACAGCAAGTTTTCAAGTGTGTACATTTTTCTTTTTTACTGTGCACACTGTGCAGTGCTCACTATATAAACATGAACTTTAAAGAGCAAACTAAATAACACACATGAGCACAATAATGATTTCATTAATAATATTTTAATGAAAAAGAGCATAACCATTCTACCATACCTGGTTCATTTATTCTGCCAAATGTATGCCTAGTGTTGTGTTTTCTGGTCTTGAAACAGGTTTCACAAAAATCAAAGTCATCACAGTTCCTGCATTTGAATCTAGATCCATTGATAGGAAACATCTGACAGCCATCACACCTATTTTTAAAACAACCATTGCGTTGATAAGAAAAAGATAACGTCATTTATTAAATTAAGGCAATTTATTAAATTTAATTCCAAAGAAAACGATTCCTCCCAAACAAATCTAGCAATATAAAAATTAACTCACGTAACCCCAGGATGAACACTAGGCACCAACTCCATTTCTGACAACAGCCCAGTCCAGTGAGACTGCTGAGGAAAGTCGACAATGACATCTTTTCCATTTGCACTGAAAGCTAGGACACAATAGAAACTGCTGAAACATCTTAATCACCAATAAAAGCCTAATGTTAAAATTTAAACTATACCTAATCATATGATAATTATACCGTAGTCATTTACGTTTTACAAAGAGTAGTTCTCTTTTAGAGAGACATACTAAGATACTTATGGATGAACTAACACATGACCTCAATCAGGGATTAGCTTCAAAATAATCAAGGGAGGGAAACATGGATGAAACAACTTTGGCCAGGGGTTGACAACTATTAAAGCCAAGTGATGGGCACAAGGAGGTTCTTTATGCTATATTCTCTACTTTTGTATATGTCTGAAATTTTCCACAATAAGTTTGTTTCTTTGTTTTTAATTACAACAAGTCAAAAACTCCATTTAGTATCTTAGGAAATAAAAATCACAATAATAATGTCAAGAGATCTCTTGTCCTTTGGTAAGAACACTCTGCTACTCAAACATTAACTTCTGAACCAAGTTCTTATTTTTAAAACTTATCTGTGTTTTGACTTATAAAGCTTTTAAGAACCTCTTAAGTAAAGAAAAATGTTAAAGTAAAATGTTAAATAAGCCATTTGTTCTTATGTAACTTGAGACATTCTAACACTCCCAACACACTGGGGAAGCACCACCATTATGGCCATTTCTAATCTAAGCTATTCAACCATAAGAGTTTTGTACAAGGTTCAAACAAAACAAAACAGGATCTCTCTACGGCCTTAAAAGAGTTTAAAGATAAAATAAAACCAGATGCATTTTTAATTACTTCTCATGTGATTGTTAAAATGGACATAGGAGACCTTTTAAAGTATACCATGTGTTTGATTTGAAATCTCAATAATATCACATTAAATATAAACTGAAAAGAATTTTGTGTTTCCAGTTCTTAACTCACATCATTTGCACATTTCCGTTTCTTAAATTTAGTCCTAAATTTTATTATAGCAGAGAGGAGAGAGAGACAGAAATACTCCCCAACTGAGGGAGGTGGCCAGACACTCACACATAGGCCATTTGGCAGAATGACAGAACAAGTTTACAGAACACCAACATCAAACAAGGTTATCCTGTGACTGTGACAGATCAAGACAAAAGCAAAACCACTCTTTAGTCAGTCTGATCAAGTTCAAATCTAATCCAAACCACAAACACAATCAGATACCCTCCCTAACCCCCCACTTCCCCCATCCTGGTTAGTATGAACAACTGCTTCCTTGCCAATCATTAACTCCACCCTAGCTCCATTTTTCCCCTGCCTTATAGATTAATATTTATTAAGATACCCATTCTTAGAATTACCCCACTCCTTTGAAGCCTTCCCAAAATATCCAACACAAACCCCATTAGTCCTTTGTTATACCCACTTACGGAGACACCCTATTTTCCAGGGTATGCATCCTCCCGAGTGGTAATGAGTTAATAAACCTGACTCTGTTCAACTATAGGTGTGTTCCTGGACTAGAGAGCACTGACAAGCAAAAAAAAAAAAAAAATGCTATTTATATATCATAGACTTTCTTCTTCATACTTGTTTTTCTTGCCCTTGAATGAAAAAAAGTGAGTTTACTACATTAGCTGATGAAAAGCTAACATCTGGAATTTTGTTGCCTGGATAATATTACCTTTCACAACCCCCACACTTTGATGAGTCACAGATCCCCACTTGTATTTTGGTGTGGTGACTGAGGCTTTGACGCGAACTTTATCACCAATCTTTATGTGAGATGGAGAACTTGGTGGAGGATAGCCTAGAGATTACAACAATAAGTAAACTATAATTAGTATTTATTCCTGAGAACTCTGTCTCTCCTTAAGAAAAAGCAAAAGAACTTTAGAATGGGCTTACCAATAAGTTCCACATGAATATACCTAACCCAGTAAGTGCCTCCTTTCTGCTGCCAATCACACTGAACATTGAGGTCATGTAGTCCATCTCTATCCAATTTGATAACTTTGCCCACGTCTCCTTCACACACTTCTTCATATGTTCGACAGCATCTAACCATCATTCCCACCTAAGATTAAAATTAAAATAAAAATCCAATCCAGTGTATAGATGAAATGAACAATTATAAGTAGCATTATTCTATTTCTAAGAAAGGATTTCCTCTAGCACCCAGAGTGTATTCTCAAAATCATTTTACACTAAAAGGAACCAGGGATCTTTAGAAAACTGGCTGGCTCAAGGTCTGGGGCAGGAAATACATAAATGAACATGGATCAACTTGTGCCATAAAGCAAGGGAGCTCTCAAAGATCAGAGTGTTCATTCAAAAGAACAACTTGATCAACAGGACTAATGGTTGAAACACATCAAATACTTATCAGCCAATAAATTCATCACAATGATAATAAGCAAAATTTCTTGGTCACCTTTGTAAGTTCCATGGCACCAATTCACCATTCTGAAAATTGATAAAGCAAAACTAAAACAAAACAAGCATTTATTCTGCCTTTCTTATATAAAATGTATTATAACGAGTAACTAGAGTTGATTTAAAAAGAGTTCTTCAAAGAATAAACTCCAGCTAATAAATCTGGAAGGCATGACAAAGTTAGAAAACCACTATTGTGCAAGCCCTCATGATGAATCTAGGTGATGACATGAATGGCTATCAAAGCACAAAAACGTACAACAGAGAACTCCTTAACAGATGGAAGTAGACGAAAAAGACCTAACCAACAACACTGCCTGCTGGTCCATATGATGCATTCATGCCTAAGGCACTGCCTGAGTCCAAGAGCTCCCCTCAACCCCACCAGACCTCATTTTGACTTTACAGGAAATGCAGAGGAGGGAGGAAGACGTGATGCCACAAATAAATGACATGAAAAGGAGAAAAAAGGGGGACAACTGTTCTAGATTAAAAGGCATTTCAGAAAGACATCACCCAAATGTAAGGTGTATGACCTTGTTTGATCCAAATTCAAAAATTACTGTTTTAAAAAGCAGTTTCTGAGAAAACTGGGGAAATCTGAGCAAGCACTGGGTATAAGATGATATTATGGAATTACTGTTTATTTTGTTACCTAATATTAGGTAACAGTAATGTTGTTATGTTAAATCCTTTATCAGGGTGCCTGGCTGGCACACCCAGTAGAGCATGGGACTCTTGATCTTGGGGTCGTGAGTTCAAGCCCCACACTGGGGATACAGCTTACTTTAAAAAAAAAAAAAGACAGGGGCGCCTGGGTGGCTCAGATGGTTAAGCGTCTGTCTTCGGCTTAGGTCATGATCCCAGGGTCCTGGGATTGAGCCCCGCATTGGGCTCCCTGCTCCGCAGGAAGCCTGCTTCTCCCTCCTCCACTCCCCCTGCTTGTGTTCCCTCTCTTGCTGTGTCTCTCTCTGTCATATAAATAAAAATCTTTAAAAAAGACAAATCCTTTATCTATTAGGACTACATACTGACATATTTACAGATGAAATGAGATGATTTCTGAGATTTTCTCTGAAGTATACTAACCAGAAAAGAATTAAAACAAGAAAAGAAAGGATTTAAGATGCATAAAGGACTACATAAAGAGCCTAACTAGATTTTAAAAATTAGTTGGCAATAAGAATGATGTAAGAAAAACAAGCAAAAATAGATTTTTTAGGTGTCCAAATGGGGATAATTGAGAAGCACATATGTCTGTGCCATGTCGTTACGGACAAACCACCTTTTGCTCTCTAGCTCTGGTACCCCTTGTTCATCTTCTGTTCCTCTGTCCTCTGCTCCAGTAACAGTGGCCTCCTTGCTGGGGGCTATGCCCTCCCCCACCAGGCTTCTGACTTTCTAAGATGCTCGAACACTGACTGGAAACCTGAGTAAAGCTCCAGGCTAAGACATTTACTCACCTGAATATTCTCTCTCACATACACAGCATAATCATCATTACTCAAGAAATCAGCTCGTTTTTTGTATGTCTGGCTCTCTGTTACAACAGCACCAGTAGACTACAAGAGATAAATATATTTTTTTAAAAATTGTGAGCCAGATAAACCTACTTAAAAAGAAGTATGTGAAATCTTTAATATTAAAAAATAAAGTATGAAATATTATGCTGTATTTTCACTATAAAATTCTTCATTTAAAAAATATTAAACAATATAGTAAACAGAATGAATATGAAAAGCTAAAAGTATGGAAAATTTGAGTTATTTCCAAATTAATCCCATGAAATGATTTACTTAAATCAGAAGTCACTGTGTCATATAAAACATGCTTTTTAAATAAAGCACAGTCTAATGGCTACCCAACATCACTAGATGTTGGAACAAGGGTCTGCTTTAAAGCTAAAGTAATTAAGGCACAGAAAACCCAGTCAGCACTTAGCAGCTTCATTATGTGTGCGGAAGAACGGCAGAGAGGCCCCATGGAAGAGCATGCAGGAAACCCAGAGCACAGATCAGGTTGACACAGGAGGTGGGGCAACCACACAGGAGGCACTGACCACAGCGTAGGCCGAGTCGTCCACATCCTCCACCACCTCCTCATCTGAACACTCCTCAGACCCTGTGTCTGCATCCGAGAGATCTGTGACCTGCACATCAGCATGGTCCAGGAGCCACCCAACCAAGGCCTCCACGCCTACAAGCAAGCACACAGTGCACCCACAGTGAGGTCCACAGCACCAGCCTGCCTGTAGGCTGCTGATGTTAGCATTTTAAGGTAAACCTACAAACAAATGTGTGGGCACAGTAAGTGAAGCACCCACAAGGAAAACAATATACCTGGCAAGCCAGCAGCATTCCCAGAGGCACCAGTGAGTGACTTCAGCGCAAACTCTATGTTCCTTCTAGGAAATCCCATTTCCATGAGCTGAACCACAATAGGCAGAGCAGGGGCAGGTGACTGTTTGCGCTTCTTTGCTCTGACAGGGCGAACATGCTGCACAGGGACAGGCGTTGTGGCCTCACTGGAGCTGCAGTCTTCAAACACTGGGCTTGACGGGTGAGTGGACTCCACAGCCAAACACTGACATACAGCCAGAGCTGCAGCCTGGACAAATGAGAGTGGAGCTGGGAGGTTTATAAAAGTCAAGAGACTGGGGTGCCTGGCTGGCTCAATTGGTAGAGCATGCGGCTCTGGATCATGGGGTCGTGAGTTCAAGCCCCACCTTGGGTGCAGAGCCTACTTTAAGAAAATAAATAAAAAATATTTTTTAAGAAAAGTCAAGAGTCTTAAGCAGTCTAAGCAAATGGAAATTACGAGCTTCCACTATGAAATGCAGTACAAAAGTACAGGAAACTCAGACTTACATGTGTTATTTTTAAATGAATGGATAAAATATGTTAACAAACAACAAAGACAACTTTCATAGTTTAATGCAGCGGAAAGATGTGATGGTCAAGTAACTCCTGCTTCATCATGCACAGTACCCAGTAAATTAGCCAATTATCAATGTAATTAAAGAAAACTTCACAGCCTCTCTGAGTAGGAAACAAGCTGAGCAAGTTAAATGCAGAGTGAATGGAGCTGGATGGGAAGGTAGGAGTCCCTGACCCCCTCCTCATGACCAGGCAGTGTCCACAGTCTCTTGCTCTTTTCCTCTGTAAGATAAGCCAGAGATGACATGGGATTCTTTCATGTACCATCAAGTCAGCTCTCAATGATTCACAGGTAAAAGAACCACTCTGAGTTAAACATGGTATAAAAAATAAGGGAAATAAAAAATACTGGGAAACAAATTACAATCAATCAATGAACGTATGTATTGCTGGGGTCTATAGTTGGGACTCCCTACCTCCAGTACACACAACCCTTTCCCTGAACTACTTGAAACTCTCTGCTCCTCATCTCCAGTTATTCTCATAGGGCCTAAGACTTGCTATTTTTTTTTTAAACTGAGCATGTGAGGAAGAAATTAAGAAGAAACCAAGGACTCCCGTAAGCATTTCAGTGCTTAGGAAGTGTCAAAAACCAAAGGTTTGCTGTGAGGTGTGAATAACTCAGAAGTGACAGGCTTCATCCTAAAAGCTTACAATTGTGAACTAGACTGAGTTAGAAGTTCTGGTAATGGGGACTTAGGGTGCACTGGACTAAGTCTCTACTAATAATAACTATGAACCCTGAAGAAAATATTTTCAAAAACTGTTTGAAGGTCCTGGAGAACAGCCAGAGCAATCAAAACTGGAATAGGTACAACCCTTGACCACAAGGGAAACCAGCATGCAAGCTGACAGGGCAGTGTTTATTAGACTACAATCAGAGGCTGGAATTCAGTCCTGCCAGAGCAATGAGAAGTGAGGGAGAAATCATAAAATATGCATACAGACTATCCCAAATTACTGACTGATTCCAAAACTGAGCATTTGTAAGACCCTGAAGAACCCAGCATAAAGGAAATGCAGGAAGGCTAGAGGGATTCTATGGCTACCCAGTGCTAGGGAGACAGTCTGAGGTCCCAGTCCAACCAAGTTAGATGGAGTTGGTCAAGGTGCAGAGGTTCCCACTGAAACCTCAGAAAAGATTCTAAATCCTGTAGAATGAGAATACAGAAACCAGGTCTAGCTGCAAAACAAAAATAAACCACAACAAAAAAAGTCTAGAACCAAGTCTCCAAAGGACTGGGGAGAACTGTCAGGTAATGAACCATCTATGAGAATAAAATTCCACATTCTCCAGAAAACGTTGACAGAACACAGAGGCAATACAATGTAACATCTGAAACTTCTGGAATACATTAACAACTATAGATATGTGAAGAGGCAGAACCAATAGCTGATTATAATCAAGAGAAAAAAAACTGCCAATAGTAGCAGACTGACAGCTGGCCCAGGTGGTAAAATAACCAAACAAGAAATCTAACATAACTATCAGGAACATGTTTTTTAAATATACATACAGTAAAAAATACAGAGTGAAGAGATAAGAACTGTCAGGAGAGCTTTACAGAACTATAAAATAAGGATCCAAATGGAAATATGAGGTCTGAAAATACAAAACAAAGAATTTCTTAGATGGCCTACAGCACATTTAGACCCAACAAAGCAGAACAGCCTGACCCTGAAAACAGATCAATACAGTTAGCCAAGCTGATTAACCAAAAGAAAGGCCTACAAAACAAACAAAAATGCATTAATAATCTTTCTTAGCAAAGAACAAAATAAGAACAGAACAGGAAAAAATGGTTAACAAATTTCCAAATTTGGTGGGGGGAAAAATATCAAGCCAGAGATGCACATAACTTAAATGTACCCCAAGAAGATGGAGCTAAAAAATACATACACATCTTAGTCAAATTGCAGAAAAATAAAACAAAAAAAATCATGAAATATTAAATGCAGCCAAAGGGGGAGAAAAAGGCATTTCATACAGAACAATAAGAATGATAGGTTGAGGGGCTTGTGTGTGGCTCAGTCAGTTAAGTGTTTGCCTTCCACTCAGGTCATGATCTCAGGGTCCTGGGATGAGCCCCACATCGGGCTCCCTACTCACCAGGGAGTCTGCTTCTCCCTCTCCCTCTGCCCTTTCCCTCTACTTGTGCTTGCTCCCTCTTTCCCTCTCTGTCTCAAATAAATCAATAAAATCTTTAAAAAATAATAAAAAAGAAAAAAAGAATGATGGTTGAATTTCCATCAGAATCAATAGAGACAGTCAAAACAATGGAAGATCTCTATGGGGCGCCTGGGTGGCTCAGTTGGTTAAACGGCTGCCTTCAGCTCAGGTCATGATCTCAGGGTCCTGGGATGGAGTCCCATATTGGGCTCCCTACTCCGTGGGCAGTCTGCTTCTCCCTCTCCCTCTGCTGCTCTCTTGCTCGCACTCTCTCTCTCAAATAAATGAATAAAATCTTAAAAAAAAAAAAAGATCTCTCTTTGCTACAACAGTCCTTCTCAATTCTTAAAGGCTAACTCTCCATTTCCTTCTACATCTTTTCTCTTAACACTGGGCACCTCCCAGTGTGATTCCAGGTTGCATTCTGTCCAATTCACTCTTCAATTGCTCTCAGTGTCCTCTTTTTATCTCTACAGGTGACTAGAAGCGCTGCCACACTATAGCCACTTTAACCTGAACTCTCATCTTAGTGGTTTTCAGACCTAACAAATAGTTGGCATTCAGACCGCACTGCTCCCTATCCTCATGCCCAACATTTCTTGCCTTCTCCCTTTGCACTCCACCTTCCTCCCACCTGATTGCTGTCAGCCCTCCCAACAATCTGATGCAGCTGCTTCCTCACTCCCTTAACTCCCTGCAGTCTTGGTCTCTGAGGATTTCTATTAGGGTATGTTCCACCTGCCAAATTGAGCACTCAAGGTTTTGTTTTTGTGTTTGAGATTTTATCCAGAGTTTTTTACATATTACATAGAAAGAAGGATTTTTTTTTTTTAAAGATTTTATTTATTTATTTGAGAGAGAGCATGAGCAGGGGGAGAAGCAAAGGCAGAGGGAGAAGCAGATGCCCTGCTCAGCAGGGAGCCTGATGCAGGCTCGATCCAGGACCCCCGAGATCATGACCTGAGCCAAAGACAGACGCTTAACTGACTTAAGCTACCCAGGTGCCCCAAAAGAAGGATTTTTAGAAACATCTAATCCTTCATGCTGCAGGCCATGAAAATCCACATCACTCTTAGACCTGGTCACATGTCATACTTCTATGGGAACTTGCCCACAGCCCCAGCCCCAAGTTACACTGTGCAGCACATGTGCTCTGCAACAGGGCAAGGACTGCAAGCCTGGCAGCAACAGGGCATGCCCAAGAAAGCCTTTGGAGTGAGTGGAAAAAACCTGCCAGTGTAATATTCCTAGGCCTAATGGGGCTCCTTCAATAACAATTATTTCCTAGAAAAAGATTACACCATAACTATTTGAGCATCTGACCCATGTTGAATCTCATTAACTTTTTCAAATAATTCACACATATTCAAAATAAAGTTAAACTTCAGCATGCCTGGGTGACTCGACTGGTTAAGTGTCTCTTGATTGCAGCTCAGTCATGATCTGAGGGTCGTGAGATCGAGCCCTACATCAGGCTCCGTACTCAGTGCAGAGTCTGTTGTCCCTCTACCCCCCCTGGCTTGCTCTAGACTCTCTCTCAAATAAATAAATAAATAAATAAAATCTTTAAAAAATAGTAAGATTAAACTTCAACTCACCCATCCTCTAACTAGTATTATAATGCTCTATGACAAACATGGTTAAAGCTTAACTAGTCATAAGAATTATTCTGGCGTATCGTTTAAAATTCAGAATATATCCTTAAGAAAACACACATCTAGGAAAAATATTGTTCCCGATTTAATGTAACAGATTAAAATTGCCAAGGCTGTTACTGTACCTCTAGCTCCTGCTTGTCAAATATGGCCTTCACTGGAGATGGCTGGGTGGCCGAGGCCAGTAACTGCTGCAAGAGGATCATTGGAGGCTGCGGCCCTTCAGGAGACATGTCCCCAAGGTCAGGGGATGCAGCTGCTCCATCATCTGAATTTAAAAAACAAACAAAATATGAGTAAATTATATTTCAACTCCTAACATCTCTTCACTATTAAAGATAATGCATTAAACATGTTAAACCGAATATGATCTCTACATCTTCAAGCATTGGACCATCAAAATCTTCAAGGCTCAGATATCAAAAACTAGTCTCTAAAGAATTTTCCACTCCCTGCTTTTTGGCATCTATCCTTTGTTAGTTCATGTTTCTTCAGAGCCAAAAAAAAGGGCTACCTCTCAGATTTCTGCCTTTGGTCCAATTCTTATACCTTCTCTTTCTTGGTGCACACTCATTGCTTCAGAAACCCCCCCCCCTTCTATGGACGCTCCCAAGTTTGTATTTTTAGCACTGGCTTTTCCCACTAACCCTGTTCAGGCCATAAATTGACACCAATTCCAAATATGTTGTGTGGTCAGGGTAACATCTTTTTGTCTGTTTTAATCTCAGTAGCTTTGGGTGAAGCATTTAGCACTTCCTGTTTGCCCCAGGCCCACTGAGTCCCACTGCCTCGAGCCCACTCACCATTTGAGTTTGCTGGCTGGTTGGTTGGTGACAACTTCAACTAATCCTCTAGATCAGGGGTTGGAAAATCTTTCTCTTGAAGGGAGAGTGAACAGTTCAAACTTACCAGCCACATGTCTATCACAGCTACTCAACTCTGCCACTGCAGAGTGAAAGCCACCTAAGATGACATGTAAACAAGTAGGCATGACTGTGTTCCCATAAACTTTATAAAAACTGGTGGCCATGGTAATTTGTCAAGCCCTGCTCTACACAGCTCTGTCTGGAGCCCCTACTCTGTCCCATACATGGGATAGTAACCCTGATTCAGTGTCTCCAGAGCTACTCATCAGGGTGACCAGAACAGCCAATCTAATTCCCTGGGCTCTGGTTTCCTGATCTTCTACAATTGTGGATTATCTTTAAGGTCCCTACTGTCTAATACAGAATAAATCTGCACTTTGATTAGATTTATCTTATACTCAGCACATTAAAATTAAATTCACAATACCCTCTTAAGATTAAGAAACAAAACACCCCAAACTCCACTGTATTTCCTAATTTTTGTCAAAGGCACGCCTCTCTGCCCTCTCTGTAACTCAAGCTTGAAACATCAGCCATCTTTGACTTTTCACTGGTTTCCCATGCAGTTATTATCGAAAAGACTATACTGGTACAGTGTCTACTGGAACCTTCTTTCCATTTTTCATGCCTTCCCCAGAAGACACCTTATCACTTGACACAAAAGCAATTCTCTCATTTCCATGGCCTTCATTTTTCAAATACTCCTATACCTCACTAGAAGATTTATCATCCTGAATATCAGTCCTTACCATGTGGGTCCTCACTGCAGCTCTAAGTCAGCCTTAAGTTTCACCCTGGTATTCAAGGCATTCTATCACATGAATTCAGCTGACCTCTCCAGCTTTTGGCCCACGTTAATCAATAAACCCTGAGCTCCTTGCAAAGCGAAGCACTTCAATACTCACCCATATACTCACTGCTATGTTTGTGCCCCTACCGTCTCTTCCACCAGGACAGAGCTTCCTCATCACGCTGTACCTAGGGTTTGCCACACCCTTCAAAAGCTGCCCTCCCCAGCCCTCAGCCACCAATGTCCCCAAGACACCTGTGGAACTGCAATTACACATTTCACAGGGCACTGGCATCATACACTGCACAGAGCCATCTACATTCATTTTCTCTTCTCACTCTGACCCCAGAGAGTTTGGAATCATAAATAAGGACTATCTTGCTCCCCATAATACTTTAGCACATGTCTTTTAATAGTAGATGATCAAAAAAATATTTTATAACGTTGGGGGTTTTTCCTATTCTAAGTGATATAAGGCTATTCGAGAAAACTGAATATAGGAAAGTATAAAGAAAATAAAGGCAGCTGAAATTCCACTGTCAAAGTATAGTAAGCAGATGAATCTATGGCATATCTACAAAGAGATATACATAGCAATGTGCTTTTTATTTATTTTATCATTTTCACGTTCCCATGGCTATGAACATATATATGTATCATCGTTGTGAATGATGCCGTGGTATTCCACTGTGTAGATACACCACCCAATAATGGGCATTTAGGTGTCTCCAGTTTTCAACCTAAAAACAGTACCATCAAAGAAGCCATAACGTGCCTCTGTAAACACTTATCTTCATGCCTTTTCATGTGATAAATTCCCACAAGATGACTCAGAGGTCAATGGAGAGATATAGAGAACAGAGAGATACAGATAATAGCTGTGTATGTGTGTGTGTGTATATACATTTTAAAGGGTAACATTTCCTCAAATGCCCATTAGGTGGTTGTACCAACTTAAATTCCCACTAGCAATGTGTTAAAGCAGTAATATTTTATATGTTTTATTTATAAACCCCCTGAGGGCCTTATTAAAATGCAAACCATGATTTCTTAGGTCTGGGGTGCAGCCTGAGAGTCTGTGTGTCTAACATGGTCCTATGTGCCATCAATGCTGCTGGTCCATGGGCCACACTTTAAATAACAAAACAGGAGAGCACTGTTTTTCCTCCCTTCCCAACAGATCCCCTCAATCTTTTGTCTTATAAGACAACGACACTGTCATTTGCACTTCATCGATTATTGGCCAGGTTGCACATCTCTCTCATATATTTAGAAGCCATCTGTTTCCCCTTTTACGGACTATTTATTCATGTCTTTTGCCTGTTTTCTATGGGAGAACCTGCATTCCTTACAGATCTATAAGAGCTTCCTTAAAAAGGTACCTGTATGAGCAGCTGTGACTTCCTGAACAGCTGGCTGAGACAAGATCTGCCTGAGCTGGTCCTGGTGGGAAAGCAGTGCACGGCCTGCCTTCAGGATGTACAGTTTTAACTGCTGGCACCTCAGCAGATCCAGGTCTACTTGTCCTGTGGGAGAAAAGGACTCAGCGGGAATGACACACCCTGCTTGGGCTCTTCTCACCAGCTGTATGGCCTTGGGGAAGGTGTTCTGCTTCCCAAACCAAAGTGCCATGGCTGCAAAGTGGCATAAACAATGCCCTGCCCTGTGAGAATTATCTGGCCATGCCAAATACTGTCAGTAATGAAGGACTTGTCTTTCCCAGTGTTTTGGCTAGTGCTTCTGGATAAGCATCCTCTATCTCCCCCAGGTCTTCCCCATTTCCTGCTCCCCTTGTAGCTACTTTCATGGGTTAGGGTGAGAATTAAATGGTTTAACACAGTTAGATCCATGTTAGTTATTATTAGTATAATCAAACGTTTCCCACATTGCTGAAATTTCAACTAGATACCTACGTCACAAACAAAATAGTTTCACCTTTTCTTGCCAAGACTCCTCCAAGACAGTTTTGTCGGATACTCACAACATACAGTTCTCTAACTCAACAAGATCATGGCACTCCCTGGAGTCTTATCTAAACAAATGACTGCAGTGGGGCCTGACAGCCGACTGAGGAGGAAACGAAGATAGCTGCCACAAAGATGCAGGCAGACCACAAGAACAGCTGGACTATAGTGGTGGCAACAGTGTTCCAAGGCAGGACACGCTGGAAGCCATGGAAGGCAGCATTAGCAATGTGAGATGGAACAGGATGGAGCAGCATCAAGCCTGACTGCCTGGCAAACAGGTTTATTCACTGTGATGGAAATGGGGACCAAAGGACAAGGTTAGTGGTATTCTGAACATGCTGTGGTGTACATGCACGTGGCCCTCCAGCCAGAGGTGTGAGCTGGATATCCAGACTTAAAGGTGCTCACTATCATAAATGCTGCAGCAGCAATCACAGGAATAGGGAGAAATGGGTGAGAAAACTCAGTAAGAGTGGGCACAAAGAGCCAGAAGTTACGGAGAAAACCGTAAGAATTTCCAATGTGCAAAGAATAGTCAGGAAGAAAAACTCTCAAAGAACATGCAAGGGGCAGTGTAAGGAAAATTAAGGGAGCACTATTTCAGACCAAAGGAAGGAAGGCAGAGGTGACCTTGGTCTTAGCCCAACGTCCACAGATATGAAGTAAGGCAGGTCCAAAACATGCAGACCTTACTGGGTCTGGTGATGATGAGGCCAAGAGCAAAGCTCCTAAAGGGCAATTGGGCCACAGGGCCATGGCTGGGGGGTTAACAGGGAGGGAGAGAGAATACAGATTCCTCTTCAAAAAGCTTGTTCAGAATACATGCTGGCACTGGAAAACAGGCTTGAGGGGAAGCCTGGGGCTGTTCAGGGGCTGCTCCCACCATGCTGTCATTCTTTGTATTACACACTCTTATCACCACATTCAAGGTTTCATGCCCACAGTAACTTAACAAATGGTCAATCCACTGGAACCCAAAGACTTTGGCAGTGGCAGGAACTTGCTCTGACAAAATGACAAACATCGTCCTAACAATGCCAGTTAAGACTGTAGCTGTTCCATCAAGAAGCACCATGTACTGACCTGCAAAACCCTGTTTAGGTGATTTCTTTACTTTATGCTTTTCCAATTTGCTTCCAGCGAGGTTTACCAATTGAGCCCAGACAGACAGCATCGGCTCTGTGAAGGGCAGGTTGGTGACACTGAATGCCACGGCAGGGAGCTAAAGCAAGAACACAGAAACCTTCAAAGTCTGTCCAATGAAATGAGCAAATGAAATGTTCTGAAAATGATCATAACCATGAATCTTAATTCTGAAATTATCACATATATCCGTAAGTCTTCTTATATCTAAAAATAATCACTTTAAGAGATGACATTAAAGGCAAAATAGAGATTTCTATGTAAATAAACATAACCTAAATTGATTTTTTCTTTTACAACTTGCCAACAATAATTACATCAGGGTGGCATTATTATATTCTTAGGCATTTTCTATCCGTTTCAAATTTTCTACAACATGCATACCTTCATTTCTGTAATAATCAAAAACAGTATTTTACAGGAAGATAGTCTGATTACACTTAGGTCACACTGAAGTAATATATATCACTCACTTTCCCTGTACATCCCTAATTCACAGATTTAAGATGAAAGTAGCTGCTAGTACATAAGTTAAGTCACTCAACACAATTAAGAAGCATTTTCTACATGAAGAAAGGTCATTTTTTAAGGAATCATCTTTAGGTTTCTTTAAAAGTTGAGTTGTTCAATAAAAAATAAACTTCAAAATTTGCATTTTAAGATAATTAAAACTAACAAACATAGTTACAAGTACCTTCTGTGTTGCTAATGCCCTTTTATGTCTTTTGCGGCTAAAATAAGACATGAACTACTAATCCATGTAACAGCATGAGATAGGCCTTATTTATCACAGGGGCACAAAGCGAACAAGAGAAGATAGATAGATGGCTTTCCACAAGTTGCATAGCTTCCTAGACGGCAGACATGAACTATGAAAATCAAGTTCATTCCAGCACTGATGTTAGAACCCAGTTCTAGTATAAAACTCCTCTGCCTTATTACCAAGTAACTGAACACAAGTTCACCTACTGGTTTCAGCTGATTCAATGGGCAAACACGACACATCCTCATGTCTGAGAACTGTACAGTGATTCTGCCCTTCGGGGTGATGCGAGTCACCGTGCCTTCTCCAAACTCATCGTGCATGACTTGTCCCCCGAGGCGCAGGCGACCATCGATGCCTCCGATCACAGCCAGGACTGCCATGAGGCCCCCCACCTCAGGGTTTTCAGAATCAGGAAAGTAGTCCTCTAACAGGGCCTAATGCAGACAAACAGCCAACTTGAAGAAGAGAGCCCAGGGTGCTGCCTGTTTCTTACACATTTACAGCTAAGCCAAGTTCATTTTTATACTAGTTTCTTCAATAGTTATTTCTAGTAAAATATATTTTAAAATATCTTTAAACAAAATACATGTCACTTAAAAAGAAAACTTAAAATTTAAACCGACATTTTACAGAAAAAAATGATCAGATCTGAAAACACAGCACCCACCCCCTCTGACGGCTTTCCTGTGCAGCTGCGGGTGACGGAATGGAGCTGAGAGTTGATGTACTTGTTTATGAGCCCATTCCACTGACCCAAGGAGTGAAGTGTGCGGAGCAGCGCCACCACCTCTTCTGCCAGGGTGCTGCTATGGGTGGCGGTCAGGGAGGCCTGCGGGCGTGCCCTCCGCCGCCTCAGAGTAGATTCTGAAATAGACGTATGAGAGAGGAGCTACATGGTGCCCTGCTCACTTAACCAGGACACAAATAAGGAGAGCTGCCCACCTCTGAGGAATGGGATATCTGAAGAACAGGTGGTGAGCAAGCTGCCCAGGAAACCAAACAGCTTTTCCACAAGGCATTTCATATCCCTTGCCCTTTCGGTCTTGTCCCAGGATGGAAGCACTGCTTGCAGTAAATGCACAGCTAAGATCTGATAAAAGACAATTTAAAATGGCAAACATTAAAGAAAACCACTGTGATTTTAGCTTAAGAAATAACAGATTTTTACTTTTTTTGTTCCTATAATGTAATTAATTATGTGAAAATTCAGATATTCATTGTTTTACAACCAGATAATTACACCCAAGTTAATTAAAGATATAGATTATCAGGGATTATAAAAAGGTACATTACAGATGCGGGTATTTATTTCATTAAAAAGTAATTCTTTTCAGCTTAGTTCTTCTAAAGAGAATTACACTACAACTCCTATGAAGCCCATAAGAGCAGATGGTAGGACTTATCACTTCAAAGACAAGCAAGTCAACTACAGTTTAGCAATTTAATCAATTTAAAATAATCAAAAACTTCGGCCCCTTGCACTAGAAAACCTACTTTGGGTTGGTTCCAGTTCTTTTCTGCACTCATTATTGAGTACAGGCACCTAATTATAATGACTAGGAGCACTGGTATCTTGATGCCACCTCTTAAGGGGGTCATACAGTCCCAAAACTCACACTGAGCAGGATCAGCCCAGCAGCACAATTACCTGCCGCTGCAGGGAGGCGGCGGTGAAAGGTGCATGTCCCTCCACGACCTTCATGAGCAGGGCAATCCACTGTGGGGAGCTGAGGGCAGCACACATGTGTGGCGTGAGCGCAATGCTCCGCACGAAGCCCAGCGTGCACCAGCTCCGGTGCTGCTCCCGGCACACCAGCCTGTTTGGGGAAGCTGCCAGAGTGAAACAAACTAGCTTGGCACCAAATTTCTAGAAATAAATACTCAGTACAATCTACACTTTTAATTTACCTACCATATTATTTTCAAAAATAACCCACTTTACAAATATATTACAATTTCACTCATTCAAAGTGAGAGCAGTGGGAGAAGACCCTGCAGTTAGCTCAAGGAACACTTTACAACACTCTTAAAACCTCTCAAGTATATGAGTAACTCAAACCAGTTAAGAAGTTTCATGTACTTACTATTTCTAGACAGTAAGAAAATGACTCACTTTTTAAATAGCAGTTACTAGTAAGAGTGCATCTTGTATATTTTTTATAACCTCATGTGTTTTAAATATCTCCCATGATCTTGTTTACATTTAATCTGTGCCACAAATTTCCAATCCAAGTTTAAGAAGTCTGCATTAATAGAACAAAACTAGGAGGCTTTCGTGAGGTTTATCCAATTTGACTGACGCAACTGACCCTGTCTGCTCCTCCTGGCTTCCAGGTCTCCGCTCATGGGCACCCCGGGGCTTCCACTCTTTCCTGGCAGAGGACCGCCTGCCAGGGCCCAGCTCTCCTGCTCTCCAGGCTCCCAGGGGCACAGCCTTCAGACACATGTTAATGCCTGCACTCAATCACACTCACAAACACATTGACTTTCGCACAGTCACACCCTACCACAATCACACATGCTCATTCTCAGAGTCACTGATATATTCACACACAATCACTCATAATTACTCATAAACACACCCAGCTACTCACACACATTCACACTTACTTCCACTTTACGCTCACACCCATAGTCTCAGCGACAACTCTTCGCACACTCACACCGACTCATTCACATACTCACACTCTCACACTTACACACACACTCACTCCTCCCACTTCATCAACTCATTCTCTCCACACTTAAACACATCCACATTCACATACAAACGTTTCAGTGGGTTGAACTGTATCCCTCAGAATTCGTGTTCACCCAAAAACCTCAGAATGTGACCTTATTTGGAAATAAATTCTTTGCAGATGTATTTAAGGTAAGGATTGAGATGACACTGTACTGAGTCAGGGTGGACCTTAAATCCAATGAACGTCTTTATAAGAGGCAGAAAAGGACACAAAGAGACACATGGCAGTCCTTTGTGTAAAAATGAGGCAGAGCCTGGAGTGCTGTGGCCTCAAGCCAAGACAGCCTGGAGCTACCAGAAGCTGGAATAGACAAGAAAGGATCCTCTCCTGAAGTCTCTGCAGGGAACGCAGCCCTGCCAAAACCTTGATTTTGGACTTCTGGTCTCCAAAAATGTGAGGTTCCATAACTGTTATGGGCTGAACTATGTCCTCCCTCTCCCAAAAGCAGTATGTTGAAGTCCTAACCCCTTGCATCTCAGAATGTGACTTATTTGGAAATGAGGCCATGGAAGATGTAATCTGTTTAGAAGAGGTTAAACTAGATAGGGGTGGGTCCCTAATCCAATTATGACTAGTGTCCTTATAAAAAGGTGAGATTTGGAGATACACAGGTGAAGATGAGGGCAATAATCTACAACAAAGGAATGGCAAAGACTGCCAGCAAACTACCCCAAGTTAGGGGAGAGGCCTGGAACAGATCCTTCCCTCATAGCTCTCAGAAGGAACCAGCCCTGCTGACACTCTGCTAGCCTCCAGAACAGGGAGGAAAAAAACTTAGGCCACCCAGGTGTATGGTAGTTTCGTGTGGCAGCCCAAGCAAACCAACCAAATTTGCAGTAAGTTGTTCTGGCTGCCCTAGGACACTAATACACATGCAGACTCATACACATACACACACACCCAGACACACACACACCAAATTCATAGCCCCAGTACTCTGTAGGCCCACAACTATTCATTGCATACATGTCTTGTCCGTCGTTCCACTTTCCACTAACATTCGCAGCAGTCCACACAGGGTCTTGGTGGCTTCACTCTGCATGATTTCAGCGTGGACTCCAGCAGAGAGACAAAGAGTTTGCAATAAATTAACAGTACTGGTAAGCATCATTGCAGTGGGATGAATGTTCCTTTCAATTTGTTCAGCTTCTGGAAAAAAGTATCAAAATAAGAACCTATACTTCCAAATAGAAGTGGAAAATGTCCCTGCGTGTAATTTAAGGGATTTTAATAACCCCGTCTTTTAAGGAATTTCATATCACAATTTTTACTGTGGAAAGGAAAATAGCTCTTTATAAGAAAAGATGGAATTAGAATGCACTAAACATCCTAATCACCTCTGTCCCCACTTTCCTCAAAGAAAATAAGCCTTCTAAATTACAGTTTACTTTTTTAAAACAATCTCTGCACATAGCTCAGAAGCACTAAAACAATCTCAAGGATTTACTCTTTTAGAAAGACAACTTTCCAAATGTCAAGAGCTGCTTGCTGACAAGCTAACTATGCCTTGGATGAAGATGGAAGTGCCTGTGCCATGAAGGGGAACCAGAGGCTCATGTGTCCAAGGCACTGACTTTCTGACAAGGAGGCATGTTAAAAGCAGAGCCACAGTTCTTGCCCTGACTTCCCTGAGTGAAAACAAAACCAGCCCTAACCATCTATGTGTGACTCCAGGTTTCACATATGGTACTCCCAACAGCCCCAAAAGGCAGACATCATCTGTTCACATCTGAGGGGGCCTGGACCCTCACAAGTGACATGGATGGAACACAACCTTTTCCACTCTCCATACCACCCATTCTCTACTGAGCTCAGCCTCTCAGGTTTCCTCGCCTGACCATACAAACCACTTCCAAAGCCTGACCATGCAGCGCATACAGCCATCACCTGAGCCCCAAGAATCAGCGCTGGCCTCCTGGACAGTCTCACCGAGACCAGCTGTGGGAAGCTTCACTCATACATCCCAATGTCTGTTGGACACATCTAAAAATGTCATGAAGTCCTCCTCCCACAACCTTGGATCTCCTTAGATAGGATTTAACTTTCTGGGTTCACTCCAAATTCTCACCTCTGGTTTCTTTAAGGCAATACAGTAGTAACTAATCCACATTATTCCTAGTCCACCAGGTACTGGCTCACTACCTCACACACAGGCTCAGAGCCAACCAAGAAGGTCCACCAGAGGTAAAGACAGAGCAAGCCCTGCACTGCCAAACCCTACTGCACTGTCCCCAAAGGGAGCAAGAGAGTCAAATCCAGCTAGGTTACCAGTTACCAGAGCCATGCTTTTAATTCCTGCATAAGAATCACCTGGAGCTTATTTACACTGAACCTTCAGGGGCAAGTCCAAAACTACAGACCACAGTCCACAGCTGAGTCCTGACACTGTTCTCATTCCCAGATGAAAAGGATGGCCAGCTGCCATTAGCACACAGCTTGCCAGGCTGCCCCAGACTAAACAGCCCCAAGGCACCGACCAGAGTCATCCTCTGTGTCCGAGTCCTCTGCTGAGGGCTGTGTGGAGGCTGGCAGCTCTGCCAACTTGAGGTCATACTTCCCCTCCTTCCCCATCCTGTAGGAGTTGGTGCTGCCCGTGTCCCACTGGACCCTGATCCATCCGTCCTCTCCCAGTTCACCAATCACACGGCCAAGACCAGGAGGAGGTCCATCCTGAGGAAGCCAAAACAAAGATTAGTTAAGAGGGTGTATGCCTGTTCTGTCACACAGATGAAGCCTGTAAGGACTGCTATGTTACTCTGCACAGACTTTGTGCCCACAGACTGCTCCAAACCCACCTGCGACATGCACAGCTCACACATCATTACCTTAAATCAAACATCAGGAAATAACTTGCTTATGCTCCTTTACCAAAGTGTTAAGTGGGAAAAGCATCATCTCAAGCAGCATCCTCCCTAAACCAATGCAGAGATGAGGCTTTCCCCAGTCTAGTCCTGGTGCCCTGTTCCTTGGCTCCTTTAATCTCCCACAGGGCTTCAAAAGACCTGAAACCTGAAACAAGCACCTGCATCTCCTCATTTCCTCTTATTCCTCTTATTCTTCAGTTTTCCCATAGAACCTAAAGTGGAAACTCGTCTCTCATTTCTATGAGTGAAAGCTGTTTTTGGATGCTGCTTTCTATTCCAGGACACTATGAGTGAAAGCTGTTTTCAGGATGCTGCTACCTGTTCCAGGACACTTCTGAGATGATTCTGATGAGGCCCATGCTTAAAAATGAGGTTGAGAAAACCTAGAGATGACAAGAATACTACCACACTGCAGGAAGGTGAGCACTGTCCTTCGCTAGTGACTACAGTAATGACACAGATACCAGCCCCCACGATCTCTACCTCGTGAGCCCTGACAGAAGCTTGGGAGTGATATGCTACAAGGAGAAACAGAAACGGCCACTGCCCAACTGGCACACCTAAAACTGCAAGGCTGGGGCACTTAATGGGCACATGGCCATCAACTCCTAGAGGCAGCACCTGGGTTTTCCTGCCTCACAGCGTTCAGAACACTATTACTAAGATGCGGTTTGCCCTCTGTTTACTCTTGCTCCTACTCTGCGCTGCCCCTCAAATTGAGCCCATGCCAAGGAGTTTTCTGAAAACAGCTGTCACCCTTTGAAGACCTGATCCTACTTGAGATGTCCCTACACCCACTGTTTCTCTCTACTTGTTTTGACTCCATTCACCTGCCCAGGAACTAACTACATCACCAACTACATCATCTGTCAATTGCATAGGCCCTAAGTTAAGGTAGTTATTTATTCCAATTTCCACCCACTAATAACATGCAAGTAAGGATGGTAACTAATGTGTGGCTAATGTGTTTCAAAATCAAATCTAAGTACCTGATCACCCCATTTCCAATCAACACCTCTCATGACCCTGGTTCCAATCTTCATCATGGCAGCCAGTTCTGGCCCTGAAACTGGAAGCTGCACCGGAGCCGTTTCCTTCCTTGTCTCTTCCAAAACTGTAGCAGAAGCTCCTCGGGCAGAAGCATTCATATCCTCTTCAACATTATCACAACTAGGACCTATCAGAGCATCAAACACAGCAGCTGAACTAATAAGTAGTTACAACTTCCTAATCTTAATACACTTTTTCAAAACTTAGTAAGTACTGATGAAGATAATTTTGAAGATTCTATAGTGTATACTGTATTATTTTTTCAATACAATAAATACCATGAAAGATTTATTGATGAAAATTTAAAATGGCAAACGGAGAACCAAGTATAGAAATATGTATCAGAAGATATAAAAGATATAAAACAAGCAACAGAGACATTTACTTCTAGGAATTATGCCCCTCTCCAAAAAAAAAGCAAAATGATTAAGTTAGAAAAACACTCATCACATATTCTTATTAGAATAGAAAAACAAAAGATAACCAAATAAATGTCTAACAATGAGAAACTAACCAACTTTAATTATGGTACCATGCAGAAAAAAGATAAGAACAGCAGGCCTGATACTGCTGTCCTTACAAAGGGCTACTTGCAAGGCAGCCCTCAGCTGGTGTCTGGGAACCTGGATTTCAGGAGGGCTCCCACCCTTCCCTAACTGGTAAGAGGCCTCTCTGTGCCTGAACTGTTTGCACAATGTGGTCTCTGCTGAAACCTGCTTCCTTCTGGGGGTCTAGAACTTGTATATGTGCCAGGCCCCAGTGCAAACTCTCTGAACTTTCCAGGTAGACGACATTTCACACATGTAGTCACAACTCTTTGCTGAGAGAATTAAGTTCATCCTGTGTGACTCCGCTGGGAGAGGACTCATGTCAGTTTCTCCCAGACATTTCCCATGTGCCCTTCCCTTCAGTGATTTTGCTTTCTCGTCTTTCACTGTAGTGAAAGCCCTCAGTGTGACTATATACCAAGTCTGGTGAGTCCTCCTCACAAATTACTGAATCTGGGAGTGGTCTTAGGGACCCTGGCACAGGAATGGCAGCAGTGGGATTCTCTAGAACAACCCTAACTTGCTGAAATATTGCAAAAGGACTGTTTGGTAAAAGGAAGAATGAAGGGGTGGAGCACGATGAATATTTGGTCCCCAATTGCTGTGAAATCATCCATAGTATAAAACAGAAGTTGAGCTATCAGCTACAAGAAGTAAAATTTAGGGCGCCTGGGTGGCTCAGTTCATTAAGCGACTGCCTTCAGCTCAGGTCATGATCCTGGAGTCCCGGGACCAAGTCCCTGCTCAATGGGGAGTCTGCTTCACCCTCTGACCGTCTCCCCTCTCATGCTCTTTCTCACTCTCTCTCTCTAAAATAAGTAAAAACTTTAAAAAAAAAAAAAGTAAAATTTAGAAACGGATTTTAAAATAGTAAAATTTAACCCTATGAGTCAGCATGCTGGATCCCTTTGGCTGCTTTTGGCCTTGCTGGCTAATGGGAGGGGGAAAAAAGCACAGCCCTAGTAACTTCTTCAGTCTTTGTTTGCTCTTCCAAGGGGGAGGAAAAGGTGCCCAAACATTCCCAAAGGTAGACCTGGGTGGGTCAAAAACGTACAAAGTTCATGATCCTCTCTCCTCCAAAATGGAGAAAAAAAAGGTTATTCAATTCCCAGGGCTGGAGCAAAGCTTTAGATAAAGTAAAGCTTTTCCCCAGTTTTACTGGGGCAAAAAATATTCTTTTCTTCAGCCCAACCCAGTGGTGCCTCAGTGAGGCCCTAAGAAGGGCAGGGGTTGCATTCCAGCTAGGATCTCCCCTGGCAGCTATAATGTTAACCCTGCAAATGCCAAATTTACTGCAAAGGGTTTGAATACATTTGCAATAAGAAAAAAGGGGATCTTTTTTTCAAGTGGCTTTGTATTTTGTGGCTCTTGTAGCTGGATGCATATATAAAATTAATATAAAATATTATATGCTTATGATTTCTTATATGAAAGAAAAATAACCCTGATCAAGGAAAGCGGTAAATACAGATATGTATTCATGGGACAAGATTCCATTGCTTTCTGCAGCCAGTAGGCAGGTTCAAATTTAAACTCTAAACAAAAGCCCCCATAATTAATGATTTGTGCTATGACTTTTACCTACTGGATTCTCTGGGAAAAAGAGGGAGATGACATAAAAAGAGAGGCAATTTCTAGATGGAAACACATTTTTGAGGTTTTTTTTTTTTTAAAGCATTTTTTAATCGTTAATGAGGTCTTAAAGAAATCAGATGTCTGACTCACAGAGGCTGACTGTTTTCTAGCCTGATGCATATTTTTGAATGGGTCATGTGGACACAAAGATTGACAAGATCAAAGAGCTTAGGAAAGCCTTGCTTTTTTGCTTGGACTTGAACACTAGCCTTGCAGTATCTCAAGATTTCAGGCAAAGAACATCATAAACCAATCAGATCTAACAGACATATATACATAGAACCCAAAAAGAGGAGGATACACAATCTTCTCAAGGGTACATGAAACATTCTCCAGGATAGATCACATGCTAGACCATAAAACAAGTCTCAATAAACTGAAATAGAGTATAATCATACAAATTATGTTCTCTGACAACAGAATGAAACTAGAAATTAATAACAGAAGGAAAACTAGAAATTTCACAAGTATATGGAAATTAAATTACATACACTTAATCACCCAAAGGGAAAAAAAAAAAAATCACAAGAGAAATTTTTAAATACTTTGAGACAAATGAAAACAAAAGCACAACATACCAAAACTTATGGGATGCAAAAAACGCAGTGCTAAGGTGGAAATTTATATCTATAAATGCATACATTAAAAAAAGAAGAAAAATCTCAAATCAGTAACTTAACTTTATACCTGGAGGAACTAGAAAAATAAGACTACAATAAACCCAAAGTTAGTAGGAAGAAAGAAATAATAAAGACTAGAGCAGAGATAGAGAATTAAAAACAACAACAACAGAATCAACAAAACCAAAAGTTGGTTTCTTGGAAAATATCAACAAAATTGACAAACTTTAAGTAGATTAACTACGAAAAAAAAGAGATGATGCCAATAACTAAAACCAGAAATGAAACTGGGGACACTACTACTGATTCTACAGAGATAAAAAGAACTATAACAAAGTACTATGAACAGCTATACACTAACACATTAGCTAACCTAGATGAAATGGATAAATTCTTAGAAACACAAATTATCTGAACTGACTCAAGAAGAAACAGAAAATGCGCATAGACCTATAAGAAGTAAAGATATTGAATCAATAATCAAAACTCCCAACAAAGAAAAATCCAGAACCAAATGGCTTAACTGGTGAATTCTACCAAACATTTAAAGAAAAATTAATACCAATTCTCTAACTCTTCCAAAAATAGAATAGAAGGCAACACTTTCTCACTCTATGAGGCCAGCATTACCCTGATTAACAATAAAACTATAAAATACTGCTCAAAGAAATGAAAGAAGACCTAAATAAATATAAAGCCATCACACATTCATGGAAAGAAAGACTTAATATCTGTTAAGATAGCAATACTCCCCAACACAATCTACAGAGTCAATACAACCTCTAGGAAATCCCAACAGCTATTTTTTGCAGACATGGAAAATCCAGCCCTGAAATTCATATAGAAATCCTAAGGACCCAAAATAGCCAAAATAATCTTGAGGAAAAAAACAAAGTTGGAAAACTCACTTTTTGATTTTAAAACTTACCACAAAGCTAGTGTTCACAACAATGTGGTACTGGCATAATGACAGACCAACAAAATAGAAAGTCTAGAAATAAATCAAAAAATTTATAGTCAAATGATTTTTGACAAAGGGCCAAGACCTTGGGAAAAGAAGAGTCTTTTCAACAAATGGTACTAGGACAAATGGATAACCAAAAGAAATAAAAGGAGTCCTTACCTCACACCATATTAAAAATTGCCTAGAAATGGACTGAAGACTACAAGAACTAAGACTATAAACTTAAAAAAAGAAAACACAGTGAGCAATCCTTGTGACCTGGGTTTGGCAATGATTTCTTGAACATGACATCAAAAGCACAAGCAACAAAAGAAAAATAGATAAATTGGACTTCACCAAAATTTAAAACTTCTGTGCATCAAAGTAAAACACAACCCACAGAATGGGAGGAAATATCTTCAAATCAGGTAATTGATAATGGTCTAGTATCCAGAATATGTAAAGGACTCCAACAACTCAACAACACGAAGAAAAATAACCTAATTTAAAAATGGGCAAAGGTTTTGAAGAAATTTCTCTGAAAGATATACAGATGGCCAACAAGCACGTGTCAAGATGTTCAATGTCCTTACATTAGCAAAATGTACATTAAACCACAATGAGAAACCACTTCACACCAACTGGGATGACCACAATCTACCCCCCCCTCCACCCCCGCCCACCATCCCCAAAAAGGAAAAAAACTGGTATTGGTGAGGAGGAGAGAAACTGGAACCCTTTTCCATTGCTGCGGGAAATGGAAAATGTTGCAGTGCTACAGAAAAGATTGGTGGTCCTTAGCATGCTAAACATAGGATTATCATATGACTGTGCACTTCCACTCCTAGATATATAACAAAAGAATTAGAAACATGTGTTCAAACAAAAACTTGTACACAAATGTTCCTAGCAGCACTACTCACAATGGCCAAAAGATAGAAACAAGCCAAATGTCCAACTATGGGCAAAAGGTTAAATGAAATGTAGTATATGCATACAATATAATGTTTTTTAGTCATAAAAAGGAATGAAGTACTGATACATGCTAAGTGAAATAAGCCAGATACAAAAGGCTAAAAATTGTATTTCATTTATATGAAATATCCAGAACAGGAAAATCCAGAGATAAAAAGCAGATTTGTTGTTGCCAAAAGCTGGGTGAGTGGGAAATCAGGAATCAACCACTAAATGGGTATGGCTTTCCATTTGGAGTGACAAAAAAGTTAGGGAACTAGATAGTAGTAATGTTTGTACAACATTATGGATGTGCTTAATGCTACTGAATGATAAAGTTGTTAAAAAGGTAAATTTTATGTTATTTGTATTTTACAATTAAAAAAAAGTTCACAAAGAGAGAGAAAGAAGACATGAAGGCAAAATCCTGACATTTTCGTGAATGACTTACGGCAGTGCCAACCTACCAATAAGCCGAAGTGCTGTCTGTGTGAGCGCGAGTGTGCCGGAGTTCAGCAGGAGGTTCAGGTTGTTTGCACCATGCTGTAGGGTGAGCATACTGAGCATGACCAGGAGAAAGCGAGCTTGTGGGGTCGTCCCCAGGCTTGGTCCTGAAGGATTCTCATTGGTAATGGTTTGTAGGGGGACAGGCTGGATACCTAAAAAGCATTGGCACCCACATAAATTTCTTGTGTGTAGATATAAAAACATACATGATGCAAAAAGCAGTAGCAATTTTTAAAAATTTCTCTTTTTCAGTGGGTTTCCAAAGTGTATGGACATCAGGCAGCTGTGCATTACTTCGCAATAATCCTACCACCATCAATCCACATATAGCCATTTCCAATTGTCTGCAAAACTTATCACACTGCTCCTCTAAATGTCCCTGATGGCTTACTCATTTCATTTCAAATACAGCAGTCATATTTCACTTCTCTTCCACAAGACCAATCCTAGCATTTCTCTGCAGGTACTCAAACTATCCAAGAAATTAAGTATTAATATAGGATATATAATTTAGGGCATATGGTATCAATGATACACATGAAAATGTTAAAATGTAAAAGCTTAATATCACAATACTACAAAATTGTGTCTTCTGCTGAATTTTGAAAGTTCTGTTTAAAATTTGAGAAAGCTTAAAGCAGCTTAAAATATTATTCTAATGTACCCCTGAAACGAATATACTATATATTAACTAAATTGAACTTAAATAAAAATTTTTTTTAAAGATTATTCTAATGTACAAAGTTATTAAAGTCTTCTCAAAGAGCAAAAATCAGCATTTGCAAGTTTCTACAACATATAATTAAAAGCCAAACTATAAAATAATGCTAATGTGATTACTGACATTACTTCAATAGCGATCTTAATACAGCCTTTTCAACTTTTTTTTTTAACTCACCAAGCTCCTTAAATTTGGCATTTGCATCCATCAAAACATTTCGAATATTCTGAACAGCCCAAGCATACAGCTTGCCAAAAGTTACTTCCAGTAGCATCCGATTAAAAGGTGGGATCAAATCAACATCCTTTAAACAATCTGTAAGAGGTTCCCTTTTAAACAAAGTTGAAGAATATTACTTAGAATACTGCCAGACTTTCAACCTCAATAGAATAATGCTTTGTTGCCACAGTTTCCCTAATTAAGAAACAAATGTTATGAAGTTTTACCCTTTATCAATCCCCTCAGGAATAAGTCTTTGCCATCCACAGAACATAGCATACTGTACAGATGGAAGTAAGAAATTTTTGGTTGCCAGTTTTAAAATTGTATCTATCCCTTCCAGACGAACCTCTGCTCTCTCCAACTGCAAAATATGAATGCATACAGTTAAGTGTTGTGTATATTATCCTATGCAGAGAAGAACGTTCTTAGCAAATTTTACCTGTTTTAATAGGCACTTTCTCATTTTTTCCACATCCACTGGCTCTTCCTTAAGGGCAAATTCAGCAATTGTGCTGAGGAGTGCAGACTGTGGATAAAGACCCTGAACATTCTGCTTCAACCATTTGTATTTGTGAACACCTGTAACCGTACTCAACAGTGGCTGCCATTTATCCTGACAAAGGAAAACCATTTTCACCATTAGTTTACCTTATTGATATTAATATGCACTCTAAAACACTTATTCAAATAAAATATAAATAAATGCAAATATGTTGAAATTGGTACAATACTTTAAGTTTAGTGAATAATTTATGGCAAAAATAGCTATGCCATAAATAGGCTTATAAATGAATTTATAATCTCTTATACTTATGTACCTTGGAACAGACAAACATGGCATACGAAGTTAAATTATCATCCACATTAATAGCCTAAGACACCAGGACAGTTTCTGGAGCAAAGTATACATATATTCAATGAATGAATGGTAAATGAATAATGATACAATGTACCACTAAACATAAAAGGGAACATTTTTCCAGCTATCAATCTGACCAGGACACCATAAATCAAGTGCATTAAGTGTGACTTGGAATGTCACCCATACTTTCAGTAACCCACTACACTCTCTATCCTATAGATAATCAAGGACAAAGTGACAATACTATGGGTTCCTTTGCTATGTGCTTTGTTTCTATTCAGCCAGCCTCAAAATCACAGAAAATACTTCACCTTAGGTGATTTAATTGTAATGGGTCTTTTGTCCACATTTATAGGACTGTGAGGCAAAATGCATGCTTCTTCTAAATCACTCTCTTCATTTCCAATTTTTTCTTCATCATCAGTAGATTCTGGCTTCTTAGGAACTATGATTAAAATTATCATTCATTATAAAAATCATTTACTTAAACATAATTTTAAATTAAGATATATTAAATATGCATGAAGGCAAAGGACCTGAATATTTTATTCAAATATGTAAATATCACTGTCAACTGAAATGCTTAAACTACAAAAAGTAAAAACCATCATGATTATTTTCACATGACGTTCAGTAATAACACTCTGCCACTTCACATCATGACAGAAAGGCAGTGAGAGTGCTATGATGCGGCAGATCCTACAGAAAGGGAAGCCCAGGAGTCAGCAAACATTTTCTTAAAGGGCCAGATGGTGACTATTTTAGTCTTTGCCGGCTATTCAGTCTATTGCAAATACTCAATTCTGTTGTTGCAGAATGAAAAGCAGCTAACTTTATTTATGGTTGCTGGAATTTAAACTTCATATAATTTCCATGTGTCCAACATATTATTCTTTTGATTTTTTAAAAAACAGTCTTAAAATGCAAAACTGGTCTTAGCAGTAGACAGCAGACAGCGGCAGAAGACAGCAAGCAGCAGGCTGCATTTGTCCCCAGACCACAGCTTGCCCACTCTGGACCAGTTCAATTAATCTGTCACCATTGTGCAAGTGAATTAACTGGATGCCTTTTACTATGTTAGTCTCTTTAATTAGGGAAATTTCTATTGAATTTGCAATGTGATATGCACTGTTGCTTCCATATTTTTGCTCCCTTTCAAGATTTTTAGTCTATTTCTTCTCAGCATATAATATAATAAGCAACATAATTAATAACACCTGGGCAGTAAAACACTAACACAGCAGGTCTGGGTTGCCCAAACCCTGCAAATTCCCAAGAAAAACTGTTCCTTCAGCACTTGGCCAACGCCTGTGAACTGAGCTCTGAGTCCTTGGCATGTTCTGCCTGAGAAGAGTGTTTCTGTATGCCTGAGGTCTGGGGCCATGTTTCCCAGTTTGACCAGATAATTTATGCCCACAATGGGACTTATGATTCTCACCTGTTTCCACTGTGGAGGCTGGAGTCTTGAGTAACTGAGAGCAACCATGCAGGTGAGCATCCCTGGCTGACAGCCCTTCACACATGTCGTCTCTCACTGCTAAGAGGACTAAGCATGGCTCTGTGCAGCTCCACTGGAAGCTTTGGATTTCCCTCAATGCACCCTTCCTTTTACTAATTCTAACTTGTATCCTTTCATAATAATAAACTATAACTCTGAGTATAACAGCTCTTCTGAGTCCTATGGAGCCATACCAGTGAATCATCAGGTGCTCTTGGTGACCTTAACACAGCACCAGTAATATTAATCGTTTGTAAGTTGCTTAATTTTCTTTTCTTTTTTTTTTTTAAGATTTTATTTATTTATTTGACAGAGAGAGACATAGCGAGAGAGGGAACACAAGCAGGGGGAGGGGGAGAGGGAGAAGCAGGCTTCCCGCAGAGCAGGGAGCCCGATGTGGGACTCGATCCCAGGACCCTGGGATCATGACCTGAGCCGAAGGCAGACGCTTAACGACTGAGCCACCCAGGCGCCCAAGTTGCTTAATTTTCTTTTAAAAAAAAAAAAAAAAAAAAAAAAGCTTCAAACTTCACACAACTAAATATTTAAACCCCAAACAAGAAACTTTAAGAGGTGACAATGTGGGCTCAGATTCCGTGGAGGTGATGGCTGGGTGGTGAGGACATCATTCTCCCGCAAGCTGAGATGGCGGTCTCCCAAGCCTTTGCCTCTGCTGTGAGGATCTCAGAAGCATTCCTACCATGATTTCCTGACCTAGAACATCTCTAGGATTTAGGCAAATTGTTGTTGCTTAAGAGTTTGCTCAAGAACAATCAATTCAGGAGAGCTTCTAACACAACTTAATCTTTCCTTACATCATTGTTCATAATGTCCATCCAAAATTCAGTAATTAAAAAAAAATCAGTAATTAATATTGTTTAATAAGCTGATCTGTGAATAAATCAGTATAATTCATAAGAATATAATCAGAAATTTCTGTAAACATGTTTATAATCACAATTAACCAAATTCCAAAGTCTTTTATGTACTTATACTCAAATTCTGGTTATTTAAATGCAAAAAGTCTTTTCCGTAATATCCCAGCAACTGTTTAGCTGCTTCCTAAAAATATTAGTAACTCTTCTAGCTACTTTTATAACAATTCCTCATGTATCAGAATACTCAGTATTTCCAAAGAAAAACATTTCTTTACAAGAATGGCAAGATTAACTGCAAAATTAAATGTTTCCATACATCTCATTTACCAGGACAAGTGATAAAAAAAATACTTCCTTGGGGCGCCTGGGTGGCTCAGTTGGTTAAGCAACTGCCTTCGGCTCAGGTCATGATCCTGGAGTCCCGGGATCGAGTCCCGCATCAGACTCCCTGCTCAGCAGGGAGTCTGCTTCTCCCTCTGACCCTCCTCCCTCTCATGCTCTCTGTCTCTCATTCTCTCTCTCGCAAATAAATAAAATCTTAAAAAAAAAAAAACAAAAAACTTCCTTTTCCCCATCAATTTAATAAAGAGTATAGTGTTTACCTTTTTCAGTATCCACTTACTAGTTACCAAATCGTTAACACCCTCAATCTCACAGTTGCATCATTATCTGATGTCTTGGAAAAATAAGCAGGATCTGTATATTTAATCGTAAGTGAACAGCTTCACTCAAATCACAGACTCAATTATATGGGGGCAAAGCACACACTTTGACAGCACTTTTCTACCTTTTACGTTCTTACCTCTCTTTTTCCTTCGTTCTCGAATTATCTTCTGAACTATCCTCCTCCAACGGGGCAAAGAACTTAACGGTTTAAACTTGGACATTATAGAGAGATCATTACAAACTGCAGGTCTTAGTTCATTAAAGAGGAATCTCAAACGTTCGATGACTGGAGCACAGACTTCCTTGTAAGAACGACCCTGTTCTTGATGTGTCTACAAAGTTAAATATGAAAAGACAATTAACAAATATTTTACCAACTGTCTGCAAAGCACATAAGAAAAAGAATAAAAATGTACTTACCTTAATGAGTGAACATTTTGCCTGGTAGACAACTCTACAAACATCCACTACTGATTTAGGCAATGTTCTGTGCTTTACTTGCTCAATACCAAGTGTTCCTGCATGAACTAAAGATAATGCCACGTGACCTGTAAAAGACATTTTAAAAAGGGGGCAGGGTAAGAATGAATGCATATTGCATGTCAGTCAAAAAATATAATAGTATAGCTAAAATATCAAGGTTCCTACCTAAATCTTCATGCTTTAAAAGGCAACATAACAGTAAGCGGCCAACCTCTTCCACAGGATGTTCAGGAGGAAATGTGATTGGTGTGGTCAAGTGGCACTGCCTACAGTACCTTTCTATTTGACACAGAAAGTCCTGTAACAGGAACAGCTGGAGGTAAATTCAGAGCCACACGAAATGCCACCATGAATTCCAAACTACATGCCACAATTTCTAATGCACTTGCAATCACCAATGCTTCTAAAACATCACCGGCATATTGCACCGAACCAGTCTCTTACCTCAAAACCAGCCCCACAAATAATATGTAAATAAAGTCTGTACTAAGCCAATCAAAGAACATGAAGGTGTTCACACATCAAAATCCTAAGGTAAACCAAAGGACACTAAGTGTGGGAAGGCCTCACTCACCTTCACATTGTGATCCTGGATGTTATTATCAGCAATAGCTTGCAGGAATGCCTGGGAATGGTCGCCCAGGGCCCGTCTGTGGGAGCAGAGTCGGGACTTGCTGGCAGGAGTGCCCCCAGGAGAGCTACAATGGTCCTCATCTTTCTCCTCATTGTAGCTATAGTGGATCTGGCTGGTCTGCAGGCCTCCAGAGAAGATGGATGACTGAAGCCACTCTAGAAAGTGCATATGCAAATATTAGGAAGAAACTTGAGTGCACTGAATATTTATTCAGAAAT
Organism: Neomonachus schauinslandi; assembly: GCF_002201575.2. Lineage (NCBI taxonomy): Eukaryota > Metazoa > Chordata > Mammalia > Carnivora > Phocidae > Neomonachus > Neomonachus schauinslandi. The sequence goes on along the minus strand of NC_058411.1, from coordinate 115,622,002 downwards.
AAATATTGAAATAAAAGATAAAGAACCGAAGAGCTAATTTACAAGGAGAAATTTAGCATCATTCATATTAAAGAGTCACATCTAACATATTTACAGAGGCTGGCTTATAATTCCTACATCTACAGGAAAACAGGTAACACTTCTGGTTCTTTTTTTTTTTTTTTAAAGATTTTTATTTATTTATTTGACAGAGAGAGACAGCGAGAGAGGGAACACAAGCAGGGGGAGTGGGAGAGGGAGAAGCAGGCTTCCTGCTGAGCAGGGAGCCCGATGCGGGGCTCCATCCCAGGACCCTGGGGTCATGACCTGAGCTGAAGGCAGTCGCTTAACTGCCTTAATCACCCAGGCGCCCCTACACTTCTGGTTCTTTCCTACATCTTAAGCATGGTGTCAGAACGCAAGATAATAGTTTCAGTCCAACATTTACTTAGGTACCTGGTCAAGCATAGAGCTGACAGATTCCACAGATACTGTGTGTAGACTGGGGTTTTGCATTCTAACAGGGAAGAGCATCATCTGGGCAACATTTACACAAGTAATCATTCAACTTGAATTGGGATAACTGTATGCTACAAAGTACTACAGTGGGTATAGCAGCAAGACCTCCACTATTTGAAGATTCAGTAAAGGATTTGCTGTGGAAGTGACAATTGAGATCTAGATAAAGACAAAAACATTGAACATCCAGGTAGGAAAACAGCACATGAGAAGGGATCTACAAAGAAAAATTCCCTAGAGCATTAATCCAGTAATAAAAATGAGCGACTACTAGACATATAACATGGGATCTTAGTAAGAGACAGATCCTTGGGAGACTGGATATCCAGTGGACTATAAAGGAGACCCGTGTGAGGCATGGCCAGAACCTCGAGAACATGCAATTCCTCAGTGCAAATGTAAATGCTCATTCTAACTGCTATGATAACTAGAGTAAAGGTGCACCAAAAAAATGAAGAGTCCGTTTGTACATTGCTACAAATTTTTTTCAATGACTTGTGTTACCAAAATAGTCCTCTGAAACCCAAGCAATCAAATCTGGGATGTACTCAACATTCTTTTACTGGAAATTTAGATGTTAGAGCATTCAGGAGCATTCTCTAAAGTGTCACATTAATTCTAGAACACAAATCTGATCATGACCTTCCCTGGTTCTCTACATTTAGAACTCTCTCTAATCTCTCAAAGATACTGTTCTAAAGGTGGCTTTTGATGCCCTAGAGTAGATTAGGCCCCCTTCACTAGGGCCCATAGCACCTTCTGCTCTCCTCTGCTCTGACTCTTCTAATTTCCCACCCTCCTTGCTGATTTAGAAGAAGCCTATCTTCCCCACTCCCCTTTGAGGGAGAGGATGAGTCCAACCCCCATCCTCTCCCACTTAGAGACTCTGTAGACAGCAAAATGCCCAGCATGCACACCAACGGCTTGCTCCAGAAGGCTGGGCTGAGCAGGTATCATGGCCATCCTTGCCCACCAGCCTTCTCCCCTGACAGTGCACATACATGAGCAACTGGAAACCCTACTTTTTTCAAGAATGCCCCTCACACACATGTGTTTCACACACCCAGCCTCCCCATCAGAACCACTTACAAATGTCTCCATTTTATCCTCTATCACACTGCATACTGATCTATTATAACATCTGGCTCATCATCACACAAAAAGCACCTAAAGGCAGAGATGTGGCTAATTCCACACCTAATGCATTGAGCACCCAGCAAGGTAACTCATAAGTACTTACTCAATAGATCCTTGCTGGATGGTTGGTAGACAGATGGATAGAGAAATATACAAATACACAAACAGAACTTTAATCCATCTTATACGGAGAAATTTTATAACTTTCGGTGATTAAAAAGGTTGAAATCCCAAAATGTATTTGAGTCTAGTAAAAACACAATCCTCAAACAAAATGCTATTCCCAACAGAAACCCAATCCATGTCACATAGAGACGACAGCCAGGTTGAGCCCATCTGTCACAGGAGAGAAAAGTAAGAGCACGCACAGGATTGATCTTCCTATGCACCTGTTAGCTTCCTCTGCTGCCATGGGTCATGAGAGCAAGTAAAAGCCACTACATCTATTTCTATTTAATTGGCTTAGTCTCTTAGTCTCACTATCCTTATTTTTACTCACCAACAACTGCGTTGATTCTTCTCCCATTCTAAATGGCACTTATGTCTCAGCTAAAATAACTTGCTAGGGGCGCAATCAGTCATTAAGCATCTGCCTTCAGCTCGGGTCATGATCCAGGGGTCCTGGGATCAAGCCCCGCACTGGGCCCCCTGCTCTGTGGGAAACCTGCTTCTGCTTCTCCCTTTCCCACTCCCCCTGCTTGTGTTCCCTCTCTCACCGTCTCTCTCTCTGTCAAATAAATAAATAAAATCTTTAAGATAAGATCAAATAAAATAAAGGAAAATAAAATAAAATAAAATAAAATAAAAACTTGCTAATCTGTTAGCAGAAAGCAAAACTTTTCTTACTGGCACATTCGATCTCAACCGGAGACAGCGGTGTGCTCATAGCTAAATAGGAAGCATGTAATCCGAGAAGCAGGCCCAGATTCCTCTCTGTATCTATGAGAGGCGAAGAGAGACTTCCCAGATCTGGTATGGTAACAACTTCTTGGTCAGGCTTGGAAAGATAAATTTCATCATCAGTCTGAGAAAATAGGGTTAATTAAAAACATAAAACCAAAAAGAGCAACAGCTTATATCCCTAAACACAACAAAGTTCCATCAGGAAGAGAAGCAGGTGCTCTGGACACCCTCTTTCTACATCCTATTATAGTGAGCTCATACTGCTACCAAAATAACCATGCACACCCTACAAAGCAGACAGTAAACACACAGGTCTACTGGTGGTAAAACCAAAGCTCAATAAACAAGTCAGCTAGAGAATTCCTTACAAAATCAAATAGAAGTTTCCAGAGTGACTGTATAACAATACTTCAGAAAATATACTGAATTGTTACATGCATAAATAACCCCAAAAAAGACAAAAATACGACAAGGATTGCTGTGAGTAGTGAACTGTGACCACTTAAGTGGAAAGTAGATTATGCTAACAAAAAGGAAACCCAATTAGAAAAGAGCTCAAATGAAAATAAACTTTGCCAGTCGTATTAGATGATAATTTACAAGCAAAGTCAATCTTCCCCCTTCATGAATGCTTTAAGTACTACCCATATGGCACTTCATAAATTTTATTACTTCTGGATCCATACCTGGAAAACCAATCCCAATATATAAATTCCAAAGCTCATGCATATGTAGGACATATTTCTATTCTAAAGTACTATGCTACTAGATAGTTCTTCCTAAAAAATATATCTCAAGCCATTTCAAATTTCTACATAAGCTTACAATGAAAATATAAAGACCAAAGGTTAACCTCTTTTTTATGTGTGGAAAAGTGTCCACATTTCTTACAAATAACAATTTTTGAAATAATTTTTCAAGATCAGTCCTTCATAAATCTTAACATGAATAACTAAATTAATTTATAAAAAAATCTCTAAAGGATCTTCACATGTGTCACTTAATGACATCCACCCCTACCAAAAAGCCCAGCTATCAGTACTTCAGGGCAAGAACCACCTATCACAAATATACAGAGAGGGTCTCCCCTGATGTCCACCGTGATGCCTACTGCACACAGCCTCACCTCCAGATACTGGCCAACACAGAAGGCATGCATCGATTCCCGAGTGTCTTCAAACTGCAAAGCAGCTTCCAAAGCTACCACTGGGTCTTCCCCTGCAAACTGAGCTAAAACAAAAAAGAAAAAAGCAACATTACTTCAGTGCAATTTGCCTAGACACCTATAGTAGAAATGTCAAGTAGGAAATAGATCAGGCGCGAGGGTTACCAAAGTATAATGATCTTTCACCCTCTCCCAGAGCTGCCTGGGCCAACTCAGACTTGAAACAAGTTCCACCAACAAGTGCTGAAACAAACACACACACACAAAATGCATAATGATGAGAAATTCTTCAAATGTGCTTGAACACTGATAGGACAAACATCAAAGTTACCAGCAGATTAAAATGTGTGGGGGCTGGAACAATACTCAACTAATCACTTAAAAGCCAAATGCTCTGCTCAAAATGGCACATGCCACAACTTTTAACCATGAAGTAGAAAGTGAGGCCTTACCAAGAATACTATTTCCTGTTAATGACTGTGTCTGGAAGTCCTTTATATCATACACTTTCCCATCAATCACCGTCCAGAAGCCTCCATCTTTATTGTGGTTCTCCAAATCAGCTTTGCGTATCTGTGTCACCTCCTCATTATTTCTACAGTTCTGACCTGTAAAAAATGACTCTGTATATACAGAAACCAAAATCAATGAATCAATAGATCAATAGATGAAACAACTACAACAAATCGTGCAAAAGAACTACAAAGGGAAATAGACAAATCCATAATCATAATGGGAGATTAACATACCTCTCGCTATAACTAATATCACAAACAAAAATTCAATAAAGATATGGAATGAGTTATAAAACAAAAACAAAGAAAATCACCTGAGTAGCATGAATAGCAAATCTGATCAGGCAATAAAGCAAATCTTAAAAATTTTAAAGAAATAAAGCTACAGAGCATATACACTGACTATAATGCAGTTAAATTACAAATAGGTAACAAAAACAAAATAAAAATTCTCTACATATTTGAAAACTATGAAATATAAGTCATCTAAAATTCCCAGAAAAAAATAACTATGGAAAAAAAATACAATGAAAATACTATAGTCAAAATTTACATAGTTAAATATATGTTTGAGGGCGTTTATACTTTTAAATATATACAATAGGAAAAAGGAAAAGCTAAAAAGTTAGTAAATATCAAATCAATAAAATTTTATGAGTTCATAATGATATGAAGGAAAGGAAAGGAAAGGAATCGAAAGGCAAAAGGCAAAAAAAGCAAAAGGCAAGGCAAGGAAAGAGAAAAGATGAAGGGAGGGAAGGAGGCAGGAAGGAGGGAGGAAATCTCATTGGTCACCTTTAGAAGTACTAAGACACCAACTCAATATTTGAAAAATGATAAACGGAAGTGATTGAGGAGGGGAATCAAGCTAGGATCATGTCCTAGCTGTGCAAATTGTACCTCATGCTAACCAAACAGCTGAGGGCAAGGTTACTAGGGGATATTATAGAGGACAGACTGCATATGAACTCCCTGGTCCATGTGAACAGAACTGAAGGTGGGGTCACCCTGAATCACAGGCCTCAGAAGCAATGAAACAAGAAGCACACAGCATGACCTCAGACACACTCTAACCAAAACTGAATCCAAATCTGCATCCAAATCTCATTAACCCTATATATATATATATATATATATATATATATATATAACCAGCTGGAGAGAGCAATCAACCAAATTCAGAAAATGTGAAATTCTCCAGAACAAATGCCCTGCTTTTTTGACAAATAAATAGTATGACCAAAGAGGAGAGAAGGGCCTAGAGATATACTGTTAAAGGAAAAAGAGACTGGAAGCATATCATCCAACTGTAACATGCAAAACATGTTTAGATCCTGATTCCAAAAAAAACAAAAAAAAAAAAAACAAAAAAACACCAATAAAAAGGCATTTTTAGATAATCCAAGAAAATTTAACATGGACTACATGTTACATTAAGGAATCATTGTTAATTTTGGACAGAAAAATGACATTATGGTTTCATTACCAAAAAAGTTCTGATCATTAACAGGTAATATCTGTCAAAATGTTTTAAAGAGATAGGCTTTAAAATGATTCATTCATTCATTCATTCATTCAATCAGTAAGATAAGTGTAGGAGAGGCTGGTAATGTGAATATTTGTAAATCCAGGTTCATTATCCTATTCTCCCTACTTTTATCTGTGTTTTCATAATAAACACTACAAAAACATCACTATGCTAATAAACATTTCTCTAAAAGTTAGAAAAATATCAGATTAAACCCTAAAAAAGAAGAAATAATAAAGACCAGTGTGGCTCCAGCATAAAGACAGACATTTAGATCAATGGAATAGAATACAGAGCTCAGGGGAGCCTGGGTGGCTCAGCCGGTTAAGCGTCTGCCTTCGGCTCAGGTCATGATCCCAGGGTCCTGGGATCGAGCCCCGCATCGGGCTCCCTGCTCAGCGGGGAGCATGCTTCTCCCTCTCCCTCTGCCGGTCTCTCTGCCTACTTGTTCTCTCTCTCTGTCAGATAAATAAATAAAAATCTTTAAAAAAAAAAAAAAAAAGAATACCGAGCTCAGACATAAATCCTCACATACTCACATATATGGTCAAATGATTTCAGACAAGAGTGCCACAACCATTCAATGGGGAAAGGAGGACAATCTTTTTCACAAATGGTGCTAGGAAAACTGAATATCCAACTGCAAACAAATCAAGTTGGACCCTTACCTTACACTATATACAAAAATTAACTCAAAATAGATCAAAGAGTTAAATAAAGAGCTAAAACTATAAAATATCGAACGCTTAGAAAAAAAAACAGGAGAAAACTTTCAGTACATAGGATTTGGCAATGATGTCTTGGACAAAACACCGAAAGCATAGGCAACAAAAGAAAAAATAGGTAAATTGGACTTCATCAAAATTAAACATCACAGGACACTATCGACAAAATGAAAAGGCAATCCACACATAGGAGAAAATAGGTGCAATCATATATATCCAAAATATACAGCAAACTATAACAAACTCCTACAACTCAACAATAACAACAAAACCTGATTCAAAAATAGGACAAACACTCGAATAGACATTTCTCCAAAGATAATACAAATGGCCAATCAATAACCATTAAGGAAAATCACAACAAAACTACAGTGTAACACCACTTCATCACATTAGGATGGCTATTACCAACAAAACCAAAAAAAGTATTGGCAAGGACGTGAAAAATTAGAATCCTTCCTTGTACCTTGCTCATGGGAATGTAAAATGGAACAGCCACTACGGAAAACATTATGGTGGGGTTCCTCAAAAAGTTAAAGATAGAATTACCATATGACTCGGCAATTCCACTTTTGGCTACATACCCAAAAGAAGTGAAAGCAGGGATTCAGACAGACACTGGAACACCCATGTTCATAGCAGCATTAGTCACAGCAGCCAAAAGGTGGAAACAACCCAAGTGTCCATCAACAAATGACTGGATAAACCATTTCATTTGAAATATTATGAAATATTATTCAGCTTTAAGAAGGAAAGAAATTCTAACATATGCTACAACATGGATGAACCTTGAAGACATGCTGAGTAAAATAAACCCATTACCAAAGAACAAATACTGTATGACTGCACCTATATGACTTACTAGAGTAATCAAATTCATAGAAACAGAAAGCTGAATGGTGATTGTCAAGGGCTGAGGGGGAGTGGAGAATGGGAGTTAGTGTTTAATGGGTACAGAGTTTCAGTTGAGGGAAGATGAAAACATTTTGAAGCTGGATGGTGGTGATGGTTGCACAATAATGTGAATGTACCTCATGCCATAGAACTGAAAACTTAAAAATGGTTAAAATGATAAATTTTATGTTATGTATATTCTCCCACCGGTAAAAAAAAAAAAAAAAAGTTGGGTTTCCACTCTACCTTACAACCCCCAAATCAAAAGAAATTTTTCACAAAGAACACTACAGATCAGGATGATTATCTGGCAAATTCCACCAATCTTATACATACATTTCTCAAAAAAGAAGAGCGAAGAACATTCTCTAAGAGAATAACACAACCTGCCTTATCAAAACTTTGAATGTTATATTTTTGTACTATTGAATCCATCAGACAGTTTCTCCCAACTAGCTAACATTCTTAATTGACAGATCAAAACAGAAATTAAAAGAGGTTGCATGGGAAGCTGCCATGTTCATAAACAACAGCTTCTTTGTTAGTGGAGGGGCGGTGATTATCAGCAACCTACAGGGCATTGAAAGAAAATTACAATTCACAAACACAGATGCAAACTGTTGGGAAAAAAAAAAAAAAAAAAGGCCAGCAATGTATATTAATATGAACAATAAATATAACCTAGGTAGTTTTATTCCAAAAATGGAAGGCTGATTTAACTTTTGAAAATCAGTAATTCACACATTAATAGAAAAAAGGAAAAATTATATGATCAGTGAGATGCAAAAAACCATTTGATGAAATCTAATATCCGTTCACAATTAAAACCTCTATGCAAAGCAGAATAAAAGAGAACATCCTTAATATTTAAAGGTTTCTACAAAGAAAACCCTTAAGAAACTTCATACTGGGTGCCTGGGTGGCTCAGTCGTTAAGCATCTGCCTTCGGCTCAAGTCATGATCCCAGGGTCCTGGGATCGAGTCCCTTATCGGGCTCCCTGCTCGGCAGGAAGCCTGCTTCTCGCTCTCCCACTCCCCCTGCTTGTGTTCCTGCTCTCGCTATCTCTCTCTCTGTCAAATAAATAAATAAAATCTTAAAAAAAAAAAAAAGAAACTTCATACTTCATATGTGAAATTTGGAAAGCTTTTCTTCTGCTACTAAGAACAAGACAAGACTGCCCACGATCACCATTTCCATTCAACAATGCACTTGAGGGTGCTACCAAGTGCAGAAGTCACGGGGGAGGCTGCAAGATCAGAAACAGACACAGGCAGAGACAGTCAACTTATTTAGACAGAAGCTGTACTCCCAAAGAGTGACCAAGGACAGTCCTTTCACCCAAAAGTGCTGGTACGATGACCCTATGGACAAATCGCCTATGAAAAAAATGACATCTGACTTCTTGGCACAGAGATGAACAGTGAGAACTCTCATACTTAATAGAGATGAAAATCAGCACAATCACTATGGAAACCTATGGCATTCCATACTAAAGCATACCCTACAAACCACCAAGAAACAGACATAAGAATGTTTAAACAACTAAATTGTAAAGGGGTACATGCCTGTCTGATAAAATGATCAAGAGAAGCAGAGGAGCAGCAACCACACAAGACCAGAGAGGGGAATCTTTCCGGAGACAAGAGGCAGTGTTTAGGATGGTCCTGCCAACATTCCATTTCTTCATCTGGATGGTTGATAAATGATTTTCTCTATGACCAATCACAGAGCTATTTTCTGTACTTCTGAGTATGTGTTATATTTCACAATTTAAAAAAAAAAGGTTTTTAAATGAGTTTGAACTGCTAATCAGATTAAATGCCCTCAACCATACTGAAAACAGAGACAAAAGTAACATTTAAATTCACAAAAGTAGAAGAATGGTGCTAAAAATATTAGTGATATAAAAAATTAAAAACTATGCTCGATATCCTAATGTTATTTTCTTCAGCACAGTTGTTACTTCTTATTTGAAGCTCCTAATGGTACAAGATGACAGTTTACAATGGGAGAAGAAAAAGCCCACCTTGCTTGAGCTTTCCTATAAAATAAAAGTTGAACCCCAACTTCAATTTAATTCTATGAGTCCAGGAAGTCAGAAACCTATATAACATGGTAATGTAGACTTAGATTCAAAAATGTCAAAGCTAGATACTTTGAGAAGACAGGTTCCACTCCAATTTGGTAAGCACTATAGACCGTACCTATAGGGAAGTGCTCAGCTGACTATGGGAATTCCATAACTCAGTAATGTCAGATAGAAATAGGTTTAGAAAGTCATCCCATATTGATGTCTGCCTCCAAAGCTGGACCATATTTAATTATTTCAACAGTAACTTCTGGAGACACCAGAAAGAAAGGGAATCTTTCTTACATATAATTTAAATCTCTTCTGATTTGGATTATCTTCATTTTCTACTTATACTACCATCAGTGAAAATGGCAAATAATTGGTCTCTCTTTGTGAAGTATTCTTTCAAATAAAAAGGCAAGAATAGGTTAGATTAAGATAAAACTTTCCTGAATGGAAGTTCTATAAGTTAAGATGCCATACCCATGATGCCAGGCCAGGCTAACTCTTCATGGTCATCCCTTTCCTTTCCCGGTGCCAGGTGGTTGAACCGATCCAGATGTTCTAACAATCCACCCAGCAGAGGGACAGCTCCAGCCTCCTGCATGAGACCAGCATTTTTACTGAGCAGAAGCACTATAGAAACTACTAGTTCTGGAAGAAGAACACCTACATTTTAAAAGAAAGGAAAAAAAGCATTAAGATTTAAATAAAAGCGTATATCCTATTAAGCCACTTTGTAAGCTCATTCTATGTTTAAATTCTGATAAATCACAAAATAAAGAATGCTTGTCTTAGCATATTTCTACAGGATTATTTTATCTTTCATCTTGAAAGAACAGATAAAGGTATCAAACAAAACCCTCTGAGTTACAAGAATGCTTTTCAAAAACACTGTATTTCAATAGAAGTATTAACTAGAGTCTTTTATTCAGAAAACTGTTTCCAGAAAACTAAGTTTACTATCAGAAAAAAAGCACTCAATAATAATGCTCTACTGTCACAGAATTAACTTGAAAACATATTAAGCAACAAAGGAATTTTATTAAGGTCCTGAAAGGAGCAACTAATTTTTATGCTGCTGAAATAAAATTAGACAATTACTAATAACCTCATTATTGAAATGGTAATAATGGTGGTATGACTCTAAATCACCAATTACATTTATAGTGACACAACTCCTGCACCAGGTTGCTTAACAACAGAATTGTCAGCAAGTGAAAAAACAAAAAGAGAAAGGCCAACAGGACTAGAAAATGTATGGGGCAAAGGCCTGCAGGTTTATCAGGAAAGGATAAATTTTAAGTCTCATCAATCTCCAAATATAAATACATGTCTGAAGGTAGGATATAAAAAAGGTACCAGTGAAGTCCCCTTCCACAATGCAGGCCACCTCTGCAAAGTGCCGCCAGCTGGTGGAAGCAATGCTGGCTGCCACAGGCAGTATGTCGCCAATGTGTGTGCACAAAAGGGCTGTGTACTTCTTCAGTAAGGAACCGACACCCATAAGCTCAGGACCTCGAAGAAAGATATAAAAATGTTCATTTTTACCATTAAAATTTACTTTGTAAATAAACTGCATTGATTCACTATTCCACCCTCATCTATACATCTTTTACCTATAGTAATTATGTCAAACAGAAGCTATTAACCCTTAATCCCTGGCTCTTTTTATATCACATAGTCTGAGAAAACAGTGAATTTAGTTGTCAATTTTTATACACTGTATGACATAATACCCAGAAACTTTGGGTGTATAAATACTAAAGTCATAATTTATAGAGTTTTAAAATCTTATATCCAATACACACAAATGTTACCAAATTTCAAGTCTTAACACTTGTAAATTACTCCTAATGAACAAAGTTAGGCATTTTTCAATCTCATAAAATCTTTAACTTTTCTTCCTACATGGCTCTTAATGACTTTTCAGTTCTTGGGACTTTATGTCTTTGAGATGGGCACCTCTTTCAGACTCTAAGCTCACCTATTTCATCCTGAAATTTTCTATCATCCACAAATGCCTAACTCTTTCAGCAACTAAGATATTTTAGAATATACTATCTATAAAAATATTAACAAAAGCAGCAGACCTTTCCATCCTCGACAGAGAAAGCCAACTTATGGAGAGCCACCCACTACCTTTGAAGCTTATGGAAAGTACTCTACTCTGTGTCATGCACAGAGCTGAACGCTTACATATCAACCTATTTTAATCCTCAAAGGCACCCTGAGATGTTATTCCAGTTCCACAGATGAGCAACCTATAGCCCCCAGGAAACTCAGTCCCATGTCCAGCAGCTAATAAACCAGTGCTGTAACTTCCTCCAATGATGAGTCATTCCACACATTACACCTACCTAGCTTTCCAGTGTGACATACAAATACTATGTCACTACTTGGTTCCCACATTATGTCAGTATCTAACACTCCATTAGAGATACGTACAATAAGTTTGATAAATCTTCTATAAAACTAACCTGAACATAAAGAATACTATTTTTGATGCCCAAATAACTTAAATATTAAGACAATGAAAAAAAATACTGGTAAGTCTAATATTCATCAAAAAAAAAAGTGGATGCAAAATGAAGTCCCCCCAAATTGGTATAAGATTTAATAATAAAAAAACAACACATCTGGGAATGTAGAATAGGCATGTCAAAATGCCTAAATTAGAAAGCCAAATATACACAAGGCATTTTAATTTTAATCAACTTACTAGAAATATCTGAGGTCTGACCAATACTTTCTCCTGGATAAAGTTTACTGATAAGTAGGCGCTGAAAGCGCAGCAACAAATCCAATGAAGCAGTTCTTTCACGACTATGTTGCTCAAAGTCTAGACATGATGAGATCCGACGGGCAACATCTTTCAATCTGGCTACTGTCTGAGAAGCAATGTTTCTATGCAGGGGAAAGAGGATTGCAAAATTAAAGAAGTTATGTCTGTTTAAAAAAAGGTATTAAGAAATCACGACATAAACTAAAATCAGAAATATAGATCATACACCCAGGTGACCTGCAGCTGGCTTCCTTCCCCAAATATGTGTCACGTGTGTCTGCAATAAATACAACCTCAGTCAAAACAGAGTAGAGAAGCACAGAATTTACAAAAGATATAATGATGCCCTTTGTTTTACAAATGTGTTCCTAAGAGCTGTGTGGAATGGTCCAAAATGATAGAAAACTCCTGTACAGACCTTTGAGGAAAAAACTGTGTCATTATTTTTGTCCAAAGCTGCATTTCACACATATATGTGACACTCTTCTTAAAGACAAGATTCACTCATCATTTCTGCATCTGCCTCACAAATCTGCCTTGAGACCTATTCAGGTAAGTACCTAGGTGGGCAAGGTAGGGGGTACCCAGGACTCTGAAAGTACAGGAAGGAAGACCAAGGTGGGTACGAACAGAACAGGTCAGGGTAACAGATGCTTGAAGAATATGGCAGCAAGGAAAGGAACAAAGGCTCCAATTCCAACTGTGGGATCTGACTCGAGACACAAACCTATCAGTTAATAGGGTGAAAAAGGAAGAAATGTGAGTTCCAAAAGGTACAATTAGAACAGTAGTAAAACGTTCTGGTTCCATGAGCAGCTTGCAAAGGAACAAGGGCAGAGAGTCAAGACAAGAGAAGGAAGGAGAATGGACACTCCAGGTGATAGAATAGCAGGCTGCTGAGACTAGATCCCACAATGCTGAGGCACTAAAGCTTCCAAAGGGGAATACATCCTATTTGTGTTTGAGGAAGGTAAGTTTGGTATGAGTGTGAAGGCAGATTAGAGGGGACATGGAACACCAGATAACACCCTGCCACCCAGAGACAGTCCCAGCACCAGCTGAACCAGGCCTGATCCCTGGTACTAAGAACAGAAGAAAGTGGGTTAGTGGAGGAAAAGAACCAAAGCACAGCCTCCTTCTGGGCTGCTGTCAAAGTAGCTCCATCATACCAACCCCATCCCAGCCAGGAGGGTGAGGACTTGCTGGCTGACACCTGGCACTGCCACTGAGCAGGTGAGTCTGGGATCTCTGCATAACACCACACCACAGACAGGTGTTCTGCCCCACTCCTTTGATTTCTAATGTGACAGCCAGTTTGTGGAAAACCTCTGTCAACTGCACCTGCCCCCATGATAAATTCCTGGAACTAACAGCACAGTGAGGAAGGACAGGAACAAGAAACGTTAGGAGTCCCAACAGAACTCCAATATACATCCAAAGAGTCACTAAGAGGAGCAAGAAGACCTTGGCTGGTGCACAGGCCCACTCCCTGGCCACACGAAAGAAGGTAGGTGCTCACTGGGTCTTGCCTCTAGTCAACCTCATCTTTCTTCTACCACCTGATACCCTGCCTTGATAACCACAGTAGAAAAAATAGGTCTAGAATCTGGGTTTTATCCTATACAAGAAGAAGCAAAAGAGACTAATATAATAAAAATTTTAACTTATTTCCTTAATAAAAAAATTCAGAACCATAATCATAATGTGTAATTCTGATAGTTGACTAATTAAAAAAATCTTCATATCTCTCAATTTTCAAATATAAATGTTTTTCTGTGGCTCCTTGTCAGCATAAGACTAAAGAGTTACTCTGAAATCTGTTTCATGGCTTATTCTTGGCAAGCTGCAATTTCTTCAACCTGCTTTCCAAGGAATAAAGTACACAAAATGTCTCTATAATCTCTTCCATCTTTAGACTACTTTTCAACAACTGCATCAGCTAAGTCAACACACTGAGCTACCTTCAGTCACACTTAAGGTAAGAAAATTAAATTAAATGTCGGGATGCTGGGTGGTTCACAGTCTTAAAGCGTCTGCCTTCGGCTCAGGTCATGATCCCAGGGTCCTGGGATCGAGCCCCACATCTGGCTCCCTGCTCAGTGGGAAGCCTGCTTCTCTCTCTCCCATTCCCCATGCCTGTGTTCCTACTCTCGCTATCTCTCTGTCAAATAAATAAAATCTTTAAAAAAAAAAAAAAAAGAAAGAAAATTAAATGCCAAAGTCTCCCTCTACGGTGGGAGAGGCACATTATCTACACTTATGAAAGAAAAGAGCCTGGATTATAGGCACTGTGTTAGTAAGAAAGGTGTTGATGCATCTTCCTGTCTCTATTTTCCAAAACTTTTCTAAGGTTTATTTCCATGCTCAGTTTTTGTTTTGTGTTTTTTAACCAGGTACATCTTTATTATAAAATTGCTGGGGAGCCAACTCCTCCTTTCATGCCAAAGGTTCAGAAGACAAACTATAAGGATGGTCTACAAAGTGCTGCCCAATAGCAACATAATGCCAGGTAGCCACATATGTTATTTAAAAGGTTCTGCCAGGGGCACCTGGGTGGCTTGGTCAGTTAAGCATCTGACTCTGGATCTCAGCTCAGGTATTGATCTCAGGGTCATGAATTCAAGCCCTGTGTTGGGCTCCACGTTGGGCGTGGAACCTAGTTAAAAACATAATAATAAAAAATTAAAAATAAATAAATAAAAAGTTCTGCCATTCACATTAATAAAGATAAAAAGAAACCAAAAACCAGTATTAATAATGTATTTATCCCAATATATTGAAAATATTATTTCAACATAAAATCTGAACTCCAAAAAAAAAACTATTGAAATTTTTTTTTTTTTTAAGATTTTATTTATTTATTCGACAGAGAGAGACACAGAGAGAGAGGGAACATAAGCAGGGGGAGTGGGAGAGGGAGAAGCAGGCTTCCCGCGAAGCACGGAGCCCGATGCGGGGCTCGATCCCAGGACCCTGGGATCATGACCTGAGCCGAAGGCAGATGCTTAATGACTGAGCCACCCAGGCACTCCTGAAATATTTTTTATTAGGTTTCTCACAGCCAGTCTTCAAAAGCCATTGTGTACTTTATACATTCAGCACATCTCAATTCATATAACTAAATTTTCATTGAAAATACCTGATCTGAACTTGACTCATAAAATGCACAGCTGAAAAATTAAATTCATTGACCAAGTTATTTCAAACATACTTAAAAGTTTTCACACAGCTGAATCGGGTCTAAGTTTTTTAATTTGAATTTTAATAAATAAATAATAATTAAGAATTCAATTAAAATAACTGAATTTTAATTAATAACAAATAAAAATTCAATGTTGCAGCATTAGCACATTTCAAGTGCTAATCAGCAAATGTGGCAAGTGACCATCAGTCTGTACAGCAACAGGCATAGGTGGGTAAAACAGACAGGTCTCTCCACACCAAGGAAACAAACAGTCTGAGCAACCTACCATGGGCCGAGGTCAGCGAACCCAGCACTCACTCTCTGCCAGAGATACCAGGGGACCGGACACAGCCTCCTCAGCCAAGGGTGGGACATTCAAGAACTCAAAAAAGTGCTTCTCAAAATACATGCTTTATGCTTTAAAACTTCTGCACAGAACTTAACCTTTTAATTACATAGCACTCAACATTCATTTTCTCATTTGATCCTTAATTAACTCTGTAAACACTGCTATTATTACTCTCCCACACCAAAGACAGTTTCACTTGCCAATTTTACACAAGCAGTCACAACTGAAATTTTCTAGGAACAAATCCCAAGCTCTTTCCACTACCACCAACTACACTGAGTTAATTCATTTTCAATTTGTTGTACTCAAGATCAGAATGTATGAGATATTGATCAAAGGAAACAAAAATCGGGTTAAATTAAAAAAACGGGAAAAAGTTCTTTTAATTAGCCTTTACTACAATCTATGTAAAGAACTAGCTCTAAAATTTCCTCTTAAAACTTCACTGTGCATCCAGTAAATTCTGGTGCATCCATATGGAAAGCAGGCTGCCCCCACACCAGCAGCATACCACCCGCCACCCTCCTAGACATGCCACTCTTCTAGACATGCATGCAGAGCCCCCTGCTCTCTGGACTTAGCTGCCTGAGCCAACACTCCAGGGCTCTACTTTCTCTATGTGTAGAAAATGAAACAAACCAGGAGCCAAGTTTATATAAAACAGTTTTGTTAAATAGAAGGACAACAATTTTCCATTGTCTAACAGCTGCCTTTCAGAAATCACCTTGCTTTTTTGGTCTTTTTTATTTGAATGACACTGAAACACTAGTTGACATGTTTCACCAAACACTGTATGATCACTTCAGCCCAAGGTTTCTATGTTTATATTCTGATTCTGATTAATTCTTATTTACTCCCGATAGGGCCTTCAGAAATAATGCTCACCATTTATTTCAGCTTTTAAATTAAAAGTTGTCTTAGAAAGTAATACACATTAATCCATGATATACACAATGAGGCAATGATATGAGTTTTAAAAGAAATAACTCTACCACAATGATTTTCTTTTCTATCTACTGCTTACTAATGAGAATAAGAATCTTTTCCTGTTTATCTCATACACTCCAATTTTCTCTTGTGTGAAAACCTTCAGATTCTCTAGTTCTACGTCACACACTCCAACCTCTCATCTGTTAAAAGTCTGCTCTTAAATATGACCTCACTGATATGAGAAATTCTTAATCTCAGGAAACAAACTGAGGGTTGCTGGAGTGCGGGGTGGGGTGGGAGGGATGGGGTGACTGGGTGATAGAGACTGGGGAGGGTATGTGCTCTGGTAAGCGCTGTGAATTGTGCAAGACTGTTGAATCTCAGATCTGTACCTCTGAAACAAATAATGCAATATATGTTAAGAAAGAAAAAAAAAAAAAAGAGGGGTGCCTGGGTGGCTCAGTCATTAAGCGTCTGCCTTCAGCTCAGGTCATGATCCCAGGGTCCTGGGATCGAGCCCCACATCGAGCTCCCTGCTCCGCGGGAAGCCTGCTTCTCCCTCTCCCACTCCCCCTGCTTGTGTTCCCTCTCTAGCTGTGTCTCTCTCTGTCAAATAAATAAATAAAATCTTAAAAAAAAAAAAAGAAGAAGAAGAAGATAGCAGGAGGGGAAGAATGTAGGGGGGGAAATCGGAAGGGTAGATGAACCATGAGAGATGATGGACTCTGAAAAACAAACTGAGGGTTCTAGAGGGGAGGGGGATGGGAGGATGGGTTAGCCTGGTGATGGGTATTGAGGAGGGCACATTCTGCATGGAGCACTGGGTGTTATGCACAAACAATGAATCATGGAACACTACATCTAAAACTAATGATGTAATGTATGGGGATTAACATAACAATAAAAAAATAAAAATAAAAATAAAATAAAAATTTTTAAATTAAATTTCAAGGTAAACGCACATTTATGTGGTAGAGAAGTATGATAGGATGATCAATAAAGACTTTTTTTCCCCATTGTAAAAAAAAAAAAAAGTCTGCTCTTAAAACAGTATGGAGGTTCCTCAAAAAGTTAAAAACAGAACTACCTTATGATCTAGCAATCATACAACTGGGTATTTACCCAAAGAATACAAAAACACTAATTCAAAGGGATATAGGCACCACTATGTTTACAGCAGCATTATTTACAATAGCCAAATTATGGAAGCAGCTCAAGTGTCCATCAAGGATGAATAGGTAAAGATGATGTGGTGTGTGTGTGTGTGTGTGTATATATATATACACACAAAGCACTATTGATTCAGCCATAAAAGAAAATGAAATCTTGCCATTTGCAATGACATGTATGGAGCTAGAAAGTACAATGCAAAGGAAAATAAGTCAGAGAGAAAAAGACAAATACCATATGATCTCACTCATACGTAGAATTTAAGAAACAAGACAAATGAGCAGAACGGGGAGGAAAAAAAAGAGAGACAAACCAAGGAACAGACTCTTAATTAGAGAACAAACTGATGGTTACCAGAGGGAACGGGGGTGGGGTGGGGGGGGGGGGATGGGTTAAACAGGTGATGGAAATTAAGGAGTGTACTTGTGATGAGCACAGGGTAGTTTACAAAGCTGTTGAATTACTACATTGTACACCTGGAACTAATATAACACTGTAAACTAACTGGAATTAAACTAAAAACTAAAAAAAAAAAAAAATGTCTGCTCTTTACCCCAAAACTTATTCAAGGTAACTTTCAGAGTATTTCCTCAATACCCGAAAACATTTTTCAGACCTTAGTGAAAACCAATAATCCTCCTGTTAAAATATATCTAATACTATTTACCTAAGAAGCTGTTGTATGAGCTGAACCAAAGGCAAACACTGTTTTCCAGAAGACTCATAGATCCCTGTATTAATAAGATCTTTATCCAATGGAGTCCTACTTCTGTGAAATGTTGAGGCATTGGCTTCTTGTTCATCAATTTCTTTTTCCTTCTGTGCTTCTTTTTTGGCTTCTATATCCTGTAATTCATAAAACAGAAACTGGTTACCAGTTATCTTAGGAGCAAGTGTGAAGGCACCCTGGGCTGAGCTCTGATCCCCAGCCTCTTTGCACTAACTCATAAACCGCCTGATGACACTGGCCCACGCCCACCTGCCTGAAATCCCATTACTCAGGTGCTCAGTTTCTAAACAGACTACTTGTCTTATAAATCCAATGTCCAGGCTGCCATTGCTGATGGTCTCCGGCTTCCTTCTGGGAAGTCCCTAAAATCTTTACTCCTGATCTCAAAAATACCCAATGTGATCTGCCCCATACATGCACAGTCTGTTTTGCAAACATGAAGCAAGAACCCAAGAATGAGAAGATATATTCCCGATGAAACATGTGTTCAGAATACAGAAAGAATTCTTACAACTCAACAATTAAAAGATAAACCAATTTAAAATAAGCAAAGGATTTGAACAGACGTATCTTCAAAGAAGATACATAAACGGCTACTAAGCACATGAAAAGATGCTCCACATTATTAGTCATCAAGGAAATTCACACCTGTTAGGATGGCTATAATAGAAAAGTTGGGAGAGTAGCAAACATTGTCAAGGATGTGAAAACCTAGAACTCTCATACATTCCTACTGGGGATGTAAAATGGCACAGCCACTTAAGAAAAAAAATGTGGCCATTCTTCGAAACACTAAACATAGAGTTAACATAAAACTCAACACCTCCATTCCTAGCATACACCTACAAGAAAAAAAAAAATATGTCCACACAAAAACCTATACACAAATGTTTATAACAGCATTTTCATAATAACTTAAAAGTAGAGACAACTAAATGTCCATCAGCTGATGAATGTATAAACAAAATGTGCTACACCCATACAATGGAATATTATTTAGCAATTTTAAAAAATGAAGTACAACATAAATAAACTTTGAAAACACTAGACTAAGTAAAAAGAAGCCAGACATAAAAGGTCACATACTGTATAAATCAATTTATATGAAAAGTCCAGAGCCAGAAAATCTTTCAGAGACAGAAAGTACATTAGTAGCTGTCAATGGCTAGGAGGAATAGGGAATAGGGGGTGACTGTTAAGGGGCACAGAGTTTCTTTTTGGAGTAATGAAAATGTTCTGAAATTAGATAGTGGTGATGATAGTTGCACAACTCTGTGAATATACAAAAAAAAAAAACACTGAATTATACACTTTTTAAAAGAGTGAATTTTACAGTATGTGAATTAGATCTCAATAAAGCTATTATTTAAAAAAAGGAAACAAAAAAGCAAAAAACAAAAATAGGAGGTATCTTTACCAGTCAAATACAACCAATATTCATGAGGACTTACTATGTACCAAGCATTGCTCTAGTGACCAAATTTACTGTGAAAAAGCCAAAAAGTTCTTTCTTTCTGGGCTTTATTTTCTAACGACAAAAGCCAGAACAGTCTAAACACCAATATCCTTCCCAGTCCTGAGTAGTGTGGGGAGGAAGACCCAATCTTAGTGGTGGGATTGGAACTGGGCTACCCACCCTTAAGGATAAGAAGGCAACACGAATCAGAAAGGTCAAAAATGTGCATGCTTGGGGCGCCTGGGTGGCTCAGTCAGTTAAGCATCTGCCTTTGGCTCAGGTCATAATCCCAGGGTCCTGGGATCAAGCCCCACATCAGGCTCCCTGCTCAATGGGGAACCTGCTTCTCTCTCTCCCTCTGCCTGCCACTCCCCTGCTTGTGCTCTGTCAAATAAATAAAGTCTTAAAAAAAAAAAAGTGCATGCTTTTGACCCAGCACAATTTCATTTCTAGAACCTTTTCCTAATTATCATTCTTATACTCAATGACTTATATTCTATAAAAATATATTTATAGTAGTAAAAATATCTAGAACTTAAATTGTCAATAATGGGCTGTTAAAAAAAAAAAAAAAGGAATAAGAAGGAATTCCCTTTCCATATGACAGATTTCCCCAAAGCAACAGAACAAATGGACATAATAAAATATTCAACACAGAAGACATGGCAACTTGATAAGTAAAAAAGACACAAATTGATATATCATTGAGACTAATTCTAGCACCATAAACAGTATCATTAGTAAACAACTGCATCTTTAAAAATATGGAAGACAGGGCGCCTAAGTGGCTCAGTCGGTTAAGCGGATGCCTTCAGCTCAGGTCATGATCCCAGGGTCCTGGGATCGAGCCCTGCATCGGGCTCCCTGCTCAGCCGGGGGCCTGCTTCTCCCTCTCCCTCTGCTGTTCCCTCTGCTTGTGCTCTCTCTGCCAAATAAATAAATAAATCTTTTAAAAAAATAAAAAAATAAAAATAAATAAAAATCTGGAAGACTATACACCAAAACTATTAACAATGGATACTGGTATATTAATTCCTAAATGATGAGATTTTTGTTTATGCCTTTTTGTAGCTTCATAACAATTTTAAAATAAATGGCCATTAGTTATCTTGTTTTATGCACCTTAATTATATAGATCACTATCTATATATCTCTGTAGCCTCTCTACTCCCTGTTAACAGTTTCCCTCCAACACCCCCCCCCAAAGGTCCCTCCCTCTCTCCAACAGGAAATGAAGAATAAACATTTGCTAAATAAATTAATAGGTTCTAGAGTTCAGCGTCACTTCTGATTTGCCTCCCTCTCAATTTTCATCTTATTTTTCCTTCCCTTCCCCTATGTTCACTTTTGTTTCTTAAATTCCGCATACGAGTGAAATCATATAGTATTTGTCCCTCTCTGAAGACTTATTTCACTTAGCAAAATACCCTCTAGTTCCATCCACATCATTGCAAGTAGCAAGATTTCGTTCTTTTTGATGGCTGAGTAATATTCCATTGTATATATACACCACATCTTCTTTATCCATTCATCTATCGATGGACATCTTGGCTCTTTTCATAGTTTGGCTATTGTGGACACTGCTGCTATAAAGATTGCGGTGCATGTGCCCCTTCAAGTCACTATGTTTGTATCCTTTGGATAAATATCTAGTAGTGTAATTGCTAGGTTGTAGGGTAGCTCTATTTTTTAACTTTTTGAGGAACCACCATCCTGTTTTCCAGAGAGGCTGCACCAGTTTGCATTCCTAACAACAGTGTAAGAGGGTTCCCCTTTCTCCACATCTTCACCAACATCTCTTGTTTCCTAAGTTGTTAATTTTAGCCATTCTGACTGGTGTGAGGTGGTGTCTCATTGCGGTTTTGATTTGTATTTTACTGATGCTGAATGATGTTGAGCATTTTTTCATGTGTCTGGTGGCCATCAGTATGTCTTCTTGGAGAAACATCTTGAGGGGCAATGGGTGAGAGGAAGGGATAATTGGGTGATGGGCATTAAGGAGGGCACTTAATGTAATGAGCAGTGGGTGTTATATGCAACTGATGAATCACTGAACTCTACCTCTGAAACTAATAAATAAATAATAGGTTCTAAAAATACTGCTTGGGTCATGTCAAGGTTACTGTCTGACCCACATGTGGACTGCCTCTGCCTGTTCACTATCACTGCTCCCATCAGGCAAGGTGTCACATGGAGCTTTGTGGAGAAGAGGAAGAAAAGGAAGAGGCTTGGAGTCAGCAAACCTGCCATTCACTAGTCTTGACACCTTAGCAAATCACTATAGTTCTATGGTACTTATGTTCACAACTATAAAATAAAAATTTAAACCACTTTTTCCACTCAACAAAGTTGACAAAGTTAAAAGAGAAAATGAAAGTAAAGTACACAGACATAAAATAGCACATGATTCCACATATATGACATTCAGAACTGGCAAAACTAATTTAATCTGAGGGAGGCAGGGGAGCCCCAACTTTAAGTGCAAAGAGGCACAGTGGCACTTTCTAGGGTGATGGAATTGATTCATAATATGATTAGGGTATCTGTCATATTCATTTAAATAGACAAAAGTGGATATATTTTATCATACTTAATATCGCAATAAATTTTTTTAACTAGTAAGATAAAAAAGCGTTAATTATAAAAAATATTTGGATGTTACTAAAAGTTTTATGTTTCAGTTTTTCAATTCTGGCAACAGGCTACTATTTCTTCACATGAGTACAGTGTTTCAATCTCAGCTCACTGCCAGGTAAAAATTGCCTTTGTCAGTTCACATACACACTCCTAGAAACATACCTGGATTTCTGCAGTAATGGCTGCATTTAAGGCCGACTCTAAGCCTCCATCAGCCATCAAGCTGCCCACCAGAAGATCAATCATAAATCGACGACCTGGACTTATGTTAACTTCATTGCCTGAAACTGGAAAGGGAAAGCACTTTTGCCAATGTGAGGTAAGCACCAACGCCTCTTGGCACCCTCTCGTGCGCCCAACCCATCTCCAGCCCTGCTCCTCACCCAAGCCCACCTGCACAGGGCAGGAGAGCAGAGAGTGCCCGGGCCCTCTCCTCAGCGGTGGGCAGAAGCACGGACCACCCGCTCTGCAGCACAGCCTGGGCAGCTGCCTGCACAGTGCTTAGGACGCCCGCACTGCTGGCCAGGGCCACCACGGTCTGTTTCAGGCTGTTGAGGAGGACGCTGCCCAGACCTAAACCAAGGAATTCTGGGTCAACTTGGTGACTAATGGCAGCATGTAACTGAAAGGAGAAAAACAATTTTAATTTAGAAGCCCTAAAAACAAGTGGATTTCAAAACTTATTAAAGATTAAATAATACCTCAAACTGCATTTTATTTAAATAATAAAGGAAAAGTTCTGATACATGAATTTTTTAAACCAGACTAAAAAATTTTACCCATACCAGATGAGAATTGATGGTAAAGTATTTTTAAGAGGAATTTTTTAGGGGTGCCTGGGTGGCTCAGTTGGTTAAGCATCTGCCTTCGGCTCAAGTCATTATCCCAGGATGAGCCCCGCATTGAGCTCCCGCTTCTCCCTCTCCCTCTGCCTGCCACTCTGCCTACTTGTGCTCTCTATATCTCTGTCAAATAAATACATAAAATCTTTAAAAAAAAAAAAAAAAAAAGAGGAATTTTTTAAACCCACTTTAAATACATATATGGAAGACCTCAAGATCAACAGAGAGGTTAAACAGTAACCTCTACCCCACCCCCAACCATCTGTACCAAACACAGAGAAAGAGTGAATATAATACAACCAAAAAACTGTTAAAAGATTATATAGTCAAGCTGAGAGTACACAAGGAAACTCAAGAGCCAAACCAGAACTCAGAGAGACACACATAGCAGGAGCTAACAGGTTCTGGGCTCTGAGGGCAGATCAAGGCCTTTGGGCATGAGATCCAAACTGCTCATGGCAGCCCACTGAGCCATTGAAGATCACCCGTCTATCACCAGCCAGCACTTGAAGGCAACAATACCCACGAAGGCTTTTGGTAGAAAGAGACCCCACAAGAAATCAGAGACCTGGCCCGCCCTGTGAGCAGATGTAAAATCAAATTCAAACCAACCAACTAGGTATAGATATCACGAATCAAGAATTGAACACCAAAACATCTAAAGCCTGAGAAACACATGACACTTCAGAGACACAAACATAAAACTGCCCTCTAGGGACATCACCATAGCCAAAGGCAAAGAGATACCCCTAGCAAGATCTCCCCTGAAAGTGGTGGTACAGTCAGAAAGGACAAGCCACACTAGGTCACAAGGGAGAATCAAAGACAAAGCTCTCATAAGAGGCAGAACTCATGCCCCTAGAGTAGGCAGCAATATAAACATTGGAATGAGTCCATAAAAAGAGTAAATGTTCTGGGGTACCTGGGTGGTGCAGTCAGTTAAGCATCCAACTTTTGGTTTCAGCTCAGGTCCTAATCTTGGGGTTGTGGGATCGAGCCCTGTGTCAGGCTCTGCGCTCAGCATGGAGTCTGCTTGGGAGTCTCTCTATCCCTCCCCCACCCTCTCAAATAAATAAATAAAATCTTTAAAAAAAAGAAAAGGTAAATGTTCTTAGAGATCAAGGCACAAAACCCAGAAGGTAAGATTATAATGAACAAAATGAAAGCCTTGAAAAAGACCCAAATATAAATTCTAAAAATGAGAAAAAAAGCTACAAGAATTTCAAAACTTATTAAAGATTATTAAAGATTAAATAATAGCTCAAATTACATTTTATTTATTCAGAGAGGTCCTACCTCTCTGATGGGTGGCACATGGATTTAATGAATTATATGTATAATACTGCGATCATACAAGTATTTATTAAATAAATGGATAACTCAAAAATATGGAACATTCAGCTAAAAGATTTGGAAACTAAAAGAGAGCACTGAATGAAAAACCAGAAGGCAGAATGTAAAGACAGAAAGTGAACATTATAAAAGATAAAAAGATTTAAAAATATCAAAGAAGTTGTGATACTTGGGAAGACAAGAAAAGTTCAGCATAGAGAAAGAGTTCTCCAAGGGAAAAGTAGATAAAAAAGAGAGCAATTTCAATGGTAAATACTGAATATTTTTCAAAACTTAACAAAAATATGTAATCTCAAATTTAATGAGAATCATAACCTCAAGTTATACATACAAAAATAAATCCTCACCTAGACATAATATGTTAAAATTATAAAACAAAAAAAAATCTGAAAGGCTACCAAAAAGTTAGCCTTTTAGTTACAAAAGTTAGCCCAAATTAGTTACAAAGAAAACAATTGCACCAAAGTAACAATTCTCATCAGCAACAATAAAAATCAGAAGAACATCTTCAAACTGCTGATAAAATAACCTAAAAAGCTAAACCCTACCCTGTTAATTTATCTTAAAAAGCATTCAAGAGAGTTTTCAGGCTTTGTAATTCACAGACCTTGATGAAGAAACTTATGCAGGAAGTACCCAGGCAGGAGAGGATGTAAGCAACAAAGACAAAACAAATTGGTTTAAAAAAAGAAAAGACCATATCAAAGTAAGTATGGTCTCTTAAAAAATGATGATTATGATGATAATAATCAATTGAAGGAAAATTTCTTTTCATGTCTTAAATCAGAAATGTATCTTACATATCGCAATTGGGAGCATTTTTTTTTTAGGGGCACACACACACACACACACACCACAAATCAGTGTGTCTTAGATCCAGTGTAATAATAAGCTGCCTGACAATTTAAACACACAAAGTGGAAAGGGGAGTATATGTTTAATGCATCCTATAACCCCTATGTTTTTCAGGAAGAGAAGTACTGGTTAAGTTAATTAACACTTTGTGGAATTAAGAAATACTTAATTTTTCTGTAACATGATTAATGTCCAGAAATCAAATTGAAAAGCTTAGGAACAATTAAAGGTATCTGAAAAGAAAAAACTGTTTTGGAAATTTTATCAAGAAATAAGAAAATTAAGAATAAACTTACACAAAACTAATCAGAAAACCTAAATTCAAATACATTAGCAATCACAATAACCGTAAAAAAATTAAATTCACCTAATGAATAAAGATTCTCAAATTGGATGCTTTTTAAGAATCAAGCTTTGTAAGTGAATTTTTAAAATGATACAACTAAAGCATAAGGACCCAGAAAGATGGAATAAAGCAACAGAAAAACTACGGCACCAGGCAAATATGGGCCAAAAGGTCAGTCCATAGCACTGACCAGACAGCAACATTGCTACAAACCAGGGAAGCAACAAACAACTGGGTAGATTCATGAAGGGGACCACAGTGGGCCTAATAAATGAGCTCCTACAGAAGACTTTAGGGAAGAGAAGTACTCTCCAAACTTCTGTTAATTTGATTAATGTAACTAAACATTACATTCATCTATGTGCTTTTTAGAAACCAAGGCAAAAATGGGGAGAGAGCAGAGGGGGACATGACTGGCTACACAGAAATCCTTGTATTATAAAGGGAAAAATTACTTTGTTAAGAAAAAACAGTCTCTTGACATTCAGTCATAGGATTTTATTACCAAGAGAAATAGGATGACCAAAGATTTCAGCTATAGTTTTACAGAAAGAAGAAAGAAGAATGAATGAATAAATGAATGAATGCAAGAAAGGAAGAAATGAAAAATATTTTTTTAGCTTTTCTTATTGTGACTTTTAACCTTAACCTTCCCTGTGACAAAGGTACTACTTGAGGAAGCCCACGCTTACTGAGTTGAACTTTCACACTCCAGAGGAGAGATTGGCTAGCACATCCCAGCTGGTCTCTCAATGAGCTATTGCCTCACCCAGTTGTTTCTCCACACAGAAGAACAGTAAATTCAAGATTGACTCCATGATGAATACAAACAAGCTGATTATCGCAGAAATAACACAATCCATACACACACTTACCTGCATGCAAAGACTGACTTCCAGGATAAATTTAAGATAACTAGACTGATTTTTTTAAACCTCATACAAATTACACTCCATCATAACCTAAATAACCTAATCTAAGTAATCTAAATACTTTAAATACTTTAAAATTTTCATTAGCAGTTCATTTAACAATATAAACATTATTACAAATACCTAAGACACTTACAAAGGGAGGGAGAGGAAAGGAAATCATTAATACCTGAAGTCGTAGAAGATTCAGCGTTGCCACAGCCATGCACTCTTTCTCTTGAGGTGGGGGCCAGTCCGCAGTGCCATCCATCCCCTCACTCACTTGCCGCAATAGGAGGTCCAGCTGCTCAAAAGTCATTGAGCAGATGTCTACCACAAATGGGACACGGAGGCCAATGGACCACTCAGAACAAGACGACCAAGCAAAACTCTATGGACGAATCATAAGAACCTAAAATGAATCTACACACTCAGCTCTTGGACTGTTTCACAGGAGAGATTCACCATGATGAATTACAAAGATGCCTTAAATTATTACTTATTCATCCCTCTAACTGTCCCAAATGCACATATACTTTCATGGTTGTCTAGTTCATACACTATCAGTTTCCAATTTTCTTTCTCATTTTAGGACCCAATCTCATTGTACCACAAATAAAAAGATAAGTTTAAAATCTTTTCACTCTCAAAATTATTGATACACATTAATCAGGCAGTGAGGATCATAATCCACTTGAACAGCTACAAGTAACTGTAAGTAAATAATAAAAGATTAGGTATATTTATCTGTAGAGCAACAACTAAAAAACTACATAAAGAGACAGTAAGTTAAAACGGAATACTAAAAATTATTCAAATAACCCAAAAGAAGTCAGGAAAAGATAAAGGAATAAAAGAGAGCAAGCCAAAAACAATGTTAGAAATAAATCCAACTTATAAATAATTACGTTATATTTAAATGGTCTAACCATACAAACAAAAAGTAGAAGTTGTCAGGATTATGAAAATCAAAACCTAACTATATGGTATCAACAAGAAATCTACCTTAAATAGAAAGATTAAAAAAGGCTAAGTAAAGGGATAGAAAATGGCTATATTAATATCAGACAAAGCAAACTTCAGAGGAAGGAAATTACTAGGGCTAAAGAGAGACACTATATATGATAAATGGGTCAATTCACCAAGAAGATAGAACAATGTTGAACAATATGCATCTAACTATAAAACACATGGCAGTAAAAACTGATAGAAATAAAAGAAGAAATAGATAAATCCAAAAACATAGTTGAAGATAGCAAAACTACCCTCCTAATAACACAGACCAGAGACAGAAAATCAGTAAAAATTAAAAGAAATGAACAAAACCATCAATGAACTAGAACAAATTGACATTTATAGAACACTCGGCAATAACAGAATACAGTCATATTTAGAATATTTAATCATAAAATAATTATCTAAAAGAACTGAAATCATATTTTCTCTGAACATAATAAAATTAAGCTAGAAATCAACAACAGAAAGTAGACATCAATAAAAACTAGATGAAAATAACTAGAAAAATCTCCAAGTACTTGAAAATTAAACAGGTTTCTACATTCCAATTAAAATGGTAAAATATTGATTCTAAGTAGACTGCAAAGAGTTAAGTATGTATATGATAAATCCTACAGCAACCACTAAAAAAAAACTATATAAAAAAATAAAGTCAAATTCAAAATAAGTGGAATACTAAAAAAAGTTCATATACTCCAAAAGAGGCAGGAAAAGCACAACAGAGGAACAAATAATAGAAAACAAACAAAAGCTGAACAACAAAATAGAAGACCTAAATCTATATATGTCAAAAATTACAGTAAGTATACCAATTAAAAGACAGATTGGCTCAAGAATTTTTTTTAAAAAGTGCACCTATACATGTACCCAAGAAACTCACTCTATACATAATGAGATAGGCAGGTTAAAAGCAAAAGATGTAAATCTAAAAAAAAACATGTATAGGACTTATACACTGAAGATGCTGATAAATGAAATCAAAGAAGATGTAAGTAAATGCTTAGACATACCATTTTCACTGACTGGAAGACTATATATAGCAAAACTGCCAATTCTCCACAAACTGATAAGAGGTTGAACACAATTCCTATTAAAGTCCAAGCAAGATATTTTTGCCAATATAGACAAGACTACTCTAAACATTATATGGTAAGGCAAAGGAACTAGAATATAAAGTTCTTATATAGCTACAGTAAACAAGACCTATGATATTGGCAAATTCCCATGAATATATCTTATTTCAATTTAAAAATAATTTTCAAGTAAAAGGATGGAAAAATTACAGTATGCAAACACTAATTAAACGAAAAGTAAAGTACCTACATTAAAATCAGAGAAAAGAGACTTCAGTGCAAAGAACAACAAGGATAAGGGGGAAAACTGCGTAATGATAGAAAGGTCAACTCACCAAGATGACAAACCTAAAGGCAAACCTAAATCTGTACACATCTTTTAAAAAAAAAAAAAAAAAGATTTAAAAAATATAAAAAACTGACAGACCCATCCTAAAATTTATATGGAATCTCAAGTGACCCCAAATAAACAAAATAATCTTGAAACAGAGAACAAAATTAGAAGACTCAAAATTCCTAATTCAAAACTTACTACAAAGCTACAGTAATCAAAACAGTATGGTACTAGCATAAAGTACCAATAAAATACTGGCATACAGACCAATTAAACAGAATGGAGAGCCCAGAAATAAGCTCTTGTCTGTATAGTAATATGATTTTTGACAAGTACCAAGACCATTCAATGGGGAAAGAACAAGCTCTTCTACAAATGGTACTGGGAAAACTGCAAAACAATCAAATTGGATCCTTACCTTACACCATATACAAAAAGTAACTCAGAATGGATCAAAGACCAAAACATAAAAGCTAAAACTAAAGCTATTAGAAGAAAACATTGGATAAAATCTACATGACAATGGATTTCTTGGATATATATAACACCAGAAGCATAGGCAACATATGAAAAATAAAGTGGACTTACTCAAAATTAAAACTTGTGTGCATCAAAGGACACTATCAACAGAATGAAAAGACAAGCACAGAATGGGAAAAAAATAGTTGTAAATCATATTACCTGCCACGGGATTAATATCCACAATATATCAAGAACTCCTCAATAAGGAAAGGAAAAAAAAAACACAATTCAAAAGGGGCAAAGGACCTAACAGACATTTCTCCAAAGAAGATATACAAATGGTCAATAAGCACATGAAAAGATGCTCAACAGCTTTTCTATGGGAAGTGCAAATCAAAACCACAGTCCAATACCACTTTGCACCCACTAGAATGGCTTCAAACAAACAAAAGCAGAAAATAACCAGTATGAACAAAAATGTGGAGAAATCGAAAGCCTTGTGTCTATCTGGTGGGAATGTAAAAACCATGCAGCTGCTGTGGAAAACAGTTTGACAGTTCTTCAAATTCCCCATAATTACCATATGATCCAGCGATTCTACTTCTAGATATATACTCAAAAACACTGAAAGCAGGGACTCAAATAGACATTTGTACACTAATATTCATAGCAGTATTATTCACAACAGCGAAAAGGTACAAATAACTCATGTGTTCATCGAAGGAGGAATATATGAACAAAATGTGGGATATATATATAAATGGAATATTATTAATTCTTCAGAAAGAATAAAATCCTGAAACATGCTACAAATGGATCAACCTTGAAAACCTTATGTTAAATGAAACAAGCCAGACACAAAAGGTCAAATATTATATGATTCCATTTATAAGAGGTATCTTGAATAGGCAAATTCACAGAAAGTAAATTTGAGGTTACTAGGGACCATGGGGAGGAGAAATGGAGAGTAATTGTTTAATGGATACAGTTTCTGTTTAGGATGATGAAAAAGTTCTGGAGACTGATAGCAGTGATAGTTATACAATCTCATGAACATACTTAATGCCACTGTTCAGTCAACCATAATTTTTTAATGACCAAAAGCACTGATATTAAAAGAAAACTGATAGAACTGAAAAAAGACATGGAGAAATACATAATTATACTTGGATATACCAACACCCTCCCAGAAAGAAACAGAACAAGCAGACAGAAAATCAGCAAGGATGTAGAAAAGAATAATACCATCAACAAACTGGATTTAATTGACATTTATAGAACACTTCACCCAACAACACCAAAATACATCAACAATAAAATACACAACTCTTTTCAAACAAACACACTGAACATTCGCTTAATAAGAGAATATATCCTGAGACCTAAAATACATCTGAACAAATCTAGAAGAACTAAAATCATATAGTCTGTTCTCTAACCACAATAAAATTAAACTAGAAATCAGTAACAGAATGGTAACAGAACAATCTTCAAACACTTTGAAATTAAATGACACAATAATCCATAGGTCACAAAGCAATTCTCGAGAGAAATTAGAGAGTATTTTGAACTGAACAAAAATGAAAATACATCAGAATGTGTGGGTGCAATTAAAGCACTGCTTAGAGGGAAATTTATAACAGCAAGTGCTTAAATATTACAAAAGAAGAAGGGTCTAAAATTAACCTAAGCTTCCTCCTGAAGAAACTAAAAAAAGAGCAAAATGAACCCAAAGCAAGCTGAAGGGGGAAAAAAATAACAAAGACAAGAGAGTAAACCAATGAAATAGAAAGCAAAAAACAAGGGGAAAATTAATGAAATTAAAATCTAGTTCTTTAAAAAGATCAATAAAATGGATAAACCTCTAGGTGAAACTGGCAAAAGAAAAAAAGAAGAAAATTACCAATATTACTGCAGATCCCAAAGACTTTGAAAGATTAGTAAATGAATACTAAGGAAAACTTTATACACAAAAATCAGACAACTTAGACGAAATGGAACAACTCCTTGAGTGTTACAAACCAGGAAAATCCACTCAAGAAGAAAAAACTCTAAATAGTTCTGTTATCTCTTAAAGAAATAATTTTTTATTTGACAAAGAAATCTCCTGGCTTAGATGGATTCACAAAAAAACATTTAAAAAAGAAATAACACTAATTCTACACAATCCCTTCTAGAAAACAAAAGAGAAAGGAACACTTGTCAACACTTTTTATGAGGCCAGTTTTACCCTGATAAAAGATAGACATACAGTATAAAACCACAAAAAAAAAAAAAAAACCCCACAAACCAATTATCTCTGATGACCATCAGCAGAAAAATCCTCAACAACGTAATTAGCAAATCAAAAAAAGCAATATATAAGGAAGAATAATACACCATAACCAAGTGGGGTTTATTCAGTAATGCAAGGTCTGGTCAATATTTGAAAAATAATTAACATATTCTACCATATAAACAGACTAAAGAACAAAAACTACATGATCTTATCATTTGAGAAGAAAAAAAGCATTTGAGAAAATTTAGCATCTATTCAGTATTAGAAAAAACTTTCAAAAAAGTAGGAGTTAAAGGAAACTTCCTTAATCTGATAAAGCATCTACTAAAAAAAATCCTACCGTTAACATCCTAGCTAATGGTGAAAGACTAGAAAAATGCTTTCCTGCTACGATCAGGAACAAGGATGTGCCCTCTCACCACTCTTCAACATACTGACTACAACTACAGGATACAAGGACCACAAACACAAGTCAACGGTATTTCTACATACTAGCAATGAAGACAGGAAGCCAAAATTCCACAAAATACCTAACCAACCTATCTACTCAGTACCTGAGCAGGTCCACAGGCAATTCCAACTATGTGTTTGGTATCCAGTCCTGGCAGTGCAGCGGGTTCTGGCTTGGTCACACGCAAGGTGTCAAAGTGCTGGCACTGGTCGTTGCTCCCCCAGCTATGGACCTCGCTGTCCTCAGTCAGAGCCAGGCAGTGGGTGGAGCCTGCAGCCACATCAATTACCTTCTTCCCTAGGAGGAAAGAGTGATACAATACAGCTTCACACCTGACTTCTGCTTAGGTCATTCAGGTCAGGAGGTATTTAATGTCAACTTCTAAAGGATAATTCATTGCTTTAATATTATGCATAATTCCTCTGCTTCATGTATGTTATTAAAACCCATTTTACTAGCTATAATTTATTAAGACCTATAGCCTGAAAATTAAATAATACCAAGGTATGAAAAGGATCTTTTCCTTACCTTAGTATGAAAAAAGTTACTTTTTTCTCCTTATTCATATTTTCATTCAGAAAGAGACAAGTGTATTTTAATTAATTAAATCATATTCTCCTGTCCCAAGTATAATCACGCAAAGTATATTCTTTTTGCCTCAATGAGACTTTCTATTTTTAGAATATTTTTAGGTTCACAGCAAAATTGAGGAAAAGGCACAGAGATTTCCCTTATACTCCCCACCCCAACACATGCATAGCCTCGCCCATTACCAATTATTCTTTTTTTTTTTTTTTGGCATGTGAATGTCTACTTGTTCCAAAACCGTTGAAAAAGCTACCTTTGCTTCATTGTACTGCCTTGGCTCCCCTGTCAAAGATCAATTAACTATACTTATGTGGGTCTATTTCTCAGCTATTTTGTTCCAATGATCTATTTTCTATACTTTAGTCAATGTCATACTTTCTTGGTTACTGTAGCTTTATATTAAGTCTTGAAGTTGGGTAGTGTCAGTCCTTCAACCTGCCCTTTTCCTTCAATACTGTGTTAGCTATTCTAGGTCTTTTGCCTCTCCACATAAAATTTAGAATCAGTTTGTCTTGCATTAAACGTATAGATCAAGATAGAAAGAAATGACAGTATTCATTCTTCCTACCCATGAACACAGAATATCTCTCAATTTATTAGTTCTCCTTTGATTTCATTCATCACTTTTGTAACTTTACTCACATAGGTCTTGTACTTATTTTGTTAAGAGTTATACCTATGTATTTCACTTTTTTAATACTATTGTAAATGGTATTTTGTTTTTATTTCAAATTCCACTTCTTAGTTGCTGGTATATAGGAACTAAGGTATATACCAAGTGACTTTGGTATTTCAACTTTGTATCCTGCAACTTTGCTATAATCATTTATTACTTACAGCTTTTTTGTTGATCCTTTCAGATTTTCTACATAAACATTCATGTCATCTGCGAACAAAGATAGTTTTATTTCTTCCTTCTCAATCCGTACACCTTTAATATCCTTTTGCTGTTTTGTTGCATTAGCTAGAACTTCCAGTATGATTTTGAAAAGAAATGGTGAGATGAGACATCTTTTCCTTGCACTTTATCTTAGTGGGAAAGCTTCAAGTTTCTCACCATTAAGTATGATGTTAGCTGTAGGACTTTTATAGATTTTCTTTATCAAGTTAATGAAGTTCTCTCCATTCATAGTTTGCGGAAAGTTTTTATCATGAATGGGTATTGGATTTTATCAAATGCTTTTTCTGCATCGATTAATATGATCATGTGATTTTTCTTGTTACTCTGTTGATTTGATGGATTACATTAATTGGTTTTTTGAATGGTTAACTAGCCAACACTGCATATGTAGAATAAATTCAACTTGGTGGTGATGTTTAATTCTTTCTATATATTGTTGAATTTGATTTGCTGATATTTTGTTGAGGATTTTTGCATCTATATTCATGAGAGATGTTGGTCTGTAATTTTCTTTTCTAATAATATTTTTGTCTGGCTTTGGTATTAGGGTAATGCTGGCCTCATAGAATGAATTAAGAAGTATGACCTTTGCTTCCATCCTCTGAAAGAGATTACAGAGAATTGGTATAATTTCTTCCTTAAATGTTTGGTAGAATTCACCAGTAAACCCATCTGGGCCTCGTGTTTTCTGTTTTGGAAAGTTATTAATTACTGACTTAATTTCTCTAAGAGATATAAGCCTATTCAGTTTGTCTATTTCTTCTTGTATAAATTTTGACAAATTGTGTCTTTTAAAGAAATGGTTCATTTCATCGAAGTTACCAAATTTGCAGGCACAGACTTGTTCTTAGTATTTCTTTATCATCTTTACAATGTTAATAGGATCTGTAGTGATGTCTTCTCTTTCATTTCTGGTATTAGTAATTTGTGTCCTGTTTTCCTTTTTTCTTAGCCTAGTTAAAGTATAGTGATTTTTTTAATCTTTTCAAAGAACCAGCTTTTGGTTTCTTTGATCTTCTCTACTGATTTTCTGTTTTCAATTTCATTGGTTTCTTCTCTAATTCTCATTATTTCTTTCCTTCTTATTTTGGATTCAATATGCTCTCCTATATCTAGTTTCCTAAGGTAGAAACTTAGACTATGGATATTTTTTTAACATCCATAACCACACATAATTACAAATTTTTTTTTCTTGTGATGAGAGCTTTTAAGATCTGTTCTCTTGGCAACTTTCAAATACACAATAAAGTGTTAACAACTACAGTCACCATGCTGTATATTATAACCACAGGACTTATTTCACAACTAGAAATTTGTACTTTTTGACCACCTTCACCCACTTTACCCACTCCCCACAACCCCCACCTCTGGCAACCACCAATCTATTCTCTGCATCTATGAGTTTGGTGGGGGTTTTGGGAGAGTTTTGGGGTGTTTTTGTTTTTTTTAGATTCCACAAATAAGTAGGATTATACAGTGTTTGTCTGTCTCTATCTGACCTATTTATTTAGCATAATGCCCTCAAGGTCCATCCATGTTATCACAAACGGAAGAATTACCTTCTTTTTTATAGCTGAATAATATTCCATCATATGTATATACTACATTTTCTTTATCTACTCATCTACCAATGGGACACTTAGGTTGTTTCCATATCTTGGTTATTGTGAATAATGCTGCAATGAACATGAGGATGCAGATACCTTTTTAAGTTCACATATATACTTCCTTCAGATAAACACCCAGAAGTGGAATTGTGGGTTCATATGGTAGTTCTTTTTTGTAAAGCCTCCTTACTGTTTTCCACAGTGGCTGTACCAATTCACATTCCCATCAACACTGCACAAGGGTTTCTTTTTCTCCACATCCTCATCAACACTCGTATTTCTTGTCTTTTTATAACAGCCATTCAAACAGGTATGAAGTGTTCTCTCACCTGTGGTTTTGATTTGCATTTCCCTGATGATTAATGATATTGAGCACACACCTTTTTCATGTACCTGTTGGCCATCTATAACTCATCTTTGGAAAAATGTCTACTCAGATACTCTGCCTAATTTTTAATCAAATTGGTTAAGAGGTACACTTTTTGTTTTGCTACTAAATTTTAAGAATCCTTTATATATTTTGAATATTAACCCCTTATCAGATATATGATTTACAAATATTTTCTCCCATTCTATATTCTATAGGTTGCCTTTACATTTTAGTGGGGGTTTTTTTGTTGTTTTTTTTTTTTTTGAGAGAGAGAGAGGGAGTGAGGGAGGGAGAGAGAGAATCTTAATGAGGCTCCATGCCCTGCACAGAGCCCAATGTGGGGCTCAATCTCACAACTTTAAGATCATGACCTGAGCCAATATCAAGAGTCAGACGCTTAACCAACTGAGCCACCCAGGTACTCCACCTTTACATTTTATTAATGGTTTTCTTTCCTGCACACAAAGATTACTTACTTTAGATTTTTCTTCTTTTCTAACATATGCCTTCTAATTTCCTTCTAAGCACTGCTTTCACTGCATCCCACAAATTTTGGTAAGTTGTTCTCATATTCATTCAGTTCAAAATATTTTAAAATTTCTCTTAAGATTTTTTCTTCGACCATGTGTTATTTGGAAGTTTGTTGTTTAATCTCCATGCATTTGGGGATTTCCCAACTATCTTTCTGTTACAATTTTTAGTTTAATTCCCTTGCAGTCTGAGGACATAGTTTGATCTCTCTTCTTTTAAACATGTTAACGTGTGCTTTATAGCCCAGATTGTGGGCTATCTTAATTAAGGAAGTTTTCTAAAACAACATCTTTTTCTCCAAAGTGAAATGATACAAATACATTTTTCCTATTTAAATGGTATTAAAGTATTGTATTTTTGCTTAATAGTAAATCTAACATGACCAACACAAGGGATATTTTCAGTCATGTCAACGTAAAAAATAATTCAGCTACAAAATTCTACCCGAGTAAGGAGAACAATTCTATCTTGAGCCTATGAGACGTTGACATAGTGATGGCCAAAATGACTGTACCATCAATCATTTAAATGCTTTCACAGTAAGCTATCTCTGTATCTAATAAATGTAGCTGATTTCCTTTACTAAGTGAAAAAATATATAAACAAGAAGGCTAACAAAATTCAAACAGAGCTCCATAACATACAACCAACTGTATTACCCCACAACTTACCTCAGACACTTAGAAAATAATAAATACCATAATACCTTCTTGTCATCAAGGTATTAGTATGTTTTAAAGATTTTATTGATTTATTTATTTTTAGAGAGAGAGGGAGAAAGCACATGCATGCATGAGCAGGGAGAGGAGGAGAGGGAGAGAGAGAATCTCAAGCAGACTCCATGCCAAGCACAGAGCTTAATGCGGGCCTCCATCTCATGACCCTGAGATCACGTCCTGAGCCAAAACCAAGAGTCAGACGCTTAACCAACTGAGCCACCCAGGCACCTCAAGGTATTAATATGCTTTAAAATAATAATGATGGGGAAAGAAACAAGCAAGTCCCATGTAAAAGTCTCAATTCCAAACTCCCTTGACAAAAAAGCAAAAACATAAAGTAGAATCTAGCTCAGGGATTCAACAAACTTCATCCCTCATGCAAACACAGGCCAAGGACTGTTTTTGTGAATAAAGCTGTACTATCACACTGCCAGGCCCATTTATTTACATATTGTCTATGGCTCCTTTTGGACTACAACAGCAGAAAAGAGTAGTTGAGACATACAATGTATGGTACTCAAACCTAAAATACTTACAGTCTACTTTAAAAAACAGCCTGCCCACCCCCTTTAGCACTACAGGCCACCTGATACACCTATCATCAACCTCTCCCATACTTCAGAAGGCATCTGCAAAGCACACCTACATGCCTTGGCTCCCATTCTATCTAGAATGCATGCTGGATGCCCTTGAAATCAAACAAGCAGGATTTACCCATCAAGGATAAGTTCAAGTGAGAACACTCCCAAAGGACCCAATCCTATCTCCCACTACATTCCCACAGCACCATGCGTATCTGTCATCTTAGCAATGTCTACACTATAAGTATCGGTAACCTCACCAATAGAAGTTCATCTCACTAAGGTCAGCTTACTTAATGATGAATAGATGCCTGCCACAAAAAGGACTTACCAATATTAGTAAAATTGAATGAGTTTCAAATGAAATCTGGTGAGAATAATTCTACACCATTTTTTTTTAAAGATTTTATTTATTTATTCAGGAGAGACAGAGAGAGAGAGGCAGAGGAGAGGGGGAGAAGCAGGCTCTCTGCAGAGCAGGGAGCCCAATGTGAGACTTGATCCCAGGACCCTGGGATCATGACCTGAACCGAAGGCAGATGATTAACCAACTGAGCCACCCAGGTGCCCTACACCGTTTTTTAATAAAGACAACCTATTTTCCATTATTATCTATACCTATGAAAATGTGAGTAAAAGCCTTCTAATGATAAGTCATTCATGAAATATTAGGTAAAAAAAAAAATCCTGCAATCTTTAAAAGATTACTGAAGAAAAAGCTTCAAAGAGTTTTAAAAGTTTACATTTGCACTCACCTTGCAAGCCTTCCAAGAGCTTGGGATAACGAACATGTTCTTCTGTTCCATGCCCAAGTCTCTGGTTGTCACCTTTTCCCCATGAATAAACTTGGCCATCTTTCGTCAAAGCAATAGAAAACTGACTTCCACATCGAACCTTCACGACATCCAAGTCTTGAAGCTTCTCAATAAGCTTTGGTGTTTTGCAGCCATCACTACCACCTCTGCCCAATTTCCCATAGTCACCATCTCCCCAAGACCACACCTGACCTAAAAAAACACAAATATATTTAAGTAAAAATAACTGTACATCTTAATGCAACTTTTAAATGGCTCAAATACTCAACATAACCCATAACAAACCTACACCATTAATATATTTAGTTAACACTATACTGGCCAAATGAAATCTAGTTTATACTTCAGGTTGATACAAAAACAATTAAAAAAAGGATAGCCAGGTTTTCTTTTTGTTTTAGCTAAAAGAATAATAAAGTCCTGATCCATACTAGTTTGGGCTCAACGACTGGGTTCAGTTCAACCAAGTAAGGAACAAAGAACAAAAACTCCACTGCCTCCATAAAATACCGTAACTTGGCCCACCACAAGATGTTGTAGCTCTCTGACCACTGTCTCTCAGGTCTGTCTGCACACTGTTCCTGTCATGCTCACCACAAATTAACTGCATGACAGCATCTATTTCCAATAATATGTGTTAGTATAATCTAGTTAAATATTACATAAAGGGATAAAACAAATTACAAAAATGTGGTTGGATTCTTTTTACTCTGATAACTAAGCTAAAAACTTTGCAAAAATGCAATAAATGTGAATTATTGAAAAAAAAAATACCTGGTAAAACCTATAGAGGATGAGAAAAGAAATGAGAAGAAATGTAAAAGAAGAAATGAGATTGCTCCATAAGTGACTAAGTTCCCATTCTATTTTAAATAATCTGAACTAGAGATCAACAAACTTTCTGTTAAAGTCCAGATGGTAAGTATTTTTAGGCTTTGTGGGCAATGTGGTCTCTGTCACAACTATCCAAGTATTCCCCTGTCACAGGAAAGCAGCCACAGACAATACGTAAGCAAGGTGG
The DNA here is from genome assembly GCF_002201575.2 of Neomonachus schauinslandi. Lineage (NCBI taxonomy): Eukaryota > Metazoa > Chordata > Mammalia > Carnivora > Phocidae > Neomonachus > Neomonachus schauinslandi. The sequence continues at coordinate 115,582,269 of NC_058411.1, read as the reverse complement.
CATTCAAATATTCTATTTGTGAAAACAGCCAATCCCTGATCAAAAATTGTAGATGATACACTAGCGGGTGGTCAATGACATAAACACACCAATGCTCAATGCAGCAAACCCATACACAAACATCAGAGAATGTGTATAAAGAATGTGTATACACTTATATGCCTTGCCAAATGCCTGTTGTTCACCTAGCCCAGCTGGCAATTCCCACTTTCTCCAATGTTTTCAGTGACCCTGTTACCCCAGAACCTGACCTTACAGGTCAGGATGCTTCTACCATACCAATCGTCTCAAAAAACACAGTTATGTAGCAGGGACATTTCCCTATATGACCAAATACCAATGTGAGGTAAATAGCATGCATAGTTTCCAATCACAGCAATTTAGTCAAAACTTCAAACAGCTTTACCTTCGTAGCAGTTTCACACAAAGAATTCAAGAACAAACCCTAATATGACTTATTCAAGAAAAGACTTTCTGGCTAAGAGGCTTATAAAATCTATTAATCACTCAACAATGGACACTTAAAAACAACAAGATGTCAAACTGAAAGCTTCATGCCAGAAGAAGAGAACTTTAAGATGACTGATGAGACCCATCTTTTCTCCAAGACTTACAGTAGCAGAAGTAAGATGCCTCTATGTCTATCCCTTCAGGGGAGGGGGGGCCTATGTGGACATGAAGATGCCTGAAATATTCTTTCTCCTCTCACTAAAGAAATCCCCAGGGAGGGGAGCTAAGATGGCAGAGGAGTAGGGGACCCTAAGTTTGTCTGGTCCCTGGAATTCAGCTAGATAGTTATCAAATCATTCTGAACACCTGTGAAAAGAGGAGATCTGAGAAAAGAAATGCTCCAATTCTAAAATAGAAAAGCAATCACTTTCTGGAAGGTAGGAGGTGCCGAGACTTGGTATCCAGGGTGATGTATCTGAGGAAACTGCAGAGAGAACTGCCTGTTTAAGGAGGCTACTGCAAAGTATTATAAGCAGTAGGACGCAAAATCGGAACTTTTATGAGTCTGCTACAGTGGGGGACATCACTGGATTAAAAGTACTCAGGTGGCAAAGCAGGGTGGAATCCCAGGTGGGACAGCATGGTCTCAGGATCCCGGAGGCCACAAGAAGAATGGGAGTGGCTGAGTGGGGCAGAGTTCCCAGGCATTGGAGTGGGGAAGCCGAATGAAAACAGCAAGTCTAGGTGCCAGCTTTCGGCTCTGTGTTGCTATAAGCTGTAAACTGAGAACTGCTGCATGGTTGCACAACCGCTCTACGGGCAGGGTCTAGGCAAAAGGCAGAAGCTCAGCGAGATGCCCCACAAACTCCGAGAAGGAACAGCATGGATCCACATCTCAGGAGTCCATAAAAGTTTGCAGAGACCCGAAACTCCAGCACATGCCTGAGATAAAAACAGTCAGTCACAGGCTAAGTGAACACAGAGTTCGGACAAAAAACAGGGAGACAGAGTGATTGACTGCTTTTCTGTGAGGACTCACTGAAGAGTGAGGGACACCAACTTTCAGCTCCAGGGATAAAGATCCAGGCACCACTATTTTCATCCCGCCATCAGTGCTGAAAGCCTTCAAGGAGCAAACCAGCGCCACACACTGCAATCCAGAGCCACATACACTGAGCCCAGCACCCTGGCAAGGGAAGCACAGATCCACCAGGGCAAGGGCACCTGAGAATTGATCAACAGACCCCTCCACCAAAAGACCAGCAGGAACAACTGGAGAGCACCAAGTTTACAGATGACAGAGAACTGCAAAACTTCAGCTCTTGGGGAATACAGTATATAGCATTCGTGGGGTTTTTTCTATTCTTTAGTCTTCCAGTTTTATTTTCATTCACCTAATTTTCTTATTTTTTCAATTCTTTTATTCTTAATTTTTTTTCTTTATTATGTTAGTCACCATACAGTATATCATTAGTTTTTGATATACTGTTCCATAATTCATTATTTGTGTATAACACCCAGTGCTCATTACAGCACGTGCCCTCCTTAATACCCATCACCAGGCTACCCCAACCACCCCTGCCCCTCTGAAACCCTCACATTGTTTCCTGGAGTCCACAGTCTCTCATGGTTCATCTCCCTCTCTGATTTCCCACCCTTCAGTTTTCCCTTCCTTCCCCTAATGTCTTCCATGCAATTCCTTATGTTCCACATATGAGTGGAGCCATATGATAATTGTCTTTCTCTGCGCTTAACTTATTTCACTTAGCATAATCTCCTCCAGGCCCATCCATGTTGATGCAAATGGTGGGTATTCATCCTTTCTGATGGCTGAGTAATATTCCATTGTATATATGGACCACATCTTCTTTATCCATCGCCCTTCAACAGATGAATGGGTAATTTTTATTTTTATACATGTTTTACATATATATATAAATATTTGTATATATATAATTTTTGGTTTACTTTCATTGTATTTTATTTTATTTTTCTATATATATATAAAATTATCTTTCTTTGCTATTTTGGGATATAGTTTCTCTTAACAAACAGACCAAAATACACCCAGGATCTAGTTTATTGTTTCGTTCTGTTTTACTTCTTGTTTGATTTTTTCTTATTTTGTTTTGTTTTTGTTTTCTTCTGGTTTGTTTTGTTTTTTTCTGTTGTTATTTTTGTCTAATCTCTCATTTTCTTCTATTCTTTTCTCAACATAATGACGAAATGGAGACACTCACCCCAAAAGAAAGAAGAGGAGGTAATAATCCCTGCCAGGGATTTAATCAATAACAGATATAAGTAAGATGTCTGAACTAGAATTTAAAACGATTATAAAGATACTGGCTAGGCTTGAAAAAAGCAGAGAAGACAGTAGAGAATCCCTGTATAAATAAAAAATTAAAATCTAATGAGGCCGAAATTAAAAATGCTATTACTGAGATACAGTCACAAATGGAGGCTCCAAAGTGAGGATAAGGAAGGCAGAAGAGCGAGTCAGTGAGATAGAAGAAAAAATGATGCAAAATAAGGAACCTGAGAAGGGGGGAGAAAAACAACTACGGGACCATGAAGGGAAATTTCAAGAACTCAAACACTATAAAGCAAAATAATATCCAGATAATAGGGGGCCCCAGAAGATGGGGGCAGGGGGGAAGAACGTTCATTTGGACAAATTATAGCTGAGTGCTTCCCTAATTTGGGGAAGGAAACAGGCATTCAAGTCCAGGAGGCCCAGAAAACCCCCTCAAGATCAATAAAAATAGGTCAACACCTCAACATATAATAGTGAAGCTAGCAAATTTCAGAGACAAAGAGAAAATTATAGAAGCAGCTCAGGACAAGAGGTCCTGAACCTACAAAGGTAGACACATCAGGCTGGCAGCAGACCTGTCCACAGAGACCTGGCAGGCCAGAAAGGACTGACATGATATATTCAATGTGCATGCTAAATGGGAAAAATATGCAGCCAAGAATACTTTATCCAGCAAGGCTGTCATTCAGACTACAAGGACAGATGAAGAGTTTCCAGGACAAACAGAAACAAAAGGAATTTGTGAAAACTAAACCAGCCCTACAAGAAATATTAAAGGGGATCCTTTGAGCGAAGAGAGAACCCAAAAGTAACAAAGGCCAGAAAGGAACAGAGACAATATACAGAAACAGCAACTTTACAGGTAATACAATGGCACTAAATTCATATCCTTCAGTAATTACTCTGAATGTAAATAGAGTAATTGCTCCAATCAAAAGACATAAGGTATCAGAATGGATTAAAAAAAACAAGACCCATCAATATGCTGTCTATAAAAGACTCATTTTAAACCCAAAGACACATCCAAATTGAAAGTAAGGGGGTGTAAAATCATTTACCATGCTAATGAACATCAAAAGAAAGCTGGAGTAGCCATCCTTATATCATACAAACTAGATTTTAAACCAAAGACTGTAATAAGAGATGAGGAAGGACACTGATTCATAATAAAAGGGTCTATGCAACAAGAAGACTTAACAATTGTAAATATTTATACCCCTAATTTGGGAGCAGGCAAATATATAAACCAAGTAATAACAAAATTAAAGAAACACTTTGATAATAATACAGTAATAGTAAGGGACTTAACACCCCACTCACAGAGATGGAAAGATCATCTAAGCAGAAGATCAACAAGGAAACAGGGCTTTGAATGACACACTGGACCGGATGGACTTAACAGAAATATTCAGAACATTTCATCCTAAAGCAACAGAATACACATTCCTCTAGAGTGCACATGGAACATTCTCCAGAAGAGATCACATACTGTATCACAAATCAGGTCTCAACTGGAACCAGAAGACTTAGATTATACCATGAATATTTTCAGACCACACGCTTTTAAAACTTGAACTCAATAACGAGAGGAAATTTGGAAGGAACACAGATACATGGAGGTTAAAGAGCATCCTACTAAAGAATGAATGGGACAACCAGGAAACTAAAAAACAATAAAAAAAATACATGGAAGCAAATGAAAATGAAAACACAACAGTTCACATACTTTGGGATGCAACAAAGGCAGTCCTAAGAGGGAAGTATATAGCAATACAGGCCTTTTTCAAGAAAAGTCTCATACACACAATCTAACGTTACCCTAAAGGAGCTGGAAAAAGAACAGCAAATAAAGCCTAAATCCAGCAGGAGAAGAAAAATAATAAGATTAGAGCAGAAATCAATGAAATATAAATCAAAAACAGCAGAAGAAATCAATGAAACTAGGAGCTGGTTCTTTGAAAGAACTAGTAAGATCAATAAACCCCTAGCCAGATATGTCAATAAGAGAAAGGACCCAAATAATAAAATCATAAATGAAAGAGGAGAGATCACAACCAACACCAAAGAAATATAATTGTAAGAGCATATCAAGAGCAACTATATGCCAACAAATTTGGCAATCTGGAAGAAATGGATGCACTCCTAAACATAAAAACCAAAACTGAAACAGGAAGAAATAGAAAACCTGAACACATCTGTAACCAGGAAAGAAACTGAAGCAGTAATCAAAAATCTCCCAACAAACAGGAGTCCAGGTCCAGGTGGCCTCACAACAGAATTCTACCAATCATTTAAAGAAGAATTAATACCTATTCTTCTGAAGCTGATTAAAAAATAGAAATGGAAAGAAAACTTCTAAACTCATTATATGAGGCTGGCATTACCTTGATCCCAAAACCAAAGACCCCACCAAAAAGGAGAATTACGGACCAACATCCCTGATGAACATGGATGCAAAAATTTTCAACAAGATACTAGCTAATAGGATCCAACAATACATCAAAAGGCTATTCTCACCACTCCTGTTCAACATAGTACTGGAAGTCCTAGCCACAGCAATCAGACAACAAAAAGAAATAAAAGGCATCCAAATCAGCAAAGAAGTCAAACTCTCACTCTTCACAGATGACGTGATACTCTATGTAGAAAACACAAAAGACTCCACCCAAAAAATGCTAGAACTGATAAAGAAATTCAGCAAAGTGGCAGGATATAAAATCAATGCACAGAAGTCAGTTGCATTTCTATACACTAACAATGAAGCAGAAGAAAGAGAAATCAAGGACTCAATCCCATTTACAATTGCACCAAAAACCGTAAATTACCTAGGAATAAGCCTAACCAAAGAGGTAAAGGATCTGTACTCTGAAAACTATAGAACACTCATGAAAGAAACTGAGGAAGACGCAAAGAAATGGAGAAACATTTCATGCTCATGGATTGGAAGAACAAATATGGTTAAAATGTCCATGCTATCTAAAAGCAATCTACACATTTAATGCCATCCTTATCAAAACACTATCATCAGCATATTTCACAGAGCTGGAACAAATAATCCTAAACCAGACCCCAAATAGCCAAAGGAACGTTGAAAAGAAAACCAAAGCTGGAGGCATTACAAATCCAGACTTCAAGCTGTATTACAAAGCTGTAATCATCAAAACAATATTGTACTGACACAAAAACAGACACATAAATCAGTGAAACAGAATAGAAAACCCAGAATTGGACCCTCAACTCCATGGTCAACTAATCTCTGACAAAGCAGGAAAGAATATCCAATGGAAAAAGTCAATCTCTTCAACAAATGGTGTTGGGAAAATTAGCCACATGCAGAAGAATGAAACTGGACCACTGTCCAGTTTCAAAAATAAGCTCAAAATGGATGAAAGACCTAAATGTGAGACAGAAATCTATCAAAATCCTAGAGAACACAGGCAGCAACGTCTTTGGCCTTGGCCTCAGCAAGTTTTTGTTAGACACGTGTCCAAAGGCAAGACAAACAAAAGCAAAAATGAACTATTGAGACTTCATCAGGATAAAAAGATTTTGCACAGCAAAGGAAACAGCTGACAAAACTAAAAGGCAACCTACAGAATCGGAGACGATATCTGCAAATGTCTTATCAGATAAAGGACTAGTATCCAAAATCTGTAACTTATCAAACTCAACACCCAAAGAATAATCCAACCAAGAAATGGGCAGAAGACATGAACAAACATTTCTCCAAAGAAGACATATAAATGGCCAACAGACACATGAAAAAACACTTAATATCACTTGGCATCAGGGAAATACAGATCAAAACCATAATGAGATACCACCTCACACCAGTCAGAATGGCTAAAATTAACAACTCAGGAAAAAACAGATGTTGTTGAGGATGCAGAAAAAGGGGAACCCTTTTACGGTGCCTGTGGGAATGCAACCTGGTACAGCCACTCTGGAAAACAGTATGGAGGTTCCTCAAAAAGTTAAAAATAGAGCTACCCTACAATCCAGCAATCACACTACTAGGTATTTATCCAGAGGATACAAACATAGTCATTGGAAGGGGCACATGCACCCCAATGTTTATAGCAGCAACATCCACAATAGCCAAACTATGAAAAGAGCCCATATGTCCATCGAGAGATGAATGGATAAAGAAGATGTGGTATATATATGCAATGGAATATTACTCCCCCATCAAAGAGAATAAAATCTTGCCATTTGCAATGATGTGGATGCAACTTGAGGGTATTATGCTATGCAAAGTAAGTCAGTCAGAGAAGGATAAATATCAGATTATTTCCCTCATATGTGGAATTTAAGAAACAAAACAGATGAATACAAGAAAAAATAAGAGGAAATCAGAGATGGAGACAAACCATAAAAGACTCTTAACTAGAGGAAATAAACTGAGGGTTGCTGGCGGGGGCGGTTAGGAGTAACTGGGTAATGGGCATTAAGGAGGGCACTTGATGCAACGAGCTCTGCATGTTATATGCAACTGATGAATCACTAAGTTCTACCTCTGAAACTAATAAATAAATAATTTTTTAAAAAAAGAAAGTAATCCCCAGAATTAAGTCAGTTCCCAATGTGCCATTCAACTTCTGCAGGAGGGCAGACAGAGAGGCTCCCCAGCTGATTCTGACAGATCCCCACAATTTTGAAGACAGACCCTCACAATATTAACAAATAGTTTTTAAAAATCAGTAAGATTCTAACCATCAAACCTGCTAAATGTACCCTTCAAAGGAAAAGCAAAATGAGTACAATCTCAGTAATGAACACAAATACAAAAGTATAATTAAAAACAAGCCAACAATGTAGCATTATACTAGAATCCACATAGACTAAGCAGTGTTCTAAGTTACCACAGAGAATCAAAGGTAGCTGAACATGAGGAAATATATAATAACTAGAAACAATTCAGAATGTCAATTATTCCACTGTAACTCATTTTTTTATTAAAAAATGAAATGCCCAAATAGGGAGGATATAGCTGTTAACTAGCTCTCTGGATGCGGGTAAAAGATGTTAGAAGTCCTGTAACTTCTTAACCTCTGCCATGGACCCTAAGGTGCACACCACTTAAAGATGGACAAAGGGGCAGCCACATGAGGTGCACTCACTCCCTCAAGGAAAGCGGCACTCCTCATCCTGAGGACCTGCTAGGGCAGCATAAGCACTGCGTACCATTCTCTGTCACGGCCAGGGTTTGAGCATCCCCGCTCCCGCATGCCACATCAATGACCTTCAATCCTTTAAGCCCAGCTACCAGCATTGGAATGGCCTCATCTTCACTGGAGCCTTCAAACAGATAGGACAATCGTTATTGTAAGATCCTCAAAAGAGGCAACCTCCCACTGCATGCTCGAGCTGGCTCAGAGCAAATGTACCGTGGCCTAGTCGGCCGTAGTTCCCTCGGCCCCACGTATATAGCTCCCCCTCGGCAGTGATGGCCGCACTATATGTGCTTCCACACGCGATGTGCACCACATGCTTCCCAGCCTGTTTTCCAGAGAAAGCAGATATCACCTTAGGCTCTTCCAAAGGCCTGTGGAGAGAAAGGAAACAAATGTGAATGTCCTTCAACACATGTCCTATTAGTGTTAGCAAAGAAAATAACTATCTGAATCAACTATCAGAGTGCCAAGACAGTTTGGCTTTTCAGGCGCCTTATGAAATAATAAAGGAACATAGAATTCAAACACCCAACACTTCCATGATTGATCGTTTATTGGGCACCTGATGCCAAGCATGGCATCCAGCAGAAATATCAAAACAGGTTTGTTAAAGACTCGTACAATCAAGTCTAGAGCAGCTTTGTTCATAGTGGTCCAAAACAGTGACCCATCCACAGACAGACCACTCAGCAACAGGGACAAAGCAACTACTGACACACGCAACAAGTTGGCTGAAGCTCAGGAACTCTGCTAAGTGAAAGAGCCAGGAACAAAATACCACATAGTGATAGAGGGCAGATCAGGAACTGGAAGTAGAGAGCAGGGTTTGATTGCAAAGGGGTCCAAAGAAAGTAGCAGGGGCATCAGAAATGTTCTCTCAGTTGTGGTGGTTCCCCAACTGCATGCATTTGCTGAAACTCATCAAATTGTACTCTTAAAACAAATGGATTTGTAGACCTCATACCAGTGGTTAAAATTTACACATTTGTTAAATAAATAAGGAAGGAATGAAGGAGCAAGGTTTACTAATCACACTCCAAACTATATTTTACAAATGAAAATAGAAGGCAGTAAGGATTAATTAGGGAGCAATCTTAGTAGATGGCTCTTCACTTTCAAAACTAGCAAAACGCCCTATGCTTATAATCCAGAATATGTATACTATGATTGGTAACACCCAACTCTACCCTCTCCAAAGACATGGTTTACTGACTTTGTGACCCACTATTCTGCAAAATAAATAAATGCACACAAAAGCATGGGCACATATAGGCACAGGGAGAGCTGAACAACCCTACTCTGATACCACTTATCCCTCCCTCTTCAGCTCAAGTTTCAACCCCCAAGTTTCCCTCCAACTCCTACCATCTTCACTGATCTCTTTTCCTTCCCTCAATTTCTCAAGCAATGGACAAGTTATTTAATCTAGCATCTAGCACTTAATCTCAACTGAGTATATACTAGTTTTTTGTAATTTAGTACAAATTACAAATAACATAAAAGAAGGAAAAAACTAATGTGCCCAGCCTGTATCTCCATCCTTTCAAGTCCTATGTGCCCCACCTACCTCACCTCCTTTAGTCTGAGAATAACAATTCTAAATTCTATAATTAGCAATCCTTTGTTTCTCACAATCATTTTACCACATTTGTCTGAATCCCTTACAGTACTGTCAAGTTTGGAATATTTCTGCTGAATGCTAACACACAATACACATTGCTCAGCTTTTTTCACGGTTTGAGACTCTACCCAGGGATGTCCACCTCCATCCCACCACAGTGAGAAGGGGCCAGACTCCTCTCAACTCTGTTCATGCCTCTAACCCTCTTGAAGTGGCGGTGCATCTTCAATTTTAATCTAGGGCCAAGTTTTTCTCTACCAGGCTCCCCACTCAAGCCAGCAACATATAAAAGGGTTCCTTCCACTCTGTGGCAGCTGTGGGAACTCTCCATTTTTACAACCTTGCATTTAGAACAACCATTTTGTTTTATTCCTGGTCTCTCACAATAATCAAAAGCTTCCACAAAATAGGACATTAAATTATTGAATTTTGTACCTATGAAAATGGAATGGCTTAAGGAAAGGAGGATATTATCTCTTAGAGACATGTTGAACTGTTTGTGTATGAAGAAACAAGGGATTGTTTCAATGGGATTTGCTTTAGGAAACTCCACAGTGTGGGGTATTGGTATATGTAGTTAAAATAGGAACAGCAAAAGCTGGAAGCTTTGAATATGGGAGAGAAGAACAGGAAGGGCAACTGACATCATCCTCTGTGCTATGGGCAGAACTCCCATAGCATTACCCAGGGGCTGACATATCTTGATAGCCTTCTCCACCCCAGCCCTACATGTCAGAGTAGCTAGAAAATAACCAGCCACACTTTTCTTTTCATCCTATTTTGGATACAGCAACTCAAAGGGAAAGCATGTCAATTTTAAGAATCGACCATACATACACAGTATCCCCGTGGCCCAGTCGACCACCATCCCCACAACCCCAGGAGTACACCTCTCCCGTGGCTGCCAGAGCCAGGTAGTGGTGACCATCAGAATGAGCAGCAATCTTCACAATGTTTCTGGAGGCAAGACCCTGGACCAGCTGTGGGGCCTAAAAGGGTAAAAATAGGAAGAAAATTAGTAAGCAGTCCAAGGACAATGAAAACAGCATGACCAATGGCATATGGAGGAACATGGAGGAGTGCACAGCCAAAGCAAGTTTCTAGGCTGCTAGAAACACACAAGCACTAAAACACAAAACAGCATGACTCTTCTCAATTATGCATCTCATTTTAACAAACTCTCCTAGAACTGAAAGAACATGAGCTTCTGGAGGCTGCCATCCAATCGTCCAGACGCCCTGCCCACTACCAACAGAAGAGTGGGCAGCCTCCAAGTGCTCTGTGATGTGACTAGGCCACTTCCACACAATGGAAATTCACAACTCAAGGTCAAAAACACCCCACAAGGCCCAATTCCCTTATCTGTTACTATCTGGCCCCCAAAATATACTGAGTTTACATGTGGAAAATTAGTTTACAAATGGGAATCATGATGGGCAATGCATGTTACTGTAAGGAGCTCCTGATCTTAACAACTAAGAAATTCTGCCCCCAAATTTTGACAATAATGATCTTAATTATTTAAGATTATTAAGTAAGACTAATAAAATACAATGAACAGATGCTTCTAAATCTTCAGAAATAAAGACTAGAATTCTGTAGCACCTGTAGTAGAAAAGTGCCCACCAAGGGAAGTGATCTGGGCCCCAAAACACCCACCAGCGTGTCACTGTTGTAGGCCTGCGTATACACGCGGCCATTCCTCGACAAGATCAGGAAGCGCTTTTCTGCACAGGCGATCTGCGTGACCCCCAGGTTGGCAAGTCCTTCACACTGAATTGGACCAATCACATTGGCATAGTATTTCCATCCTATTAACCCCCATCCTATGACTTCTTGCAATGATCCCTGTAAGATAACAAGGTAAGTAAACATCTTCTTTACGGTGGCAAGAATATTTCTTTCTTAAAGAAAAATTTATGCTAAGAGTAACACTGAGATACCATAGGATAAAAACAAAGCATGTAAAGAAAGGAGCTGATCTAAAACATCAAAATAAGTCATAACATTCCATATTACCTCAGTTAACAGGTAAGATGAAGTAACTGAACAGGTTATTATTCTTCCACAGCATTTCATTTTAACAGAAACCATTAAAAAGTAATATAAGTAGACATTAAACATATTTTAAAATGCTCAGATTGTATCAGGTTACCATTTTTGTAGGAACAGGAAGAAACCTGAAAGCCTAAGCAAGAGGCTGGGAGACAAGTATCCTACTGTTGGTATGGGTGAGAAGGATCAAGTTGTATGTGAGCAATTTTGTGATAATCAGCTAATGTGTCCACCCGTATCAGGTCAATCACTGGCGCATGCATACGTGCAAACAGAACAAACGTACAAGGCTAGTCACTGCAGCAGTACTTGAGTAGCAAACTTCTGGCAACACAGTGTCCATCAAAAAAATCATGATAGATCCATATATGGAATACTGAGTTGCTTTAAAATAAAGAAAGAAGTTCTGTTTATTAATAGAGAAAGCTCCTCAGTACATACTGTGTAGTGAAAAAAACAAGCTACGACATGCTACCACTAATGCTAATACCAGAGATATTGTAAGAATATGTAAGAGACTAGAAAAGTGAAAAGCAGCAGGTGCAAAACCAGGCGGATGAGGGGACAGGGAGGAGAAAGTAACGGTGTCTTTGCACTTAATTTTGACCTTTGAACCATGTGAATATACTTATTTGGGGAAAAAAAAAAAAAGATGGTAAAATGACATAAATATAAATCATGTTAAAAATAAAAAGTTAGAAAAACCTGGATTCAAATCCAGGATTATTCTGTGTGACCCTGGCAAAATTCACTGCCACTCCAAATGGCAATCTTCTCATCAATACAGTGGGACAGTGTTGTGATGCCAGATGCAACTGTGTGTGTGAAGTCCTCAGGGGGCCTGCACTGGCAGGCTCTTCACACATGTAGATTAGCGCTATCACTGCTCTGAGCAGCATCAAGACAGCCCATGGCCTAAGCTCCTATTATACAAAAAAAGCGCTGGAACCTCCCTGAGGAAGGCAGGACAGCATGTGGTTGTTCGGATAAAGGAGAGCTCTCTGGGGACACATCTCCTGAATCTGGAACCTGGGATGCTGGATTGGGTCCTAAAGTCCTGTGCACTTCAGCTTTCTCATCACTCGCTCTGACCACTGACAACACTTTAAAGTGTATACATGTTTAAAAGCTGTAACCAGCTCCACCCCCAATACCAGAGAAAGTGTCTCCATATTGGCACAGAGTGAGAATCTAGGAGTGCAACTAACTGTAGAACATACAAAGAACAAACACTGCTATCTCACATACCTTATGAGACGTTGGTGAGCTACACAGAGGTGGCATACAGGGAGTAGCCAGGCGGTCTAAATGGGCCATGACAACAACCGCAGTTTGTCTTAAGTCAATGGCAAGTTCATTGTCTTGTGGAAGAGTAAGGTACCTCAGGAAACTCTCATTGGGGCTCAAAGGACCAGACAAAAGCTACAGAAGAAAAGTAAACAGGCTTCTTGAGAACAGAGGAAAAATTGAAGTAACATAATTAGCCCTTAACCACTCTTTATATTTTGGTAGTCACAGTTATGCATTATCTGTAAACCTACTCCTTTTGGCCATCAAATGAGAAGTGCTGCTGATCCAGTGACACTACACATCCACATGTTTACACACTTGCTGTAAAACTACACACAGTGGTGCCCGCACATTTCCATGTGCATACTCCACACAGGTCAATGACATGGCCCAGCCACCCTGCAGGCTCACCCCTCCAGCAGCCCTCAGAATACAGAGCAAGCTTCCTAGGAACACAGCACTGCACCTCAAACTGGCTTTGTAAACTGAAAACCAAAACCACTTATTTTAACCTAAATGCCACCCATCCTGGAGAAAACCTAGTATTACCTGCACATTAAGTAACAAATTTCATTCTTTTCTAAAGGCAGAATAGCCTTATTCCCATTAAAGACTGCCAAGTGATAGAAAAATTAACTTTATAATGGAATAGCTGCCTTTCCAGAAAAGACCTACAAGATCAAACTCTTCTAAAAAGAAGCAGTCCCACAAGTTCACACCCAGGACCCAGGCAGGCCCTCCTCTGCCACCAGCCTCGCTGTTCTAGGACTAAACACAGTGATGACTTAGGTGACATGCTCCACACAATGCCCCGCACATAGGAAGGGCCAAGAAAGTAAGCCACTATTTTCAATGCTCTTTTTCTAATATGTATTTAAAAGTGTGCATGTCAGGGGCACCTGAGTAACTCAGTCAGTTAAGGGTCCAAATACTGATTTCAGCTCAGGTCATGATCTTGGCGTTGTGAGATTGAGCCCCCCCCGTTGGACTCCATGCTCAGTGGGAAGTCTGCTTGAGACTCTCTCCCTCCCTCTCCCTCTGCCCCTCCCACCCTGCACATGCACTCTCTCTCTCACAAATAAATAAATCTTAAAAAAAAGGGTGCATGTCAGACTTAGCTCTGTGCTGCAATGCAGCTGGCACTCACCGATCTGAGGTCTTCTCCATAAATGGCATATGGAGGAACATGGAGGAGAAAGATTTACCTGACTTCTCTAGGCAGGGTCAAAACAAATGAACATTAACCACTAGGCAACTACACGACCTCATGGTAAAGCACATCCTCTGAACCAGACACACACTCCATCCCACACCAACTGAGCCTCAAACCCTGCGCTGCCTCTCCACATTATCATTGCAAGTGCCCATAAGGACCTGCTTGACTCTCACATTTTGTTCCTGAAATTTCAATTGTCAGAATTTTTACCCATTTTCATGCCTCTTACTAACTCCTTCATGGAGATGAGCACGCCTTCTTTATATCTTCCATAGCATCTTAAACTCACTCCCCATCACAGCCAAAGCACAGCCAAAGCAAGTTTCTAGGCTGCTAGAAACACACAAGCACTAAACCCACAAACATGAAGGGCTCAATGGCTCCAGTTCAGCAGAAAGAAAACTGCATGGTCAAAGAGCAGCAGAGGAATCTCTCTAAAAGTACAAGTTGATACATGTCAAGAAATACATTCTTCCTACTAAGTACACACAATCCAGAACACACACACACAGGTCTCGTGCTCCCGTGATATTCTACCACATCAACTGAAACTCACTCCATGACATCCCTACACCTGTCCCACATCTGACTCACTCTCTCCCCTAGAGACAACTACTGTCACAGATATGCACTCTGGGCTTGTTTATAAAAGTCTAACTTTTTTTTTTTTAAGATTTTATTTATTTATTTGATAGAGACACAGCGAGAGAGAGAACACAAGCAGGCAGAGTGGGAGAGGGAGAAGCAGGCTTCCCGCTGAACAGGAAGCCCGAAACGGGGCTCAATCCCAGGACCCTGGGATCATGACCTGAGCTGAAGGCAGACGCTTAATGACTGAGCCACCCAGGCACCCCAAAAGTCTAAGTCTTTTAGGATAACTGAATCAAGACAGCTACTTAAATGCAAAATCTTGTTACGATACTTACGTGAGTGTCACCATCTGTATGAGGGGCATCTTTACTGCAGATGATGTTCTGGAATCTTTGCAACAAAGGGAGAAGGGGGGCGCTGGTGCCCTGGGCGGACCGTTCATTGTCAGTTTCCTGGGTCCCACTGTCCCACAGTTGAAGCAACAACAGGATGGCAGATAACATTTGGCTGAAAGAGAAAATATCTTTATTCTCTAGCAAAAACAGATTAGCTTTTATTGCCATGGTCTGCCAAAAATAAAAGCAGGTTAGCTAATTAAATAGAAGAAATACTTCATATTCGAAAGGATACCATTAAAATAATACCATGAAAATAATTCTTGGCAGTAAAATCACTGAATCAATGCCAAGATTTTAGCACAAGATATCCACATATAAAACCAGTTAAGAAACTCAAACAGCACTTTTCTTTTTTTAAAGTAGCCTCCACACCCAGCTTGGAGCCCAACCCAGGGCTTGAACTCATGACCCTGAGATCAAGACCTAAGCCAAAATTAAGAGTCAGACGCTTAGCCAACTAAGCCACCCAGGCACCCCTCAAACAGCACTTTCTAAAGGGAACTCCTAGGACCTTAATTAATGGAATAAAAATCATTATTTGAGGAAAATTAAAAGAAAAAAAAAAAAGAACAGCTCGTCTGACTACTAGAAAGTTGAACATAAAAAAAAGGAAGTGAAGAAACCTAAGTGTACCCAGTTTTAAAAGAAGAGAAAGTCCTGGGATATGGTTCTTGATTATAGAAGAACACCACATGTTTTCTACAATCACAAATGATTCAATGAAATGCCATAAAATGAAACAGATGTTCAGATACAGAGACATTTCCCTGAAATGCTCCCAGCCTGAGGCATCCCTCACCTCAGCGTGCCTCTCTGTACAGCCAGCTCTAACAGGATGGCCAGGGCCAGGTGCTGGTCCTGCAGGGGAATGCTTCCCGGCCCTTTGGTACCAGGCGTTCCATGAACATCCCTGAAATGAAAGCAGAACAAAGTAACATTAAAGTTTAAAGACAGCATGTATATTTTTAATATTTAGAATCACATTTCTGAGACTGACTACTCAAATTTAATAAGAGATTTTAAAGCATACAATTAATTTGTAAAGATATTTTCTTATTGAAAGAATTAATTCAGATACTGTAAGATGACTACATTAGAAAACATATTCCAGTTTCCATAGCATAAAATTATTTTTATCATTATTCAAATCATGAGTAGAAAAATGTTTAGGTATGTTTCCACTTTCAATGACGTGGAATATCCACATCCCTCTATGGAAGTGGAGAAACATCAACTTCTAAAACCACGTGGCAAATATATGCAAAATGTTATGCTTATTTTTATCTCTGACCAAAGAAATATTTTAACTTTTCCCCAATAATAAATAACAAGTCTTCTTAACCCAAGATGGGGAAGGGAGGACCTTCTGACATCACCATTACAGTTGAATTTTGAAATTACAGTTGACCTCTGAATGAGTTTGAACTGCACAGGTTCACTTATACAGATTTTTTTATATATATATATATATATATATATATATAAAAATTTTTTGGAGACTTGCCATAATTTGAAAAAACTCACAGATGAACCATGTAGCCTAGAAATACAAAAATTTTAAGAAAAAGGTAGGTAGTATAATAAAAATACAGTAAATAAAAGATATAACATAAAATATGTGTTAATCCACTATTCAGGTTACCAGTCAGGCTTCCAATCCACAGTATGCTATTAGTTTGGGGGGAGTCAAATGTTATATGTGGATTTTCACCTGTGTGGGGACTGGCACCCCCAACCCCCTAATATTGTTCAAGGATCAACTGTAATTCCAAGCCTATTTTCAGGGCTTCCAGTCCTAAACCTTATTGCAATGCCTTCATCAGCATTCTAGGGAGCTGAACTCACAGCCTGTTAGCATAGAGACCACAGGTATCCCTGCATACTGGAAGGGGCACAGCAGTGACCTCTGGCGAAAGGAATGAGAAAACACTCACTTTTCCTTTAATTATGTCCTTGCTGCTGAATTATGTCTTGAATGCATACATTTTCTTTAAATTTAAAAACTCTTAAAAAAATACATAGCACCCAAGATCAGAGTTCATGGCTTTCCTTACCGAAAAATGATTCACATTTAAAAATTTTTTTACACTAACATGAATACACACAGGTTTGATCTTGAGTAGTTGTTTAATCCCACATTGTCTATTAAGACAACACCACTCACTCAGAATGGTAGCATCCACATTCTCACTGAGAGGCCCACAATAGGTGCTCAAACACTTTATGAATGACTAATTCCCAAATCATAAAATATCTAAAAAAAAATACATTACAAAAGCATCTTTCATTTTCTACCTGATTCAATATGATAGCTTCCTGGGTCTAATCAGAATATCAAAAGCAAATATCTGAAAACCTAAAAACCAGGATCTAGAATCACAGAGCTGAGGATGGGCTGGAAACACATATGACAAACCTTCTGCTCTAAATAGAAGAAGATGAGACAAGACTTTGAAGCATGTTAGAACCATTCATGTATTAAGATGTGAAAAGAAAGAACTCACCCTGTCACAACAGACCTGAGGAACCTGGTTGCTCTCTCTACCACCTCCAGCCACACAGAGGACACCGTGCTCTCATCAAAGAGTGAAGCCTCAGGCAGGGCTCTCAAGGCATCCAGGGACTCCTGTAACAGCTCGCTGCAGAGATCCGCATCCTCCCCTGGGCACACACATGCATCAGAGGAGGCCACCCAATCCTCAGGCAGCACTGACAAGTAAAGCCCTCCCCACTTTCCCAGAGGGACCTCCTACCCCACCATATGAGAGGATGCCACTGTCACATTTTTAATCCCTCACTTTCCTCTCAACGAGATACTCCAAGAACTCAAAGTCAGTTCTTTATTTTATGACTCTCCCATGTGCAATTCTAACTTCTTGTTCTAGAAAATAAATCAGCATTGATGCACACTGCAGTGGTTTACCTGGAATATATGCACATATACCCTTTTTTTTTTTCTTTCTTTTTTTTTTTTAAGAGAACAGTCCTGAAAAATCAAACAGACTGAAGCCTCTCATTCTACAAACAAGAAAAATGAGGCACAGAGAGCATATGGGATCGGCCAAGGGCACGTGGTGGCAGAACTGAGAAGACAATCCAAGTCTTCCGATGTGGGGAAAGGGAACACTCTGGGCCCACATACCTGACCGCCAGGCCCTGCGTAAGAAGGCAAAGGCAAACGAGAGAGCTGCTCGGGATCCAACTCTCGCAAGTCCTTCCACTCCTTTGCCTGTGGGCCGGGAACTGTGGACAACACACATGGGAGTTGTGATAACTGGTCAGTCAGAGAAATGTGCAAATACTAAAATAAAGTAAGTAACATGGAAGGATTTGTACAAAAAAATATGATCAATAGATTTCTTTAAATAGTAGGATGACGATGTGTGACTTTTAGTTTCATATATAAAAACTTTTATCAAATGTCCTTTGTAAAGAAGTTTTCTCTTTAAGAAAAAGACATTTAGAAAGAATTTTAAATGACCTGCAGATATGTTCACAAAATAATCTCTGGGAGCTGATCTTATGAGTCAGGGAGAGACACATGGTAAACAGAAAATAAACAGATAAATACATAAATGGGAGGTTAAAGGTCATGTAGTAAAGAAAAGGCAGGTGAGGGGGTTGAGGAACACACAGAGAACAATACGACAAATGCCTGAGACTGCACCCATCCTGCTGAGCTTATCCTCTCCTGAATTTAGTACTTATCATTCTCATGTGTCTTTTAAGGTTTTTACTACTTATAAAGTTAACAAATATGCATGTTTAAAGAAGTTATACAAATGGCATATCATAAATATCATTCTAAAAAAAAAAACCTAGAATATAAAAAGTGTACAATACAAACTCCATCATGACTAGCAAGTAATTTTATTTTCAACTTTATACTGTTGAGTATTTCTACTATATACCGTATTCTTCAAACTTACTAAAGTTTGCTTTCACAATCAGGGGAAATGCTATTAAAAATGGGTAATGATATGGAATGATTGTCCCAAGATAAAACATCAAGTAAAATTAGCAGTAAAGAACATGGGGACCCCACAGAGGCAGCTAGTATGCATATATCTATGAATCCTGAGCTTTAGGAGGGGAGCTCATAAAGAGACACAAAAAACCTTAATTAGTGACTGCCTCTAATAAGGGGACTGAGTGCCTAGGAGACAGGAATAAGGAAATTTAAACTTTATTTCTGAATGAGAAATATAGTGGTCTTTAAGACAGAAAGCACACGTGCTGAGTCTATTCAGATGAGGTAGGAGGAGCCCTCAGCAGAAAAATGCTTCAGGAGAAACATGAAACTGGGGTTCCCCTCAAGCAGTCATAACCTAGAGAAAGAGCCCAACAGTTCTAAATCTGTACAGTGTAAGAATTGCTAAATCTTCAGTAAGTCACTCTCTATTTTACAGATACTCAAGAAAAAACAAACAAACAAATAGCTTGGACCCACGCCCATCCACACCAGTCAACGATCCAACCCCATTGCTAGTTGGTAAAACCCACCACTATCAGTAAGTTGAGAAATGAGGAAAAGAAATCTACAAAAATTTAGAAGATATTGCCACCTTTAACAGAATAGCTAAAACAAAGAAGTAACAACACCAAATGCTAACAAGGATGTGGAGAAACTAAACCACTGATACATAGCTGATGAGACTGTAAAATTGTACAGCTATTCTGGAAAGAGTATAGCAATGTCCTACAAACCTAAACATAAGACATAAGAACTGAACTCCAGGGCATTTATTACAGAGAAATGAAACAGGTTCACACAAAAACCTGTCCACAAATATTCATAGCAGCTTTATTCATAATACTCAAAAATTGTAAATAACTGAGATGACCTTCAATTGATGAATGGTCAAACAAAATGAGGTTCATCCATGTCACAGAATTCTACTATGCAATGATGATACATGCAACTACTTGGAAAAATCTCAAGGAGATAATGCTGATTGAAAAAAGCCAAGGTTACATAATAGACATGAAGAACAGATTAGGGGCCGCCAGAGGATAAGGCAGAGGGGAGGGGAAAGGGTGAGTGTGGTATAAAAAGACTCCTTGTCTTGTACTCTAACTGTGGCAGTGGTAATAAAAATCCACACCTCTGATAAAATCGTATGGAAACACATGCATACATGCATGCACACACAGAGTTGAGAACGTGTAAAACTAAGGAAATCTGACTGAGAGAGGTAATCTGTATCAAAGTCTATATCCTCATTGTGATAGTATACCACAGTTTTGCAAGTGGCTACCACTGAGGGAAAGTAAGTGAAGGGTATAAGGAATCTGTACTATTTCTTACAACTACATGTGAACCCACAATTATCTCAAAATACATATTTTTTTAATTTTAGGAACTTGTTTGATTTAGTGAAAGGCAGATTCCAATTAACCCATTAACACTTATGTCACCACAAAGGAAAAAGCACAGAGAAAATCAGTTGGGGTCTCATCCACTTCTGCATCTTAGAGAATTCAGTCTCATTCAACAAACACACAGGAGTGCTTAGAGAGGCTTAGAATCTACGACCCCCATATGCAAAACCCCTCTCTGATCAATAATCACCACAAAGGACCACTCCAGTCAAGAAGGAAAGAAAGGACCGTGCTGCTTGCTATCACCACATGGGTAGAAATCCTCTGTCACTTCGTTTAATCGATCTTAAAACTACTATCAAATATAGGACATGTAATATGATTTCAACTAGATTTAAAAAGGAAAAAAAAAAAAAAAACATGAACTATGCTAAATTTAGCACTTCTTATCTCCAAGTAGCAAGATAATAAGGTTTTTTGCCCCCCTGCTTCTTTCTGCCCCTGGACGTTCCATGCTCTATAGGGAATAAAAGTCAGTATTATATTCAAATAAAACCAACTCTTCTTGGGGTGCCTGGGTGGCTCAGTCGTTAAGCGTCTGCCTTCGGCCCAGGTCATGATCCCAGGGTCCTGGGATCGAGCCCCGCATTGGGCTCCCTGCTCAGCGGGAAGTCTGCTTCTCCCTCTCCTACTCCCCCTGCTTGTGTTCCCTCTCTCGCTATGTCTCTCTCTGTCAAATAAATAAATAAAATCTTAAAAAAAAAAAAAACTCTTCTTGCTACATAAAATATGAGTTATACCTAGAAATCTTTTAGTCAAGTCTTCTGAGAATAAAACTGTGGTAGACAGCTACTAAAACTCTATACAAGCCTTAAGCATTCTAGTTAATGTTTCAGAAAATCTGCTGATGTATACCAATACATTAAAAACGATATGCCTGAAAGAATCTCTTATAATAAAAGAATAAGAAAATCACATTAGGAAGAAAAAATAAGCATCTAAACTAGCTAGGCACTAGGCACTAAATATCATGATCTGACTATTCCCTATCCAGTAGCAAAATAAAACAAAACGAAAAGAACATAATATTCAGACCCCATTTTCAAAACTCTAGACATGCTTATCTACACCTTCACTGGCTTCCACAGCTACTGACAGAAAAGGGTTTTTAAATAATGGCACAGATTATGAAGCATAGTCTGTTAATCTGAGAAAATTAGCAAAGCCGTTCTCCAGATTATATGAAACATACAAAAAGGGAAAGCAAGAACAAAATATCGTAAGATAAAAAACGGGACTATATTGCAAGTTGTACTTAAACTTTCTAAAACAAAACAGCCTGCATTTTATATTTAGCTGGTATCAGGATTTCTTCTTCATTATATTATTACCTCTTTTTGTCCACAGGAGGCAAAGAAACGCTGCTGCTTTTCCACTTAACTTTGACATTCTCCTGGAAAACAGTTCTATTCAAGGCAATGAAGTACCGTTCCAAGATGACCAGCCTCTGCTTGAGTCTCAAGGCTGAAAGGGTAGTAATGGCTGACTGCATGACCAGAGCTTGCTGCTCTTTAACCAACACAGAAAGACATTCCTTCAGTTCATTCACATCTACAAAACAAGAGAAGAGAACACCCAAACTCTCCATATCTTGCCTATAGTTTGTTACAATGTTGATAAAACGGATAATAGCAATAATATGTAACACCTGAGTACTTAATATGCGCCAATAAATGGTTTTAAGCACCTTACACATATTGGGTAATTCTCATAGTCACCATCAAGAGGTAATATTGTACATGGATTTTAAGAAGCAGGAAACTGAGGCACACAGAATTTGCTCAAGGTGACCCAGAGGATTACGGCACATGAGACAGACCACTCTTAGCCACCACGGTGTGCTGCCTCTCTGAAACACTGTATTAAAGCTTTTAACACAAAACTATAAAGTCAATACCTTTCAGCAGCACATTTCCTACACACAGAAAAACTCTATCCATTATATTCATGTTA
The DNA here is from genome assembly GCF_002201575.2 of Neomonachus schauinslandi. NCBI lineage: Eukaryota > Metazoa > Chordata > Mammalia > Carnivora > Phocidae > Neomonachus > Neomonachus schauinslandi. Next base: position 115,559,825 of record NC_058411.1, on the reverse strand, counting down.
TATAACCAAACTCAAAATAAAAATGTTTCAATAAAATTGTCCAGCATACATGATTCACGAAAGGTAATACATTTATTGGAATATTTTCGAGGAAGATAATTACAGCTGACCCTTAAACAACACAGTCAAGCTACACAGGTCCACTTATACACACAAATTTTTCAATAAATATATTCGAAAATTTTTTGGAGATTTGCAACAATTTGAAAAAACTCACAAGAAAATCACAAAGACTAGAAATATAAAAAAAAAAATTAAAAGTTAGGTATATCATGAATGTACAAAATATATGTAACTACTACTCTATCATTTACTACCATAAAATATACACAAACCTATTATAAATTTAAAATTTATCAACACACCCAAAAATACTTACAGCCCCTAAAAGGTTGAAAAAATGTAAACAAACCTAAAGATGCAGTATTAAATCATAACAGCATAAAATTAACCACAGTACATACTTAATGTAATGTACTACTCTTAAAATTTCATAACCACTCCTGTTGCTATTGCAGTGAGCTCAAGTGTTGCAAGTATCCGCTTAAAACACCACTAGATGCTAATCATCTCCACATGAGCAGTTGTCTCCAATAAACTGTGTACTACAGTAAAAAGTGACCTCTAGTAGTTCTCATAACCTTGAATAACACCATGGGAGCCATACACAGTGCCACTAATGATGCCAGACATGTTCCCAAGAAGCAGAGAAAAGTCATGACATTACAAGAAAAGGTTGAATTGTTTGATAAATACTATAGATGGAGGTCTGCAGCTGTGGTTGCCTACCATTTTAAGATAAATGAATCCGGTATAAGAACCAATGTTAAAAAAAGAAGAGGAAATTCATGAAGCTGACACAGCAGTCACACCAGCAGACACAAAAACACTGTACTTTCTGCAAAATACCTTTTTATATAGTATTGAAAATGCAGCTTTTATGCGGGTGCAGGATTGCTATGAGAAAGGAATACCTATAGGGGCGCCTGGGTGGCTCAGTTGGTTAAGCGACTGCCTTCGGCTCAGGTCATGATCCTGGAGTCCCGGGATCGAGTCCCGCATCGGGCTCCCTGCTCGGCGAGGAGCCTGCTTCTCTCTCTGACCCTCCCCCCTCTCATGTACTCTCTCTCATTCTCGCTCTCTCAAATAAATAAATAAAATCTTTTAAAAAAAAGAAAGGAATACCTATAGAGACTCTAATGTGATTTGAGAAAAAGCAAAGTCATTATTATGATGACAACCTAAAGCAAAAGAAGATAAAGATCAAAAGTTGGAGAATTTAATGCCAGTAAGTTGGTTTGGTAATTTCAGAAAGAGATTTGGCTTAAAAAAAAGTCAACAGGAAAAGCAGCTTCTGCCAATCGAGAGGAAGTAGACAAGATCCCAGATGCCATTCAGAAAGTCACTGAGGAAAAAGAATACATGCCTGCACAGGTTTTTAATGCAGATGAAAGTGTCCTATTCTGGGGGGGGGGGGGGAATGCCACAAACAGCATTTATTACTAAGGAAGAGAAGTGAGCACTAGGACTTAAAGCAGGCAGGGTTAGACAAACTGCACTGTTTCGTGCAAATGCAGTAGGTTTATGATCAGGACTGCCCTTATCTATAAAGCTGCTAATCCCTGAGCCTTGAGGGGCAAAGATAAACACCAACTGCCAGTTTTTTGGTTGTCCATCAAGAAGGCCTGGATGAGAACCCTTTTTCTGGAAAAGAAAGGGAAATAGTAACAAGAAAACATATGAAAGTACAAATCTCACTGGAAAGATAAATATAGAGTAAAGGTAAGTGATTAATCACTTACAAAACTGGCATAAAGGTTAAAAGACAAGATTAGTAAAAATAACTACAACTACAATAACTAAGAGATACACAAGACAAAAAGGTGTAAATTATGACATCAAAACATAAAGCACGGGGATGAGGGTAAATATTTAGAGCTTTAGAATGCTTTTCAAACTTATGTTGTTATCAACTTAAAATAGACTTATAAATATGTAAGCCTCATGCTAACCATAAAACAAAAACCTATAGCATAAAAGATAATGATAAAGAAATCTAAGCATAACAATAAAGAAAGCCATCAAACCACAAAGGAGGAAAGCAAGAGGAGAAAAGAGGAACTACAAAACAGCCAGAAAACAATTAACAAAAATGGCAATAAGCACATACCTATCAATAATCAGTGTACATGCAAATACAGAAAATTCTCCAATTAAAAGACATGGAATGGTTGAATACATTAAAAAAAAAAAAGCAAGATCTATACGCTGCTACAAGAGATTCAACTTCAGACATAAGGACACAAACAGACTGAAAGTGAAGTCTGAGAAAAGATATTCCAAGCAAATGACAACCAAAGCAAAGTGGGCGTGGTTATACTTGTAACAGACAAAACAGACTTAAAATAAAGACTGTATAAAAGCCAAAGAAGGGGCGCCTGGGTGGCTCAGTCGTTAAGCATCTGCCTTCGGCTCAGGTCATGAACCCAGGGTCCTGGGATCAAGCCCCACATCGGGCTCCCTGCTCAGCGCGAAGCCTGCTTCTCCCTCTCCCACTCCCCCTGCTTGTGTTCCCTCTCTCACTGGGTCTCTGTCAACTAAATAAAAAATCTTAAAAAAAAAAAAAGCATTACATAATGATAAAAAATGATAAAAAAAAAAAGTCCACACAACAGAAGATGTAACATTTATAAATATTTATGCACCCAACATAGGAACAAATAAATATATAAAGCACATCTCAACAAACCTGAAGGGAGAAAAAAACATCAGTAGAGTAACAGCAGGGGACTTTAATATTCTACTTTCATCAAATCAATAAGGAAATATCACCTTAAACTATGTATCAGACCAGATGGACTTAAGAGATATATACAGCAAAAACAACAGAATATACTTTCTTCTCATGTCAACATGGAAATTCTCCAGGACAGATCATATTTTAGACCACAGGAAAAGTCTTAGTAAATTTAAGAAGACTGAAATCACATCAAGCACCTTTTCTAACCACAGTGGTATGAAACTAGAAATCAATGACAAGAAAACTTGAAATTTCACAAATACTTTGGAAATTAAACAACATGCTACTTGGCAACCAATGGGTCAACCAAGAAATCAAGAGAAATCAGAAAATACCTTGAGACAAATGAGAAGAAAAATACAGTATACCAAAACTTATGGGATACAGCAAAAGCAGTTCTAAAACAGAAGGTCATTGTGATAAATGCCTATATCAAGAAACAAGATACATCCCAAATAATCTAACTTTATACCTCAAAGAACTACAAAAAGAACACATGAAGGATAAAGTTAGTAGAAGGAAGGAAAAAAACAAAGATCAGAGAATAATGAAATAGGTAATAAAAAGACAATAGAAAATATCAATGAAACCAAGAGCTGGTTCTTTGAAAGATAAACAAAATTGACAAACAGGTAGCTAAAGTCACCAAGGAAAAAAAGAGAGAATTCAAATAAAATCAGAAATGAAAGAAGAGATGTTACAACTGATACTACAGAAATACAAAAGATCATAAGAAACTACTATGAATAATTATACACCAACAAACTGCAAACCCAGAAGAAATGGACAAATTCCTAGAAACATACAACTTTCCAAGACTGAGAAAGAAACAAAATTTGAAAAGAAGATTTAATCAGTGATGATAACCTCCCCACCTGGGCGGCTCAGTCGATTAAGCATCTGCCTTTGGCTCAGGTCATGATCCCAGGGTCCTGGGATCGAGTCCCACATAGGGCTCCCTGCTCAGTGGGGAGTCTGCTTGTTAATATGTCCACACTACTCAAAGCAATCTACGGATTCAAAATCCCTATCAAAATTTCAGTGGCATTTTTCACAGAAATACGAGTTAATTTTTGTGTGTGGTGTAGGATAGCTGTCCAGTTTCATTCTTTTGCATGTGCCTGTCCAGTTTTCCTAATACGATTTACTGAAGAGACTATCCTTTCCCCACTGTATATTCTTGGCTCCTTTGTCATAAATTAATTGACCATATGTGTGTGGGTTTATTTCTGGAGTCTCCATTCTGTTCCACTGAGCTATGTGTTTGTTTTTATGCCAGTGCCATACTGTTTTGATTACCATAACATAGTAATATAGTTTGAAATTAGGGAGTGTGATGCCTCTAGCTTTGTTCTTTTTTTTCTCAAGATTGCTTTGGCTATTTGGTCTTTTGTGGTTCCATATAAATATTAGGATCAGGGTTTATATCCAAAATACATTAAAAAAAATTCCTACAACTCAATAGCAAAAAAAAAATCCAATTAAAAATGAGAAGAGGATCTAAATATACAGTTTTCAAAGAAGACATACAGATGGACAACAGGTATATGAAAAGGTACTCAACAACATTTATTAAGTAAATGCAAGTCAAAACAATAATTAGATATAACCTCACCTCTTTAGAATGGCTAGTATCAAAAAGACAAGAAATAACAAGTGCTGGTTAAGATGTAGAAAAAAGGGAACACTTGTGCACTGTTGGGAATTTAATTGGTACAGCCACTATGGAAAACAGTACGAAAGCGTCTCAAAAAATTTAAAATAGAATTACCATATGATTCAGAAATTCTACTTCTGGGTATTTATCTGAAGAAAACAAAAGCACTAATTTGAAAATATATATGCACCCCCATTTTCAGCATTATTTACAATAGCCAAGAAATAGAAACAACCTAAATGTCCACTGACGGATGGATGGGTAAAGAAAATATGGTATATATACACAATGTAATATTATTCAGACATTAAAAAAAAAGAAATTCTGCCATTTGTAACAACATAGATATGAACTTTGAGGGCATTATGCTAACTGTAATAAGTCAGACATAAAAAGATAAATACTATAGGGGTGCCTGGGTGGCTCAGTCAGTTAAGTGTCTGGGTTAAGCAACTGACTTTGGCTCAGGTCATGATCTCAGGGTCCTGGGATCAAGTCCCGAGTTTGCTTGTCCCTCTGCCCCTTCCCCTGCTCATGCTCACTCTTTCTCTCTCAAATAAATAAATAAAATCTTTTTTTAAAAAAGATAAATACTATATGATCTCACTTCTATGTGGAATCTAAAAAACAAAATAAAAACAACAAATAGAACCAAGCTCATGGATACAGAGAATAGACTGGTGGTTGCCTGAAGCAAGGGGCGCGGTGGTTGAGGGAGTAGGTGAAATGGATGAGGGGATCAAAGGGTACAAATTTTCAGTTATAACATGACTAAGCCATAGAGGTATAATGTTCAACATAGTGACTATAGTTAATAATACTGTACTGCATATTTGAAAGTTGCTAGAAGAGTGGATCTTAAAGGTTCTCATCAGAAAATGAAATTTTTTTAACTATATATGGTGACTGATTGTAACTGGACTACTGTGGTGATCATTCTGTTATATATATAAATATCAAATCAATATATTGCACACCTGAAACTAAGATGTTATATATCTATTATACCTCATTTTAAAAAAAGGAAAAATGAGCAGTCACAGGTACCTGTGGGAATGTAACAAAAGATCTAACATTCTTCTCATTGAACTTTGTGTTGTTAAAGAAGGGGGTGGGGTTGAAAAAGTATTCTAAGAAGGCTGAAAACTCCCCAAATTCAGTAAGATGTAAATCTACAAATCCAAGAAGGTGAGCAAATCCAAACAGGATGAACCCAAAGAAATCCACACGAAGACACATCATAATTAAACTAAAGACAAAGAAAATATCTTAAAAGCAGCCAGAAAAAAACACTTTAACTATGGTAGAATAACAATTCATGTAACAGCAAATTTTTCATCAGACACCATGGAGGACAGCTGAAAGCAACAAAATATTTTTGAAGTGATGAAAAAAAGAATCATCAACCTAGAAACCTAAATCTAGCAAAAATGCCCTTTAGGAATTAAAGGAAAATCAAACATTCTCAAATGAAGGAAAACTAAAAAAATACGTCATCAGCAGACCTACACTAAAAGAATGGCTAAAGGAAGTTCTCTACACAGAACAGCAACAATAAAAGGAAAACCGTGGAGCTCAGGAAGGAAGAACACTGTAAATAACACAGGGGTAAATACAATAAGCTTTTCTTCATCTCTTGACTTTTCTAAATTATGTCTGAAGCTTTAACCAAAGATTATAATATTGCTAAGTGTAGTTATAAATACATGCAACAAAAATATTTAAGGCAATCATATAAGCAGAAAAGGATAAAGGGACATAGAGGGAAGTAAGGTTTCTATATGTCAACCAAACTGGTTAAGTGACACAACCAGGAAACTGTGCTTAGTTATGTATATATAATGTATTAGACAAATGACTAAAAAGGCTACACCAAAAAAAAAACTCAAAAACACTATAGATAAATCAAAATGGAATTCTTTTTTTTTTTAAGATTTTTTTTTTTTATTTATTCATTTATTTGAGAGAGTGAGAGAGAGAGAGCACATGAGAGGGGGGAAGGTCAGAGGGAGAAGCAGACTCCCTGCCGAGCAGGGAGCCCGATGCGGAACTCAATCCTGGGACTCCAGGATCATGACCTGAGCCGAAGGCAGTCGCTTAACCAACTGAGGCACCCAGGCGCCCTCAAAATGGAATTCTAAAAAATGGTCAAGTAAACCAAAGGGAGGTAGTATAAACAAAACAAAACAAAAATGAAAAAACAGAGCAAACAGAAAACATAAAACAGCAGTCTTAAACTCTAATTTATCAATACTTACATGAAATTCAATGCAAAAAATCTAAATATACCAATTAAAAGACAGACATTGGTAGAGTGGACTAAAACATATGACCCAACTATATGCTATCTACGAGAAATTGACTTCAAATAGGCAAATTAAAAGTAAATGCACAGAGGGGTGCCTGGGTGGCTCAGTCAGTTAAGCATCGGACTCTTGATCTCAGGATCATGAGATCAAGGTCATCCTTTGTGTTGCGCTCCATGCTGGGTGTGGAGCCTACTTAAAGACAAAAAAAGTAGGGCGCCTGGGTGGCTCAGTTGGTTAAGCGGTTGCCTTCGGCTCAGGTCATGATCCTGGAGTCCCGGGATCGAGTCCCGCATTGGGCTCCCTGCTCAGCAGGGAGTCTGCTTCTCCCTCTGATGCTCCCCCCTCTCATGCTCTCTCTATCTCATTCTCTCTTTCAAATAAATAAATTTTAAAAATCTAAAAAATAAAGTAAATGGACAGAAAAAACAAAAAGCATGAAAACAGTAATCAAAAGAAAGCAAGAATGGGTAAATTAATGTCAAATAAAGTAGATTTCAGAGCAAAGATAATTACCAGGAATAGAGAGCAACATTAAAAAATAAGAAAATGGTCAATCCACCAATAAGACATAACAATTCTAAATGTGCATGCACCAAACTGCAAAAGATGTGACCAAAAAAAAACTATTTATATAGTCTTAGAGTTGGAGACCTCAACATTTCTCTCAACAGCTGACAGAACAAGGAGCTGACAGAACAACAGCTGACAGAACAAGGAGCTGACAGAACAACAGCTGACAGAACAATGAGTCAGCAAGGATATAAAAGAACACAACAACACCATAACCAACAGGATCTAATCAATATTTAGAACACTCTAGCCAACAGCAGAATACACAATTATTCACAACAAATATCAAAACAGATCATATCCTGGGCACAGAAGAAACCTCAACAAATTTAAAAGAACTGAAATCACACACAGTATGTTCTCCAAAACAATGGAAAGAAACTAGAAATCAGTAAAAGAAAAATACTGGGAAAATGGCCAAACTTGGGAACTAAACAACACACTCTTAAATAATCCATGGGTCAAAGAGGGAGGGAAATAAAAAATATACTGACCTGAATTAAAATACAAATAGAATACATCACAATGTGTGAGGAAAAAAGCTAAACCAATCATGAGAGAAATGCATAGTACTAAATGGGTAATTTGAAAAGTAGAAAACTTTCAAATCAATAAATATAAGTTCCAATCTCAGCAACCTAGGAAAAAACTAGCAAAATAAACCAAAAGCAAGCAGAAAGATGGAAATAATTAAGAACAGAAACAATGAGAATGAAAATGGAAAAAACAATAGAGAAAAATCAGTAAGACAAAGAACTGGTTCTTTCAAAAGATCAATAGAACTATCATGCCTCTAAGCAGGACTGACAAAACACAAAAAGAGAATAAACATAAATTACCAATATCAAGAAAGAAATAGGATCTACATATAATTAGAAATAACTAGGGAATAACTCTACACATATAAATTAGACACCTTAGACAAAATGGACTGATTTTTAAAAAAAATACAGACTACCCCAACTCAGCAAATATGAAACAGATCATGTAAATTGCCATACAACTATTAAGAAAACTGAATTCATAATTTTAAGAATCCCAAAAAGGAAATCACAAGGTCCAGATTGCTTCACTGGAGAATATTACCAAATATTAGAACAGAGTTAACATAGATTCTATACAATCTCTTCTGGAAAACAGAAAAGGAAATACCTCACAATTAATTTTAAGAGACTAGTATTAGCATGATATCAAAACCAAACAGAGAAAATACAAAAAAAAAAAAAAATTACAGAATATTGTTCTCATGAATACAGGCATAAAATCCTTATCAAAATATTAGTAAGTAGAATTAAGCAATATTTAAAAAGAATTATACATCACCACCAAGTGGTGGTGATGTATTATTCCAGGATTGCAAAGCTGGTTTAACAGTCAAAAATCAGATCCTTCATACTAATAAACTAAATGGAAAAAAAAAAAAATCACATGACAAATCAAGTGATGCAGAAAAAGCATTTGACAAAGTTCAACACTCATTTGTGATAAAACCTCTCAGGAAACTGGAATAGATAGGAACTTCCTCACCATTATAAAAAGCATCTACAAAAACTTACACTAACATTATACTTACCAATGAAAAGACTGAATGTTTTCCCCCTAAGATCAGGAATAAAGTAAGGTTATTCTCACCACTCTTATAAAACATAGTAAAGAAGTTTCAGCCAGAACAATAAGGCAAAAAAATGTAACAGAAGGCACATAGATTGAAAAGGGAGAAATAAACTTATTGTCTATGTAGAAAATCCAAAAAAATTTCCTAGTCAATTCAGCAAGGTTGCAGGACACAAGATAAACATATAGAAATAAATTGTATTTCTATATACTAGCAATGAACACATGGGTACTAAATTATCCAAAAGTTATTTAACAAATTTTTTAATTTAACAATTTATATGGAAAGGCAAAGGACCTAGAATTGCTAGAATATGAAAAAAGTAGAAGAAAGTGTGAAGAACCAGTCTATCTGATTTCAAGACTTACTCTTAGCTACAGTAATAAAGAGTGTGGTGTGGGCAGAGAGATACACACATGGATTAGTAGAACAGAAAAGACAAACAAGAAATAGACCACACAAGTATACCGAACTTATTCTTGACAAAGGCGCAGAAGCAATTCAATGGTAGAAAGTTAGCCTTTTCAAAAAAATGGTGCTGGAGCAATTAGTTATCATAAGCAAAAAAAAAAAAAAAAAAAAAAAAGCTTGACCTAAACCTCACATTGCACACAAAATTTAACTCAAATGGAACAGGAACATATACGTAAAACATAAAACTACAAAACTTTTAGGAAAAAACAGGGGAAAATCTTCAGGCTTGTAGGCTAAGCAAAGAGGAAGGGGAGGACGAAGAAGAAAGAGGAGGAGGAGGAAGAAGCAAAATCCACACTGAACTTTATCAAAATTTTAAAACTTTTGCTGCACTTAAGACACTGTTGAGAGGATAAAAAGATAAGCTATGAACTGAGAGAAATTATTTGCAAACCATATATAAGACAAAGGACTAGTATCTGGAATATATGCAGAACTCCAAAAACACAACAGTATAAAGAAAAAGAAAAATCTAACTAGAAAAAGGGCAAAAGACATGAACAGGTATTCCGCTGAAGAGTCAAAGATAGTAAAAAAGCCACAGGATACTCCAAATTAAAACCACAATGAGGTATCACCACACACCTAACAAAATGGCTAAAATTTTTTAAAAAGTGACAACACCAAATGATGAGGAGGACACAAAGAAACAGAATCACTCATACGTTGCTGGTAGGGATATAAAATGGTGTAGCCACTGTGGAAAAGTCTGCCAGGTCCTCAAAAAATTAAACAGAGAACTACCACATGATCCAGCAATTCTATTCCTTGGTACATACACAAATAGTTGAAAGCAGAACTTGGGTATATACACAAATTACTGAAAGCAGAATTTATGTATACTTACACTCATAGCAGCATTATTCAAAATAGCTAAAAGGTGGAAGCAACATAAATGCCCATCCATGGATGAATGGATAAACAAAATGCAATATATACATATAATGGAATATTAGTCAGCCTTTAAAAGGAAGGAAATTCTGACACATACTACAACATGGATAAGCCTTGAAGACATTATGCTAAATAATGAAATAAGCCAGACATAAAAGGACAAATACTATATGACTGCACTTACACCAGGTAACTAGACTAGTCAAAATCCTAAAGACAGAAAGTAAAATTATAGTCTCCAGGGGTTAAGAGTAGAGAAGAAAAAGGAGTTACCATTTAATAAGTACAGAGTTTCAGTTTGGGAAGATGAAAAGGTTCTGGAAATGGATGGTGGTGGTGATTACAAAACAATGTGAACATGTTTAATGTCCCTGAACTGTATACATAAAAATGGTTAAAACAGTAAATTGTATGTTATGCAGAGTTTACCATAATAGGAAAAAATTTTAAGTTAAATTTTTAAGAATTCCATAACAACAACAAAAAAATCCATCTATGGTATCTAAAAAGAAGTGCCAGATCAAGTTTTCCAGAGTACTAGAATCTCAGTTCGTAATACCTGGTTGCTTGCCCCATATCCAGCTCTCTAGGATTGATTTGGCCCTACATGCAGGTGCAGGAGTTTCTTCTTCATCTTTTTTCTCTTTGTCATTCAGATCTTCTTTCTTTGTTCCACTTTGAGTATCAACACCATCATCTGGAAAATCAAAATTAAAAAAAAAAGTTCTATAAATTCCTTTTCAAAATGTAACATCCACTTGTAACATCCTCTTTGCAAAGTCCCTCCCAGAAATGGAAAGGTTAAGTTACAATATACATCATTAGTTGAATACTTGATGATTAAAAGAAAATTAATAAGAATCATCACCACAAAAGGTACACTGTGATTTATGAAGTAATGAATGGTCTAGTAACCCTTTTAATAAAGAAATCAATATATCATTCAAATTCTTCTTTGAAGCAGGTCTCCTAAAGTATTTCATCAATTTCCTACTACATTTCACAACTAATAAACTTAGTCTTTGATACTACCTAGTTGAATTTCATGTGAACTGCTTTTATCCAGTGATTCCCAATTGCTGTGTCCAAAAGAAGGGAGGATGTGAAATGGTAGCATGATTCAAAAACCACTTTTAACTCTATATATTGCCATACTCCGCCAACTGAGAACCACTACTACACAGGACCACTACCACGGACAAAATATAATTCAGGAGCTTTGGGACACACACAAAAAAGCTGAAAACCATGACTTTGGGCCACTGACAATTTAAAGTTTCAGTCAAGAACAATGTCATGAAACTCCTTACACATAGCAAATAAAACCTAATCTTGAAGTATAAATGTGTCCTGTCCTAAAAGGCCCTTACTAAATGAATTATTTTCTAAATGATAAATAAATAGAAATATACATCTAAATCTGTGAAAGATTATATCATATTACAAACAGTAAGAAGTATCTAAAAATAACTGAAACCAACAAGTAACAATATCAAGAAACTCCTGCAATTTATAAGAGAAGTATCAGATATCAAACAGAAGGACTCCCAAATGACTAATGCTATGAAGAGATACTCAAATTCTGTTTAGAAAAATATAAATTAAAATAATGAAATATTACTCTACATTCACCAAATTGGCAATTGCTAAAAAGCTAAAATATAAGCTCCAAGACAGGATTTTTTTTTTCCCATTTCATCTGGTTTTGTTCACTGATAAATCCCAAGTGCCTAGAACAACACATGCCAGAAAATAAGCTTTCGATGATCTGTTTGATAATTAATGTCAAGTGTCAGTGAAAATGTGGAGCTGGGGACATAAATCTTCAGGCACAGCTGGCCAAAGGGGTAGACCCCACACAACCAGACTGGAGAGTTATCAAGTGCCTCTGAGTTACATGCAAGGTCCTCTAATCTCTTCCAGGGGCTATGCTTACAGAACTCCCATACAGGCCCACAATTAGGAGGATGCAGAGGACAGAAACCCACAGCAGTCCAATGCACTATGAATACGACTTAAAAATACAGTACTAAATGGCAAAGGGAACAAACTCAGGCTAAGGAACCACACATTCCATTTACACAAACTAAAAATGCATGCACATTAACACTAAAATGTTTCATGATGATACAAACATATTAGAAAGGAAAACACTTTAAAAGATGGATTTGAAAATGGTGTGCCAGGAACCATGAAGCATAATTAACTCAACCCTCAGTTCCTGAAGCTGAAGAAAGGACCTTTGCCACTGATACACTTCATGTGTCCCATTCTTTCAACCTCCTGCCAAAGCTATGACTAAGAGTACCTCTCTTATTTACAGAAATATCCAACTGGGCTTTAAATACGGATTTTTTTTTTTTTTTGTAACATGTTCAAGTCCTAACCTCCAGTACCTATGAGTGTGACCTTATTTGCTAATAGGGTCTTTTTGGATGATCTAATTAAGAAGTCATTAGGGTGGGCCCTAATCCAGTATGACTGGTGTCCTTACAAAAAGAGGAAATGTGAACACAGATATATACAGAGGAAAGACAATGTGAAGACACAGGGAGAAGGCAGCCATCTAGAAGCCAAGGAGAGAGGCTTGGAACACAGCCTTTTCTCATAACCCTCAAAAGGATAAAACCCTGCTGACACCTTGATTTCAGACCTGTAGCCTACAGAACTGTGAGACAATATGTTTCTGTTGTTTAAGCTTCCCAGCCTATAGTACTCTGTTACAGCAGCCCTAGGAAACTAATACAAATACTCCTCCTTAGCACCCTCAGAGATGTCTTCACCGAAGAGGCTTTAGGAACTTCCTCTCATGCCCCCTGGAGTCTCTGGACCACCTATGATGACATGTTGCCCACAGGCTTCAGATGCAAGAAAATGCCCTTCCCAGCCCTGCACTATACATCATTAGAGTGGAAAATTCTAGCCATATACTGAGCTTTCCTGAAAACAGAGGCTCCCAAAGACCCTGAGCCTGTAACCCTCCACACCCAGCTCCCCACTATGCTTTGGGTCATGGAAGCAGCATCCCACAAGCTTGATTAAAAAAAAAAAAAATGACCCAATCATATGCCATCTTTAAAAAACTCATTTAATATATAATCATACAAAGCAATTAAAAGTAAATGGGTGGGGAAAATACATACCAAGAAACACTAATCAAAGAAAGTTGAAATGGCTATATTAATGAGACAAACTCCACAGCAAAGAAAATTACCAGAGATAAACAGGAAAAATGCATAATAATAAAGGGGTAAATTCACCAAGAAAACATAACAATCTTACATGTGTATGAAGTCAACAATAGGGCCTCAAAACACAAAATGAGAACTGAAAAGAAAGACGGACAAATCCACAATTATATTAGAGATATCAACACTACCCTCTCAGTAACAGAACAAGTAGGAAGAAAACCAGCAAGAATAAAGAACTGAACTTCATGATCATCAACCAAAAGGATGCAATCAACATTTTACACATTGAGCCACCCAACTACAGCAGAATATCATTTTTTTTTTAAGATTTTATTTATTTGACAGAGAGATCGCGAGAGAGGGAACACAAGCAGTGGGAGAGGGAGAAGCAGGCTCCCCGCTGCTGAGCAGGGAGCCCGACACGAGGCTCAATCCCAGGACCCTGGGATCATGACCTGAGCCAAAGGCAGACACTTAACAACTGAGCCACCCAGGCGCCCCCAGAATATCATTCTAAAAAAAAAAATGACACCTTGATTTCAGACCTGTAGCCTATAGAACTGTGAAGTAGATACTGACTATTCACCGAGTCAGACCACATCTTATGTCATAAACCAAATCTTAACAAATTTAAATGAGTTGAAATCAACCACATTAAGCATGTGTCCTCTCCATATGCCATTAAACCAGAAATCAATAATAACAGAAAGATGACTAGACAATGTCAAAAGACTTGGAAATTAAACAACACATTTCAAAGTAATGCACAGGTCTCAACAGAAATGTAATTAAATATTAAATAAATAAATAAATATTTTTAATTAAATGAAAATACATCACAATTTGTGGGGTGCAGTTAAAATAGTGTTACAGGGAGATCTGTATTATTAAAAGCTTATGTTAGCAAAGAAAAAAAGGTCTGAAGTCAACAATCTAAACTTCTACCTTAAGAAACTAGAAAGAGAAAAGCAAAATAAACGAAAAGCAAGCAGAAAGGGGAATAATGAAGAGCAGAAATCATTAAAACTGAAAACAGAAAAACAGAAAACAAATCAATGAAACTAAGAGCCGATCTGTTGAAAAGACCAATAAAATTGATAAACCTTGCACAAGACTACTGGGGGGAAAAAAAAGACAGTAATTAACAAATATCAGGAATGAAAGAGGGCTATCTCTACAACCTGTGCAGATCTTAAAAGGATAAGAGAATACTACATCAAATCTAAACCCATAAATTCAACAAGTTAGTTGATACAGACCAATTCCTCAAAAACCACAAACTGCCAAAACTCACCCAAGAACTGCGTAAGCTAAATAGTATGATAACTATTCAAGAAATTTACTTCAGAATTTAAAACCTTTCAAAATAGAAACCTCAAGACCTAGAAGGTTTCAATGGAGAATTCTACTAAATATTTACAGAAGAAATTTATACCAATTCTACACAATCTCTTCCAGAAAATGGGAGGAGGAACAATTCCCAACTTATTTAACAAAACCAGTATTACTCTAACACCAAAACTAGAGAGACAAGAGTACAGCTGACCCTTGAACAATAAGGGGGTTGGGGTGCCAACTCCCTGCCTGTTGAAAAATCCACATATAACTTTGGACTCCCCAAAAACTTAATTACAAATATAGCCTACTATTGACCAGAAGCCTTACTGATAACATAAACAGCCAATAAACACACGTTTTGTATATGTATTATATATTGTATCCTTACAATAAAGTAAGGTACAGAAAAGAAAATGTTAGGAAAACCATAAGGAAGAGAAAATACATTTACAGTACTGTAAATTATCTGCATAGAAGCAGACAGGCACAGTTCAAACTCATGCTGTTCAAGGTCAATCATACTAAAATACAGCTATAAATAAGTATCCCTCATGAACATACATGCAAAATTCTCAACAGAATATTAGTAAACTGAATCCAGCAATAAAGAATAATACACTATAACCAAGAGGAGTTTATCCCAGGAATACAATGCTGGTTCAGTATTTGTAAATCAATCAGTGTAATCCCCCACAGAAGTAAGAATCACTTAATTTGAGAAACACAACAGAGGATCATAGGGGAAGGGAGGGAAAAATGAAACAAGACGAAACCAGAGAGGGAGACAAACCATAAGAGACTTAATCTCAGGAAACAAACTTAGGGTTGCTGGAGTGGAGGGGGCTGGGAGGGATAGGGTGGCTGGGTGATAGACATTGGGGAGGGTATGTGCTATGGTTAAGTGCTGTGAATTGTGTAAGACTGATGAATCACAGACCTGTACCCCTGAAACAAATAATACATTATATGTTAATTAAAAAAATTTTTAAAAAAAGAATCACTTGATACTACTGATGTAGATAAGGAATAAGGTAAAGATGTCCATTTCTCTTCACCCCTATTTGATACTATACTGGAAGTCCTAGTTAAGGCAGTAAGACAAGAAAAGATAAAAACTGTTCCTCTTCACAAACTACATGACTGTCTTCAAGAAAATCCCAAGAAATCTACAAAAAAACCAAAAAACAAAAAAAACACTGCCTAGTGAGTTTAGCAAGATCATAGGAGACAAAGTCAATACACAAAAATGTAATAAATAGTATCATCTACATACTGTTTTCTACATAACAGATAGAATGTATAAGTTATACCATATAATATCAGTGTACAGTTGGAAACCAAAAAAATTTTTAAACATTTATAATAGCTCCAAAAGAAGTAAATACTTAGGTATACACTAACAAAAATATAGCACACTTAGGAAATGTATGTTGTAAAGTACAAAATCCTGATGAAAGAAATAAAACACTACCTAAATAAATGGAGATATACTATGTTTATGAAATGAAAAACAAAACATAGTAACGATGTTAACTCCCCCCAAACTGATCTATAGATTTAGCACAATACCAATCAAAAACCCAGCAAGGGGCACCTGGGTGGCTCAGCTGTTAAGCGTCTGCCTTCGGCTCAGGTCATGATCCTAGAGTCCTGGGATCCAGCCCTGCATCAGGCTCCTGCTCAGCGGGAAGCCTGCTTCTCCCTCTCCCACTCCCCCTGCTTGTGTTCCCTCTCTGGCTGTCTCTGTCAAATAAATAAAAAATCTTTAAAAAAGAAAACCAGCAAGATTTTTTGCAGATATGAGATAAGCTTTTTTTTTTTTTTGGTGCCATTAATAAAGGAATAGACACATATCAATGAAACAGACTGGAAAGTCCAGGAATAATCACATACAAAATGAGTCAATTCATTTTGACAAAATACAAAACCAATTCAATGGGAAAGGATAGTATTAGAAAAACTGGATGTCCATATGCAAAAATAAAAAATAGCTTCAACCCCAACCTTACACTTTACACAAAAGTGAACTCAAAATGGACCAAAGATCTAATAATAAAATGAAAAACTATAAAACTCTTAGAAGAAATTATAGAAGAAAATCTTTGTTACCCGACATTAGGCAAAAAAATTCTTAGACATGAGATCAAAAGCACAATCCATAAAAGAAAAAAATTATAAAATACACATTAAGAGAATAAAAAATGAGGTACTAGACTGAGAGAAAATATTTATAAATCATGTATCCAAGAAAGGACCTGCAATGAAAATACAAACCATAAAAAGTTCTCAAAACTGAACAAAAAGAAAACAACCTAATTCACCAATTAATAAAAAGATGTAAACAGAAACTTCACCAAACAGAATATAAGGATGAAAAATAAGCACATGAAAGGGTATTCAACGTCATTTGCCATTAAGGAAATGCAAACTAAAACCATGATGAGCTCACACTACATAATTATAAGAATAGCTAAAATTAAAAGTACTGATAATACCAAGGGCTGACGAGGATACAGAGCAACAGGGACTAATACACAGTGCTGGAGGGAAGGCAAAATGATAAAGCCACTTTGGAAAACAATTTGGCAGTTCTGTATGAAATGAAACCTGCATCTACTTGGTCCAACAATCACACTACTAGGTATTTATCCTAGAGAAATGGAAACCATATTCATGAAAAATTTGTACAGAAATGTTCATAGCACCATTATTATAATTACCAAAGAAATGGTAACAACCAAAATGTCCTTTAGTAGGGGAATGGATAAATACACTGTGATACATTCAAATTATGGGATAGTACTCAGTAATAAAAAGAACTGTTGATTTTAGAGGGGAGGGGGGAGGGGGGATTGGTTAGCCCGGTGATGGGTATTAAGGAGAGGGCACGTACTGCATGGAGCACTGGGTGTTATACGAAAACAATGGACCGTGGATCACCACATCAAAAACCAATGATGTACTGTATGGTGACTAACATAATAAAATTAAAAAAAAAAAAAAAAGAACTGTTGACACACACAACAATATGGATGAATCTTAAAGATACAACTAGTGAGTGAATGAAGCCAACTTTAAAATGTTATATAATAGGGATTCAGAGGAAGATGCTGGAGGAGTAGGGGACCTTAGTTTCGCCTGAACCCTGGAATTCAGCTAGATAGCTATCATTCTGAACACCTGTGAACTCAACTGGACATCTAAGAAAACAATTGCTGTAATTCTACAAATAGGAAAGTGACCACTTTTTACAAGGCAGGAGGTGCAGAGAAGTCAATCTGATGTGATATATCAGAAGATAAACCAAGTGGGGAGGGAGCTTCTACAAGCCAGCTACAGGAAAGTGATATAGCAGTGGAGCGCAAAACCAGAATTTACAGAAGTTGGATTGGGAGACATCCCTGCCTGAAAGGTGCTCAGGTAGCAAAGTACAATATCCTAGGACAGTGTGGTCTCAGGATCCCCAGGGTCACAGAAAGAACAGGGGACCTGAGTGTGGCAGAGTTCCCAAGCATCAGAGTAGGGAAGCTAGCTGTAATCAGGGAGCCCAGGAGTGGGCTTTTGGCTCACTGTTGCCATAAACCCCGAACTGCAGCACGGTTGGGCGACCACTCTCTGACAAGGGCCCAGCAAGTAGCAGAACCAAGGTAAGACCCTCCTCATTCCCCTGGGAGTAGCGGGGAGGTGCGTGCCAAAGGAATCTGCAAAGTTTGGAGACTCAAACCAGAGGCCAGTACCTGTGATAAAAACACTGTCACAAACTGGGTGAACACAGAGTGAGAAGGGAAACCATGGAGACAAAAGTGATTGACTGCTTTTCCCGAGGGCGCATTGAAGAGTGGGGGCTGAAATCTTTCAGCTCGTGGAGATGGGGCGCTGCCATTTTTATTTTCATCCTTAAAGTGGTGGGGAAAGCCTTCAGGGAACAAAAGCCACATGGAGCAATCTGGAGCCACTTATACTGAGCCGGGCCCCGTGACAAGAGGGGTGCAATTCTGCCCCAGAAAAGACACCTGAGACTCAGCGCAACAGGTCCCTCCCCCAGAAGATCAGCAAGAAAATCTGGCTAAGACCAAGTTTACCAATTACACACAGAACTGCAAAACTCCAGTTCTACAGGAAAAGAGTATGTAGAATTCACGGTTTTTTCTGATGATACCTTATTCTTTCCATTTTTCTTCTTTTTTAATCTTTTCAACTGATTTCTTATCAACTCTTCTAAGACTTTTTTAATTTTCATTTTTACAGTAACATTCTATCCTTTCATTGTATTTAATTTTACTCCTGTGTATATATGTATTTTTATTTACAATTTAGGGATGTAGTTTTTTCTAACAAACAGACCAAAATATACCTAGAAGCTAGTGTAATTGCTCTGTTCTGTTCACGTGTCTGACTACATTCCATCTTTTTTAAGTCTTTTTGAATTTTTGTTTTACAGTTACATTCTATCCTTTCACTGTATTTAATAAGTTATTCTTTCTTTACAATTCTGGGATCGAGTTTTCCAACAAACAGACCAAAATACACACAAGATCTAGTGTATTGCTCTATTTTGTTCAGCTGTCTGATTATATTCCCTTTTATTATTTTTTTGTGTTGATTTCTGGTCTCTTACAATTTGTTTAGTATATAATTCTCTGGGGTCATTGTTGCTATTTCAGTATTTTGATATCTCCTTCATCTATTCTTCTCTGAACAGAATGACAAGACAGAAAAAAATCACCTCAAAAAAAGAGAACAAGAGGCCATACTGACTGCTAGGGACCTAATCAGAATGGATAGAAGTAAGATGACAGAACTAGGGTTCAGAATACCAATTATAAAGATACTAGCTGGACATGAAAAAAGAGCATAAGACACTAGAGGATCCCTTCCTGGAAAAATAAAAGAACTAAAATCTAATCAGGCTGAAATCAAAAAGGCTATTAATGAGATGCAATCAAAAATGGAGGCTCTAACTGCTAGGATAAATGAGGCAGAAGAGAGAATTAGGGATACAGAAGACAAAATGATGGAGAATAAAACAGTTCAGAGAGAGAAACAACTAGTGGATCATAAGGGGATCATAAGGGGATTAATTCAAGAGATAAGTGAACCATAAAGCTAAACAGTATTAAAATAATTTGGGTCCCAGAAAAAGAGAAAACAAAGAGAGAGGAGCAGCAGGTATATTTGAGCAAATGACACATGAGAACTTCCTGAATCTGGGGAAGGAAACAGGCACTCAAGTCCAGGAGGCAGAGAGAACCACCCTCAAAATCAATAAAAATAGGTCAACAACTCAACATATAATAGTGAAGCTTGCAAATTTCAGAGACAAAGAGAAAAATCATGAAAGCAGCTTGGGACGAGAGGCCCTTAACCTAATAGGGTAGAATCATAAGACTGGCAGCAGACCTATCCACAGAAACCTGACAGGCCAGAAAGGGCTGGCATGATACATTCAATGTGTAAATGGGGAAAATACGCACCAAAAATACTTTATCCAGCAAGGCCGTCATTCATAATACAAGGAGAGATAAAAGAGCTTTCAGGACAAACAGAAACTAAAGGAATCTGTGAACACTAAGCCAGCCCTGCAAGAAATATTAAAGGAGATCCATTAATCCAAGAGTGAGCTCAAAAGTAGCATAGACCAGAAAGGAACAGAGACAATATAAAGAAACAGCAACTTTATATATAATACAATGGCACTAAATTCATACCCTTCAACTGTTACTCTGAATGTAAATGTTTTAAATGCCCCAATCAAAAGACAAAGGGTAACAGATTGGATAAAAAAGCAAGACCCATCGATATGCAGTCTATAAGAGATTCATGTTAGGCCCAAAGACACATCTAAATTGAAAGTGAGGGGGATGCGGGCGCCTGGGTGGCTCAGTTGGTTAAGCGACTGCCTTCGGCTCAGGTCATGATCCCAGAGTCCTGGGATCGAGTCCCACATCGGGCTCCCTGCTCTGCGGGAGGCCTGCATCTCCCTCTGACCCTATCCCCTCTCATACTGTTTCTCTCTCTCTCTCTCTCTCTCTCAAATAAATAAATAAATAAAATCTTTAAAAAAAAAGAAAGTGAGGGGGATGTAAAATCATTTATCATGCTAACGGACATCAGAAAAAAGCTGGAGTACCAATCCTTATATCAGACAAATTAGATTTTAAACCAAAGACTATAATAGAAGATGAGGAAGGACACTTTATCATTATTAAAGGGTCCATCCAACAAGATCTAACAACTGTAAATATTTATACCCCTAATTTGGGAACAGCCAATTATATAAACTAATTAATAACAAAACTGAAGAAACACACTGATAATAATACAAGAACAGTAGGGGACTTTAACACCCCACTCACAGAGATGGAAAGATGATCTAAGCACATCAACAAGGAAACAAGGGCTTTGAATGACACACTGGACCAGATGGATTTCACTGATATACGCAGAGAATTTCATCCTAAACCAACAGAAGACACATCCTCTTCAGTGCATGTGGAACATTCTCCAGAATAGATCACATATTGGGTCACAAATCAGGTCTCAACTGGTACCAAAATACTGTGATTATTCCTTGCATATTTTCAGATGACAATACTTTGAAATCTGACTCAGTCACAAGAGGAAGTTTGGAAGGAACACAGAAACATGGAGGTTAAAGAGCATCCTAATAAAGAATGAAGGGGGTCAACCAAGAAATTAAAGAAGAATTTTAAAAATTCATGGAAACAAATGAAAATGAAAACACAAATGTTCAAAACCTTTGGGATACAGCAAAGGCAGTCTTAGAAGTATATAGCAATACAAGCCTTTCTCAAAAAACAAGAAAGGTCTCAGTTACAAGAGAAAAGATGGTGGAGGAGTACGGGACCCTATTCCAACCGGGCCCAGGAACTGAGCTGGATATCTACCAGACCACTCTGAACACCCACGAGATCAGCCTGAGATGTAAGAAGATAGATCTGGATCTCTAAGAAGAGAGTACCGCAGGCGGTTGGTTTCGAGGTGCTAAGCGGGGAGCCATGATTCCGCGGGAAGATATAGGAAGATAAACGGAAGAGGGAAGGAACCATAGGGATCCTGCACTGCCAGTGCGGGAAAGCCTCCGGGGCTAGGGACAGGGCACAGACTCACAGAGTGGTAGAGATGGGGAGAGGACGTGAGGGCAGCCCCCCCACTCCCAATGGAATCTGGACCGGCGGGGCCACACGTGTGAACTGGGGACGGCTGGCAATTTTAGAAGCACAAAAGGCAGAGATGTGTCCCAACCTGGAGGCGAGGACTGGGAGCGCTGCTGAAGGGTGCACAACCCAAGACATTCCAGTTTATACCAGCAGAGACAGAAACGGAGATCCTATGGCCTGGAGAGCTCACTGAAGAATAGACTGCGATCTCTCTACTCTGAGGCAGAGGGTTGGAAAGTCTCTTCTGCTCTGACTCTCGGAAGAGATGCAGAAAGCCACCAGGGAAAGCCGCCAGAGAACAAAAGCCCCAAAACACCGGTGTTCACTGAGCCCATCCCCCACCACAGGGGGCAGGGCAACTCTGCCCAAACAGAGTTGGCTTAGTAACAGCACAGCAGGCCCCTTCCCCAGAAGACAGACTGGGAAAACAAGGGGCCGAAAACCCTAAGGTTCCTATAAAACAGGTGAATCTTACTTGGATTGTGGTCAATAATTTAGACTCTGTACATTCCCTCAACCACCCCTCAACAGAATGACTAGGAGGAGGAACACCCAAAACAGGAAAGACTCAGAGACTGTGATTTCTGCCACAGATTTACAAATGGATAGAGATATAACCAAGATGTCGGAAATGAAATTCAGGGATGCAATTGTGAAGACAATAGCTAGAATGGAGAAATCGATTGATGGCAACATAGTCTTTAAGGGCAGAAATGAAAGCTGAATTGGCAGAACTTAAAAATGCTATCAATGAGATCCAATCTAATCTAGATACTCTAACAGCTACGGTAAAAGAGAAAGAAAAACGATTTAGTGATCTAGAAGACCAACTGATAGGAAAAACAGGAGGCCTGGGAAAAACAGCTTATAATCCATGAAAACAGAATTACAGAAATAAGTGACACAAAAAAGCATTCCAATGTCAGAATGACCGGGACACCTGAGTGGGTGGAGAGAGAGAAAGGACTAGAAGATATACTTAAGCAAATCATAGCTGAGAACTTCCCTAATCTGGGGAATGAAACAAACATTTGTGTCCTAAAGGCAAAGAGGACGCCTCCCAAGATCAAGGAAGACAGACCAATGCCCCGGCATGTAATAGTAAAACTCGCAAATCTTAGAAACAAGGAAACCATCTTAAGGACAGTTATGAGAAAGAGATTCCTTACGTACAGAGGGAGGAACATCGGAATAACGTCAGACTTATCCACGAGACCTGGAAAGCCAGAATGGCCTGGCAAGACATATTCAGGGTACTAAATGAGAAGCACATGCAGCCAAGAATACTTTATCCGGCAACGTGTCATTTAGAATGGATGGAGAGATACAGAGCTTCCAAGACCTGCAGAAACTGAAAGAATATGTGAACACTAAGAAGGCCCTGCAAGAAATATTAAGGGGGCGGGGCGCCTGGGTGGCTCAGTCGTTAAGCGTCTGCCTTCAGCTCAGGTCATGATCCCAGGGTCCTGGGATCGAGCCCCGCATCGGGCTCCCTGCTCTGCGGGAAGCCTGCTTCTCCCTCTGCGACTCCCCCTGCTTGTGTTCCCTCGCTCGCTGTCTCTCTCTGTCAAATAAATAAATAAAATCTTAAAAAAAAAAAAAGAAAGAAATATTAAGGGAGGGTTCTACAGAAGGAGAAACACCTTAAGAGTGATATAGAACAGAAATTTACAGAGACAATCTATAAAAACAATGTCTTCACAGGCAACATGACAATAAATTCATATCTCTCAATAATCACTCTCAACATGAACGGCCTAAATGCTCCCGTAAAACGGCACAGGGTAGCAGACTGGATAAAAAGACAGGACCCATACATATGCTTTCTACAAGATATTCATTTTGAACCTAAAGATACATCCAGACTGAAAGTGAAGGGATGGAGATCCATCTTCCATGCCAACAGACTTCAAAAGAGCTGGGGTAACAATTCTTATATCAGACAAATTAGATTTTAAACTAAAGACTGTAGTTAGAGACACAGAAGGACACTATATCATTCTTAAACGATTTATCCAACAAGAAGATTTAACAATTGTAAATATCAACGCCCCCAACATGGGAGCAGCATCTACATAAGCCAACTGTTAACCTAAATAAAGAGTCATACTGATAATACGTTAATTGTAGAAGACATCAATACTCCACTCCCAGCAACAGACAGATCATCTAAGAGAAAATCAACAAAAAAACAAGAGCTTTGAATGACACAATGAACCAGATGGACCTCATAGCTATATACAGAACATTCAACCCCAAAACAACAGAATACTCATTCTTCTTGAGCGCACACGGAACTTTCTCCAGAATAGACCACATACTGGTCACATATCAGGTCTCAATCGATACCAAAAGATTGAGATTATTCCATGCATGTACTCAGACCATAATGTTTTATCTTTTCTTAAAGATTTTATCATTTATTTGACAAAGACACAGCAAGAGAGGGAACACAAGCAGGAGGAGTGGGAGAGGGAGAAGCAGGCTTCCTGTTGAGCAGGGAGCCGGATGCAGGGCTCGATCCCAGGACCCTGATATCATGACCTGAGCTGAAGGCAGACACTTAACGACTGAGCCCCCCAGGAGCCCCTCAGACCATAATGTGTTAAAACTGGAACTCAATCACAGGAAAAAAATTGGAAGAAATTCAAACACTTGGAGGCTAAAGACCACTCTGCTCAAGAATGTTTGGGTCAACCGAGAAATCAAAGAACTTAAACAATTCATGGAAACCAATGAGAACGAAAACCTATCGGTCCAAAACCTGTGGGATACTGCAAAAGTGGTCCTAAGAGGGAAATACATAGCCATCCAAGCCTCACTCAAAAAAACAGAAAAATCCCGAATTCACCAACTAACTTTACACCTTAAAGAACTAGAGAAAAACCAATAAACGATGCCTAAGCCACATATTAGAAGAGAAATAATTAAGATTAGAGCAGAGATCAATGAACTAGAAACCAGAAACACAGTAGATCAGATCAACGAAACTAGAAGCTGGTTCTCTGAAAGAATTAATAAGATCGATAAACCACTGGCCAGACTTATCCAAAAGAAAAGAGAAAGGACCCAAATTAATAAAATTATGAATGAAAGGGGAGAGATGATGACTAACACCAAGGAAATAAAACAATTATTAGAAAATATTATCAGCAACTATAAGCCAATAAATTAAGCAACCTGGAAGAAATAGATGTATTCCTGGAAACCTGGAAACTCCCAAGACTGAAACAGGAGAAGACCAATAACCAGTAACAAGATGGAAGCAGTGTTCAAAAACCTCCCAAAAAACAAGAGTCCAGGGCCTGATGGATTCCCTGGAGAATGCTACCAAACATTCAGAGAAGAAAAACCTATTCTCCTGAAGCTGTTTCAAAAAATAGAAACAGAAGGAAAGCTTGCAGACTCATTCTATGAGGCCAGCATTACCTTGATCCCCAAACCAGGCAAAGACCCCATCAAAAAGGAGAATTACAGACCAATATCCCTGATGAATATGGATTCCAAAATCCTCAACAAAATCCTAGCTAATAGGATCCAACAATACATTAAAAGGATCATCCACCATGACCAAGTAGGATTTATCCCCGGGATGCAAGGGTGGTTCAACATTCGCAAATCAATAATGTGAAAGAACACATTAAGAGGAGAGACAAGAAACATATGGTCCTCTCAATGGATGCAGAAAAAGCATTTGACAAAATACAGCATCCTTTCCTGATTAAAACGCTTCAGAGTATAAGGATAGAGGGAACATTCCTCTATTTCATAAAATCCTTCTATGAAAAACCCACAGCGAATATCATCCTTAATGGGGAAAAGCTGAGAGCCTTTCTCCTAAGATCAGGAATATGACAAGGATGCCCACTCTCACCACTACTGTTCAACATAGTACTAGAAGTCCTAGCAACAGCAATCAGACAACAAAAAGAAATAAAAGGTATTCAAATTGGCAAAGAAGAAGTCAAACTCTCTCTCTTCGCAGATGACATGATACTTAATATGGAAAATCCAAAAGACTCCACCCCCAAATACTAGAACTCATAGAGCAATTCAGTAATGTGGCAGGATACAAAATCAATGCACAGAAATCAGTTGCTTTCTTATACACTAACAATGCAACTGCAGAAGGAGAAATTAGAGAAACGATTCCATTCACAATAGCACCAAAAACCATAAAATACCTAGGAATAAACCTAACCAAAGACGTAAAAGATCTATACGCTAGGAACTACAGAACACTCATGAAAGAAACTGAAGAAGACACAAAAAGATGGAAAAATATTCCATGCTCATGGATCGGAAGAATAAACATTGTTAAAATGTCTATGCTGCCCAGAGCTACCTATACCTTCAATGCCGTCCCGATCAAAATTCCAATGACATTTTTCAAAGTGCTAGAACAAACAATCCTAAAATTTGTATGGAATCAGAAAAGACCCCAAATTGCCCTGGAAATGTTGAAAAAGAGAAACAAAGCTGGGGGCATCACGTTGCCCGATTTCAAGCTATATTACAAAGCAGTGATCACCAGACAGCATGATACTGGCACAAAAACAGACATATAGACCAATGGAACAAAATAGAGAGCCCTAATATGAACCCTCAACTCTATGGTCAAATAATCTTCGACAAAGCAGGAAAAAATATGCAATGGAAGAAAGACAGTCTCTTCAATGAATGGTACTGGGAAAATTGGACAGCTATATACAGAAGAATGAAACACGACCATTCTCTAACACCATACACAAAGATAAACTCAAAATGGATAAAAGACCTCAATGTGAGACAGGAATCCATCAAAATCCTAGAGGAGAACATAGGCAGTAACCTCTTCAACATTGGCCACAGCAAGATACATCTCCAAAGGCTAGGCTAGTGAAACAAAAGCAAAAACGAACTTTTGGGACTTCATCAAGACAAAAAGCTTCTGCACAGCGAAGTAAACAGTCAGCAAAACAAAGAGGTAACCCACAGAATGCGAGAAGATATTTGCAAATGACACTACAGATTAAGGGCTGGTATCCAAGATCTATAAAGAACTTCTCAAACTCAAAACCCAAAAAACAAATAATCCAGTCAAAAAATGAGCAGAAGACATGAACAGACACTTCTCCAAAGAAGACATACAAATGCCTAATAGACACATGAAAAAATGTTCATCATTAACCATCAGGGAAATTCAAATCAAAACCACATTGAGATAGCACCTTACACCAGTTAGAATAGCAAAAATGGACAAGGCAAGAAACAACAAATGTTGGCGAGGTTGTGGAGAAAGGGGAACCCTCATACACTATTGGTGGGAATGTAAGTTGGTACAGCCACTTTGGAAAACAGTGTGGAGGTGCCTCAAAAAATTAAAAACAGAGCTACCCTTTGACCCAGCAATTGCACTACTGGGTATTTACTCCAAAGACACAGATGTAGTGAAAAGAAGGGCCATATGTACCCCAATGTTCATAGCAGCAATATCTGCAATAGCCAAACTGTGGAAAGAGCCAAGATGCCCTTCAACAGATGAATGGATAAAGAAGATGTGGTCCAAATTTTTCCAAAGAAGATATCCAAATGGCCAACAGACACATGAAAAAGTGCTCAACATTGCTCGGCATAAGGGAAATCCAAATCAAAACCTCAATGAGATATCACCTCACACCAGTCAGAATGGCTAAATTAACAAGTCAGGAAACGACAGATGTTGGCGGGGATGCGGAGAAAGGGGAACCCTCCTCCACTGTTGGTGGGAATGCAAGCTGGTGCAGCCACTCTGGAAAACAGTATGGAGGTTCCTCAAAAAGTTAAAAATAGAGCTACCATACGATCCAGCAATTGCACTACTGGGTATTTACCCCAAAGATACAAATGTAGGGATCTGAAGGGGTATGTGCACCCCGATGTTTATAGCAGCAATGTCCACGATAGTTTGAAAGAGCCAAGATGTCCACTGACAGATGAATGGATAAAGAAGATGTGGTATATATATCTATATATATAGATATATAGATATATACACAATGGAATATTATGCAGCCATCAAAAGAAATGAGATCTAGCCATTTGCAACAACGTGGATGGAACTGGAGGGTGTTACGCTGAACGAAATAAGTCAATCAGAGAAAGACATGTATCATATGACCTCACTGATATGAGGAATTCTTAATCTCAGGAAACCACCTGAGGGTTACTGGAGTGGTGGGGGGTGGGAGGGATGGGGTGGCTGGGTGATAGACAATGGGGAGTGTATGCGCTACGGTGAGCGCTGTGAATTGTGCAAGACTGTTGAATCACAGACCTGTACCTCTGAAACAAATAATACATTATATGTTAAAAAAAGAAGAAGAAGATAGCAGGAGGGCAAGAATGAAGGGGGAAATTGGAGGGGGAGATGAACCATGAGAGACGGTGGACTCTGAAAAACAAACTGAGGATTCTAGAGGGGAGGGGTGGGAGGATGGGTTAGCCTGGTGATGGGTATTAAAGAGGGCACGTACTGCATGGAGCACCAGGTGTTATACGCAAACAATGAATCATGGAACACTGTATCAAAAACTAATGATGTAATGTATGGTGATTAACATAACATAATAATAAAAAAAAAAGAAGATGTGGTCCATATCTACAATGGAATATTACTCACCCATCAGAAAGGATGAATACCCAACTTTTACATCAACATGGATGGGACTGGAGGAGACTATGCTAAGTAAAATAAGTCAAGCAGAGAAAGTCAATTATCATATGGTTTCACGTATTTGTGGAACATAAGGAATAGCATGGAGGACATTAGGAGAAGGAAGGGAAAAATGAAGGGGGAGAAATCGGAGGGGGAGATGAACCATGAGAGAATATGGACTCCGAGAAACAAACTGAGGATTTTAGAGGGGTGGGGGGTAGGGGATGGGTTAGCCCAGTGATGGGTATTAAGAAAGGCACATATTGCATGGAGCACTGGGTGTTATATGAAAACAATGAATCATGGAACACTACATCAAAAACTAATGATGTACTGTATGGTGACTAACATACTAAAATTAAATTAAACTAAAAAAAAAGAAACAAGAAAGGTCTCAAATATACAATCTAACTTTACACCTAAAGGAGCTGGAGAAAGAACAGCAAATAAAGCCTAAACACAACAGGACAAGAGAAAATAAAGATTAGAGCAGAAATTAATGGAGTAGAAACCAGAAGTACAGTAGAACAAATCAGTAAAACTAGAAGCTTGATCTTTAAAAGAATTAGTAAGATCGATAAACTCCTGGCCAGACTTATCAAAAAGAAAACAGAAAGAACCCAAATAAATAAAATCATGAATGAAAAAGTAGAGATCACAACCAACACCAAAGAAATACAAACAATTATAGGAACATATTATGAGCAACTATATGCCAACAAATTAGGCAACCTGAAAGAAATGGATGCATTCCTAGAAATGTATAAACTACCAAAACTGGAACAGGAAGAAAACAGAAAACCTGAACAGACCCATAACCAGCAAGGAAACTGAAGCAGTTATCAAAAATCTCCCAACAAACAAGGGTCAAGGGCCAAAAGACCTCCCAGCAGAATTCTATTAAACTTTTAACAAACAATTAATACCTATTCTTCTGAAGCTGATTCAAAAAATAGAAATGGAAGGAAAACTTCCAAATTCTTTCTATGAGGCCAGCATTACCGTGATCCCAAAACCAGACAAAGACCCCACCAAAAAGGAGAATTACAGACCAATATCCCTGATGAACATGGATGTAAAAATTCTCACCAAGATACTAGCCAATAGGATCGATCCAACAGTACATTAAAAGGATCATTCACCATGACCAAGTGGCACTTATTCCTGGGCTGCAAGGGTGGTTCAACATTCGCAAATCAGTCAATGTGATACACAATATTAATAAAAGAAAGGACAAGAACCATATGATTCTCTCAACTGATGCAGAAAAAGCATTTGACAAAATACAGCATCCTTTCTCGATTAAAACTCTCTGCAGTGTAGGGATAGAAGGAACATACCTCAATATCATAAAAGCCATTTTACAAAGAGCCCACAGCAAATATCATTCTCAATGGGGAAAAGCTGAGAGCTTTTCCCCCTAAGATGAGAAACACAACAGGGATGTCCACTCTCACCACTGTTATTCAACATAGTACTGGAAGTCCTAGCCACTTCAATCAGACAACAAAAAATAAATAAATAAGGACATCCAAATCAGCAAAGAAGTCAAACTCTCACTCTTCACAGGTGACATGATACTCTATGTGGAAAACACAAAAGACTCCACCCCAAAAATTGCTAGATCCCATACAGGAATTCAGCAAAGTGGCAGGATATAATATCAATGCACACAAATCAGTTGCATTTCTATACACTAACAATGAGACAGAAGAGAGAAATTAAGGAACCGATCCCATTTATAATTGCACCAAAAATAAACCTAACAAAAGAGGTAAAGGATCTGCACTCTGAAAACTATAGAACACTCATGAAAGAAATTAAGGAAGACACAAAGAAATGGAAAAACATTTCATGCTCATGGATTGGAAGAACAAATATGGTTAAAATATCTATGCTACCTAGAGCAATCTACACACTCAATGCAATTCCTATCAAAATACCATTAACATTTTTCAGAACTGGAACAAGGAATCCTAAAATCTGTATGTTACCAGAAAAGACCCCGAATAGCCGAAAGAAAGTTTAAAAAGAAAACCAAAGCTGGTGGCATCACAATTCCAGACTTCAAGCTCTATTACAAAGCTGTCATCATCAAGACAGTATGGTACTGGCACAAAAACAGACACATAGAACAGAACAGAAAACCCAGAAATGGACCCTCAACTCTATGGTCAACTAATCTCCCTGACAAAGCAGGAAAGAATATCCAATGGAAAAAAGACAGTCTCTTCAACAAATGGTGTAGGGAAAATAGAACAGCCACAAGCAAAGAATGAAAGTGGACCATTTCCTTTCACCATTCACAAAAATAGACTCAAAATGGATCAAAGACCTAAATGTAAGACAGGAATCCTTCAAAATCCTAGAGGAGAGCACAGGCAACAACCTCTGTGACCTCAGCCACAGCAACTTCTTGCTAGACATGTCTTCAACGGCAAGGGAAACAAAGGCAAAAATGAACTATTGGGACTTAATCAAGATAAAAAGCTTCTGCACAGCGAAGAAAACAGTCGACAAAACCAAAAGACATCGACAGAATGGGAGAAAATATTTGCAAATATCAGATAAAGGGCTAGTATCCAAGATCTATAAAGAACTTATCAAACTCAACACCCAAAGAACAAATAATCCAATCAAGAAATGGGCAGAAAGACATGAACAGACATTTCTCTAAAGAAGACATACAAATGGCCAACAGATACATGAAAAAAATGACCATCACTCAGCATCAGGGAAATCCAAATCAAAACCTCAATGAGATACCACCTTACACCAGTCAATATGGCTAAAATTAACATCTCAGGAAACAACAAATGTTGGCGAGGATGCGGAGAAAGGGGAACCTTCTTACAATGGTGGGAATGGAAGCTGGTAAAGCCACTCTGAAAAACAGTATGGAGATTCCTCAAAAAGTTAAAAATGGAGCTACCCTAGGACCCAGCAATTGCAATACTAGATATTTACCCAAAGATACAAATGCAGTGATCCGAAGGGGCCCCTGCACCCCAATGTTCATAGCAGCAATGTCCACAATAGCCAAACTATGGAAAGAGCCAAGATGTCCATCAATAGATGAATGGATAAAAAGATGTGGTATATATATGCAATGGAATATTACTCAGCCATCAAAAAAAAAAAAAAGGAATCTTGCCACTTCGCAATGATGTGGATGGAACTAGAGGGTATTATGCTAAGCAAATAAGTTAATCAGAGAAAGACAATTATCATATGATTTCATTCATATGTGGAATTTAAGAAACAAAACAGAGCATCATAGAGGAAGGGAGGGAAAAATAAAACAAGACAAAATCAGAGAGGGGGGAAAACCATAAGAGACTTTTTTTTTTTAATATTTTTTTTTTAAGATTTTATTTATTTATTTGAGATAGAGCCAGAGCGAGAGTGAGCGAGTACAAGCAGGGGGAGCTGCAGAGGAAGAGGGAGAAACAGGTTCTCCACTGAGCAGGAAGCCCGATGCAGGGCTCGACCCCAGGACCTTGGGATCATGACCTGAGCCAAAGGCAGACACTTAACCAACTGAGCCACCCAGGCACCCCAACCAAAAGAGACTCTTAACTATAGGAAACAAACTGAGGGTTGCTGGGCGGGAGGAGAGAGGGGAATGTTATGGGTAACTGAGTGAGGAACAATAAGGAGGGCCCGGGATGTAATGACCACTAGGTATGATATAAGACTGATCATCACTGAACTCTACTTCTGAAACTAAAAATAAACTATATGTTACTTAGTTGAATTTAAATTAAAAAAAATAAAATTTGAAAAAAATTAAAAATAAAAAGTAAAATGTTACATATGTATCATTCCATTTATATGACAGTTCTCGAAATGGCAATACCACAGTGATGGACAACAGATGAGTGGTTGCCAAGGATCAGGTGTTGGGGAAATATGTGACACAAGGAGCAAAAGAAGAGTGTTTTCTAAGGATGATGAAACTGTTCTGAATCATGATCACAGTGATGGTTACCTGAATCTATATATGTGTTAAAATTCATTGAACTGAACACCTAGAAGGAATAAATTGTACCATATTAATTTTAAAAATAAAAGCTCTTTAAATGGTTTTCCCTAAAATTACAGTAAAATTTCAATTAAGTTCAATAAACATGTTATTTACCACACAGCACATCAAAGCACCATGGTAAACACTTTTATACAAAAGAAAAAAAATACCTTCTATAGCCCTAAAGAACCTCTGGAAAAGACGTATCACATACATAACTAATCAGTACAAATCTGGGTTTGGCAAGGGTCCTGAGTCAAGTATCAAGGAGCAGGGAGGACAGCTGGAAGAGAGTCTGGAAGCAGCATTTTCAGGCAAAGAGCTAGGTCCTGAAAACTGGAGCAGGATATGGCCTTGGGCCAGTAAGACATGAGGAAATGGATCAAGAATGAGGGGAGAACGAGTTTGCATCTGCAGCAGATAATTGTCTACCTTGACCAGAGAAACTAAACACAAATTTAAGTAAGTCTGATTTATTTAGCCCCTTATTTTAACCTAGTAACATAGAAAGTGTGACAACAAAGTAGAATCTTAAGAAACAAGATATATGGGCACCTGGGTGGCTTAGTCAATTAAGCGTCTGCCTTCAGCTCAGGTCACAATCCCAGGGTCCTGGGATCACTTCCTCCATCAGGCTCCCTGCTCAGCGGGGAGTCTGTTTCTTCCTCTGCCTCTGCTCCTCCCCCCTGCTCGTGCACCCGCACTCTCTCTCTCTCTCAAATAAATAAATTACATTAAATTAAAACAAGATATATTTAATTCGAAAATCATATCCCAAAGTAGGACATTAAGGGGTGAGCAGCTAATGGAAAATGAAAATAAGCTGATGTGAACTAGGTAAGACTACGTAAGAGCACCTAGCCAAACAACATTATACTTTTTAATCTTTACAACCTTTCAAGGAGGCAGGCTTTGCTGCCTCTCGTTCACAGATGTAGAAACTGTGCTTCACAGAGAAGGTCCTAGCCAGAGAAACAGAGCTGGGGTAGAACACATTGCTGGCTCTAACTGCTAGGCCCTATTCTACCGGGGGAATAGAGCCAGGGGCCAACTCCAACTCAAGGCTGGTTTGTGTCTGACCCAAAAGCAAAGATTTTATGTTTTTAAATGATTGAAAAATAATCAAAAGAATAATAATAGTTTGTACTATGAACATTATATGAACTTCACATTTTAGTGTCTGTTAATAAAGTTTTATTGGCACACTGCCACATCCATTTGCTTAGTTTTATCTATGGATGCTTTTGGCACAACTGTAGGGTCCCATGTTACCACATAGTTATGGTCCTCAAGGCTTAAAATATTTGCTACCTGACCCTTTACAGAAACTTTGCCAACCCCTGCTCTACACCATTCTACAAATTTTACAAATAAGAATAAAAATTCTCATTTTAAAGTTGATATACTGGTCATGTAATCTCTTGTCCAGGTTGAAAAGCTTTGTTTGACAGTCACCAGGAAACTGACAGGAAGCATCATTAAGCGCACGTAACATTTTATTCTCAGGAGCATAAATGAGAACATTTACAACAGCAAAGGCAGGATAACATCACTGGAGGTTAAGAAAACAACAGAGAATAATAATGAAAAATAATTAAAGTAAGAAGAAGAATTAGCATGACCAGTTCAGAGACAACATCAATTAGTTTCAGTATTTGCTCTCCTTTTTATGGATGCAGGGTTCAAAGTTTACAGAGAGAGAATAAACAGAACACAAACTGCCCAAACAAATCACGGAAAGCTGGGGAGAAGGGGAAAGTGGGGAAGTTGACCTTCCTAAGAACCCAGAGCAATATACCCTGAGGGGCCACTGATGGGAGAGAGCTCTGCCACCTGGTCCCTGAAAATGGAAGTAGGACTAGATGACCTCAGGACTTTAAGACATTACTGTCCAGTTACAGTGAGGAGGTTTTTACAAACCATCCAAAGTGATTTCCATTCAAATCACTGTGTCTAGGACCTACAGAAGGAGTGCCAAGGGGTGAAGGCTTGGGGCCCAGGGGCAGCAGCAGCCTAGAGGTAGGAGACACCTCTTCTGTGTGGCTCCCCCAGGGCAGGCAGAAGAGGCATACCTCTAACAACCCTGGGCCACAATCAGGAAGACCAGCATTTCAATGTTCAAGAAGGTTCACTTATGTTTTGTTTTTACCTTAATCACTACCTTTAAGAAAGCTTGTTCACTATCATTTGCTTCTCAAAAATGGATTGTAGGAGAAAACTATGGGTAACTAAGCATATTAGTCAGTGTTCTCCACAGAAAGAGAACCAAAAGAATGTGTAGGGAGAGAGAGAGAAAGGGAGAGATGGAGAGAGAAGGCATTTATTTTAAGGAATTGGCTCAAACAATTATAGAAGTCCAAGTCCAAAATCCACAGGGCAGACTGGCAGGCTCATGACCCAGGCAACAGTTATGTTACAGTTTGAATCCAAAGGCAATCTGGAGGCAGAATTCCTTCTTGTTGGAGGAGGTCAGTCTTTTTTCTATTCAGACTCTTCAACTGACTGGATAAAGCCCACCCACATTATGGAGAGTAATCTGCTTTACTCGAAGTCCATGGATTTAAATGTGAATCTCATCTAAAACACACCTTCACAGAAATATCCAGAATAATATTTGACCAAATATCTGGGCACCATGGCCCAGTGAAGCTGATACATAACTATCGCACTAAGAGTCCCAATTAATCAAATACTAGTTAAAAAAGAGATATTGTATATGTTTTTGTATGACACTGAAATTTTTTTCTTTTTATAAAGAAGTACAATTTTAAGAGATTTTAGCTATGAAAACTTTCTAACAGAACACAAACACAGAAGTGGCCATTCAAATTTTCCTTGATACTCTATTGCATTATAAAGATACAGTACAATATTTATTATGTCTATCTCATTATTAGTAATGTAATACATGTAACGTAATACATGTAACGTAATACAATAACAAACAATTTAAAGGTTTGGCAGCAGATTAAATACAAAGATGTGTGTGTTCAATTGACAGGAAAACTTAATTCTCAAGTGAAAGAGAAAAGGTGATCCATCAAATCAATAATGGGATTTTAAAAGACAGAGAAATAAAATTAAGGAAGAATACTCAGTAGGATGGATAAGAGTAAAAAAGGCTTAAAGTATCCATCTGAATGACACATAAAAGGGCACTTATCCTCGGCGTCCCATCCTCCTCCAGGGAACTGGTACGCCCCTAGTTGGCCTGAAGCTGAGAGTACACACTAACTCACAACACAAATTACTTATTGGATCCCTCCTGGGTGCCAGTACTCTGCTTGGTGCTGGGGGTACCATGGTGAAAAAAACAAAGCCTGTCCTCACAGGTTATGGCCATTACAAAGCTGTTACAGGCAGGGTGAGACATCAATGTCAAGGCACAGCAGGGTGAGGGGATGTGAACAAGACACAGGGCCTTGGTATGTGATCTAAGGGACCTTCCCTGGAAGCTTCTTGAATCTCCCTGTTCTGTTTTCTTCATATCTCTTTTCTTTCTGCTGACACTGTTTTATTGGTTGTCCCACTTAGAATGTAAGCTCCAGGAAAGGAAAGCAAGGGCCATACCTGGCTCATTCACCACCACATCCTAGCACCTACAATCACCCTCACTGACAGAGGAGGACCCCGACAAGTTGGATGAGGCTGTGAATCAATGAGCAAATGAATGAATGACCCACATGCTGCACAATTCACCGCATCTCCCAGAAGGAGAGTGCTTTTCAAAGAAGTTCCAAAGACTGCAGTGTGGAGAAGGATCTGAATGGCTGACATGGGGAACAAAGAAGAAGGTGCAATTACACAGCACTGCCCAGGATGATCCATGGCCCCAGGCAGCCCACCCACAGTCCACGGGGCCCCTGCAGCCTGGATTGTGCTTCTCACCCACTCACTCATCTCTCCTTGACTCAATGCAGATGGACTCAGGAGGAGTAAATCTACTGATTTCAAAGAAAGATAAACTAAAATCAAGACAGAGACTGAGGGTTAAACTCTATGATACATTTTTGTACATTTCCCCTAAATTCTGGTATACCTCATATCCTAGAAGACTTTAATTTTTACTTAAAATGAAGGGTATGTTTCATATATGTACTTATATGTCCATATATCATCTCTGGAAATATTCTAAAACTAGTAATAATATTGCTAAGAAGGGAAAAAAAAGCTCAGGTGTCTGGAGAACAAGATTGGGAAGGAACTCACTCTTTACTGAAAATTCTGTCTAAGCTTTTGAATGCTATAATCTGGGCATCAGCGTCAATATTTTTAATAAGATAAAAATCTAACACTGAACTTAGAAATAAATACGTGATATAAGAGATTTGAATTCATTCTTGCTGCACCTCCTGTAATCAAAAACAGGAGTTTCAGTCTCTCAGGCAGACATGTCCCTTCACAAGCTGACTTATTTAACACGGGAATATGGACATCATTCACCCTAGACTCAGCACAGGGGACTCACAGGGACAAGAGAACTGATGAACAGACAGGACACTGACACTTTTGCCTGCACTTAAACACCACTATGAGAATCACAAACTATTAAGTAGCACCGACTGGGAGCCAGGTACTGTTCTGTGCACACCATAAATCAACTCAATAGTCAACTTCAACCCCATGAAGTAAGTGTGTGTTTCACCAATCCCGAGATGCACCTTTCCCAAAAGTCAGCATGCCAAATGGGATACATCAGATTCATAGGCAGTGAATTCTCTCCTGGTGATAAATAATAGTACATCTTACTGTTGAGGCATCTTAAGCTTGTTGAAATGCATTTCTTACCACCCAGATAGTGCACAGAGCATATATCTCACCCAGAGCCCTCGGCTGGTAAGGGCAGCATCACCCCACTGCAGGCCCCAGGGTCTGTGTACCTCACCACCTCACAGCCAACTGCAAGGCCAGACACCAATAAGCTGACCAGATTTGTATGGGGTGGATGAGACTATGGTGGAACTTTGGACAATTAAAAATATTTCAGATTCATTCAATGGAAAACCCTATATAGCCAAACAGACCCTTGATATCAAATACCACTGTAAATACCCTTCACTGTGTATGTATATTTTCTTACCTCTGCAAGGAATTATTAACCATGAAGTCTTTTAAATCTAGTGGTACTCCTATTCTGATTCATTTAAAAGAAATAATAAAGGCTTATATAATCTAATAAAATGGAAATCAAGAATCCCCAGAAAACAAAGAAAGAAACTTCTGATACTTTAAATAGTAGCCAGCATTTTAAGGAGGAAAAAAATATATATCTCTCAAAAATGAAAACATTGTGCACCATTGGTGGGAACGTAAATTGGTACAGCCACTGTGAAAACAGCATCGAAGTTCCTCAAAAAAAACTAAAAACAGAACTACCATATGATCCAGCAATCCCACTCCTGGGTGTATATCTGAAGGACATGAACTAATTTAAACAGATATCTCTACCCCCATATTTCATTGCAGCATTATTCACAATAGCCAAGAAATGGAAACAACCTAAGAGTGTGTCAACAGATGAATGGATAAAGATGTGGTGTATGTGTGCGTGTGTGTGTGTGCACACGCATTTGTGCGCGCGCGCACGCACACACACTGGAATATTATCTCAGCCATAAAAAAGGAAATCCTGCCATTTACAACAGTGGATGATTAGAACATTATGCTAAGTGAAGTAAGTCAGAGAAAGACAAGCACTGTATGATCCACTTATATGTAGAATCTAGAAAATCCGAACTCATAGGTAATAGATTGGTGGTGGCCAGGGGCTGCAGGAATGGGGTAAATGAGGAGATGTTGTTAGTCAAAGGGTACAAACTTGCAGTTACAATAGGAATCAGTTCTGGGGATCTGATACCATAACCATATATGACATATACCATATACCATATATACCATATACCATATATACCATAGTGACAATGGTTGACAAAAAAGTTTTGTATACTTGAAAGTTGCCAAGAGAATAAAGCTTAAATGTCCTCACCACACACAAAAATACAGTAATTATGTGATTGAGGTGTTAAGCAACCTTTATTGGGGTAATCCTTTCATGATGTATGTGGGCATTCAAATCATCACACTGTACACCTTAAACTTACACAATTTATCAATTATATTTCAATAAAGCTGAGGAAAAGAAAAAAATCTCTTAGAAACTGCTAAATTAGAAGCACCTTTACACATAGAATTCAAATTCACATCATCAAGGTGCACCCCTGCAGAAATCAGACTGACTGGACAATTCTGCCCAAAAACCGCTCTAATTCCATTCCCTCATGTGCTACCACAGTGGCATACAACAGAGCATATAAGTTTCCTAAACCTTGGGTTTGTTTTCTTAAGGAGGGTCTAGTTAATCTGACTTTTTCTAAATCTCCTATGCAAGTTTTACTCATTAGGTAACCTGACATGACTTCCACATTTTTAAGATTGTGAAAATGTAAGATTATAGACTCACTCTAATTGAATTAATATAAAATTCTGACAAACTTTTTTATATCAACAAAACTTATGTTGTTCTGTAGTGTATTAGCTTAAAAACAATATTCAAGTCTTCCATTAACTTAAAGACACTTGTCCCAATATGAAATTGATTTAATCAATAGCTAATCTGTGAAGCCCTGAACAAATGCCAAGAAAGAATTCTAGGTCATCCGCCACCAAGCACAGGTTAATAAATACAAGCACACATATTTTTCTCTCAGATTGCTACTACAATGGCAGGATGCAAAAACAACTTTGCAACTTTTTTTTTTTAAAGATTTATTTATTTATTTGAAAGAGTGAAAGAGAGCACACGAGCGGGAAAAGGGGGAGAGGGAGACAGAATCCTCAAGCAGACTCCCGGCCTGGCACTGAGCCTGATGCGGGGTTCGATCCCAGGACCCTGAGATCATGACCTGAGCCAAAATCAAGAGACAGCCACTTAACCGACTGAGTCACCCAAGCACCCCCAACTTTGCAACTCTTAATGAGCATGTTCTTTTTGCTCATTAAATATGCAAAATTGGGGGGGGTTCTTATAAGGTGGACTCCAGAGCTCTGCTAAAATGCTCTAACACCTACTTCCCACTTTTTTTATCTGTGGTATAATAAAAATATATATTTGGTCTCAGAGCTCCTAAAACCCTTGGAATTTACCGAGGATAGGCATGTCTTTTGTTATTCTTAACAAACCCCTTTCCACCACACCAGAGTTTATACTAATGAGCTGGCTCGGGGTAGGGCCACTAGATAACCTCAGTGTGGGCTTGTCACCAAAAGGACCAGTGATTAGACAGTAAGAGCTGTCAGCCCTACCTCCTGACCTCCAAGAGGGGAGGCAGGCTGGAGATTAAATTATAGAAACTCTTAAACTATAAGACTGGGGAGTTTCCAGGTTGGTGGACACTCAGATGTGCTGAGGGAGTAGGGGGACCAAGTGAGGGCAGAGAAGCTCTAAGCCCCTTCCCCTATTCCTTGCTCTATGCATCTTTTCCATTTGCCTGTTCCTGAGTTGTATCCTTTATAATAGCCCAATAAACATAAGTAAAGTGCATTCTGTGACTAGTTCTAGAGAATTATTGAATCTGAAGGGAGTTGCAGAACCCCTGAATTTGTAGTCAGCCAGGCAAAAGTGTGAGAAGTCTGGAAATCCCATTTGGCATCTAAAGTGAAGGCAGTCTTATAGGACTGAGACCTTAATTCATAGGGCCTGCGCTAACTCTAATAATTGTCAGAATTGAACTGAATTGCTAGACACACAGTTGGTGTAAGAGAATTACAGAACTGGTGTGGAAACATGTATTTGATGTCAGAAAAAAACACTATCTGAATTAGAAGTTACTTAATTTGGACAAAAGTTGTAAGTAATATGGATGATTGAGATTAAACCAGAAAGAATGTGGCAGAGAAATATAAATATATATGCAAGATGATGAATGTTTCTATCAAGGAAAAGAGCATTTTTGTCTCAAAGAAAAATACCTAGTTATACCAGAACATGAAAGAAGATGGTAAGGGCCAAGTGAGCAGATACAGTAAAATGTACAAGATTCCAGGGAAAGTGAACTTTATCTGCCTTGGTTTACAAAACCTGCAAAAATGTGTCAGAATTCACAAAGTTGATCAATAAACAAAACTGTGAGCCTTTTACTACCAGACTGGGCTTCCTCTCTGTAACCACTTTTCCAGGCCAGCCTGGAAAAGTCACAGTATAGCCACTCTCTTTCAAGCCCAGGTCAGCCTCCCCTGGAAGCTGTTTGATACCATCTTCCCAGGATTAGACTCTAAATTTTGAACTAAAAAATCATCAAGGTGTTTTTACATCCAAATGGTCTTTGGCACTTTCCAGATCACCAGAATAACAAACATGGGCTCCCACATCACGGAACTCATGATGAAATGCTCACAAGCAGGAGGAAGGCTGATCATAAAATTAGGTAGAGTTGGGATGTTCCTTATTTCTTTATTAGCTCACCAGTACCATTAAAGTTTCCCTATGCTCTAGTCCCATAATATGGGAAGAGCTAGCAAATCAAAAAGAGAAAAGTAAGGTGCCTAGATTAATTTCATACAAGTAGAATGTTATGTAAACATACACTCTACAGTTCCCAGGACGGTGAGAGGCCCTAGAGATACAACCATGCCTCACTGCCCTCGCTATGTTCTAAGCCCCAAGGTGGACAATAACCAAATCCTCACACACAGCCATGAAGCCCACCCTGTCAAGAATTTTAGTTCTGTCCATTCTGATACTGTTGCAAAGTATAATTAATTAACCAGAGCTTTATGTCTTATCTGCTTCCTTCCAAAGTTGAAGGCCAAAAATGGGTCTTTAACAAATAAGAACAAACACAGAGCCTCAGCAGAACTACCAACCCTGTAGGGAACAGACTCCAGCAGAAGCTGACATCACCCCTTCCAATACACACCAGGCAGACTCCCAGAGGTGGGTTAAGCCTTCCATCAAGGACTCAAGATCCAAAGCAACAAGAATTATGGAGGACAGAATAAAATTATGAGGGAAATCTAATTTGCTTTGGAATATGGTTGGGTTTTTTTAATAGTCTTATTTCCTAAAATAAGGAAAAGCCTCATGAGGAGGCTTTTTTCCTTTCCTCTACATCTCTAACTCCCAATGCAATAGACGGTGCCTGTATAAACAACATGACACAGTCTTTGAAAAGGAAGCCTCATCAGCAGGACTTGGAAATGTGTTAGAAATGCAAATTCCCAGGCCCCATCACAACTCTAAGGAATCAGACTCTGGAGGTGGCGACAGCATGGGTGTCTAACCAAGCCCTCCAGGTGATTCTAATGAACGACAAAGGTTGAGAACCCTTGGGCTGGGGATTCAAGATTTAATTCTTTGAGTTCCCACTGCAGGACAGAGTCTTGATTAATTTTCCTAATATTCGTGGCCCTCCGTGCAGTGGCTTTCAAACTTCAGGGTATAAACATGTCACCTGGGGAATGTGTCCACTACACGAAGAGACATACTTCCCAGGATTTAGATGCCATAGGGCACGTGAAAGAGTACATTTCACTCCAGTCTGGCACAACCCATTCTGCTGCTTCCTGCTCCCTGCTCACTGTTCACTGCTCCCTGTCACCCCTGCACACCCACTCCCAGTTCTGCTTTCCACAGTTCTCCACTTGGAGGCCAGTGCCCACTTCTCGTGTATGACCCCAAACCCCACTGTCCCTCAAGCCCAGACC
The DNA here is from genome assembly GCF_002201575.2 of Neomonachus schauinslandi. Classification (NCBI taxonomy): domain Eukaryota; kingdom Metazoa; phylum Chordata; class Mammalia; order Carnivora; family Phocidae; genus Neomonachus; species Neomonachus schauinslandi. The sequence goes on along the minus strand of NC_058411.1, from coordinate 115,517,391 downwards.
AGGTCTCTGTAACTATTGCTCAAACTTCTACCAACACTCCATGCCTAAAATGCTCCCACCCTGCATGTGGGTGACATCACAGGGTCTTTGTCCTCTGTTACACACCCTGGTATATGGATGCCTTTTTTTGCCCAAATAATCATGACTTATTGTGGGAGAAAGTCCACATTTAATGCTTTTTTACAACCTCCAAAGAAAAGCTATAAAACCAGCAGGAAAGCTGCCAATCAGCACAGAATATAATGGAAATATTCATGTTCCAGAAAGAAAAAAAAAATCAAAAACTTCTCTCTAAACTCTTAAAATTAAAACACATAAAGAGTACAGACTAGACACCACACACATACAAAAACTTCAAAACAATTACCACACTTTTATACGATATGAAGTCATAAGCTCCACAGAACTATAAAACATTGATCCTGATGTCAGTAAATTACATTTGTAGTACAATAGAAATAGCAATGAAACTTTCTCAAGAGGCCTGGCTTCAATTTCCAGCTCTGCTCCTGTTATTTGTGCAAACTGTGGCTTCTGTCTCTTGGTAGAGTTGAGGATTAAAGGAAATAATGAGAAAATACTTTCAAGAAAAGATGTAACAGCTAAGCAAAGTACTGGGTAATATTATTTCTACTATCTGCATAGACTGAAAAGGTTTATAATAAATGAAACAGCTCATGCTTAAATTCTTCATACAAGGTCAGCCCTAGGCAAAAATAAAAAATAAGCTTAGCGTATCTTTTAGTACCTTCTTTGGCTTTCCTTTTTTTATATACTATATTCCCTCCTGTACCTTCCCTCAAAATAATAAATACAAACAACCTTAAATGGGGTGTTTTTTTTTTTAAAAAAGAGTTTATTTATTTGAGAGAGAGAGAAAGATAGCAAGAGATAGAGCCCGAGCAGGGGAGAGAGCGAGAAGCAGGCTTCCCACTGAGCAGGGAGCCCGATGGCAGGGCTCGATCCCAGGACCCTGGGATCATGACCTGAGCCGAAGGCAGATGCTTAACCAACTGAGCCACCCAGGCGCCCCTAAATGGGCTGTTAAGAGAAACATTCACTTGAAAAAGTATACGACTATAATCCTGTCTGTTTTTTTGTGCGGCAGGCCCCCAAAAATAAACACAAAACCATACTACTGTACTACTAAAAAAGAAAGGCAGCTTTCTTTCCTCATCAGCAGGGCCAGTAAACTCTACATGCGATTACAAAAGAAAATAAGAAAGCTTATCTCAGGGGAAGCAGAAATTATTAGAAGCCACTATTTCCCAGAAATAAGCCGCTAAAGGATCGAGCTTAACAACAATAAAAACCTATCCTAGGATGGTTGTTTGTGGAAGAAAGAAACCAATCCTTTCCCAAAGAAAGTAATCTCTGAAAATACAGCAAAGAAAACTGTGTATCTAAGGAACTTCTACTCTCATCTGTACTTTCCTCACAATTAACTACAATACCACCAACATATAATGTACATAGTCTTCTAAATGGAATTTGGTATATAAAAACCCACCTATGAAAAAAGTATTTTCTAACAATAAAAAGCACATATCATGCCACACCAAAAATAGAAACTTATTGAATGCCCAAAAAATGACCCCAAAAAACTATTCAGATGGGACCTACATAAAAAGAAATTATGCTTTGCAGGTGCCTGGGTGGCTCAGTTGGTTAAGCGACTGCCTTCAGCTCAGGTCATGATCCTGGAGTCCCAGGATCGAGTCCCGCATCAGGCTCCCTGCTCATTGGGGAGTCTGCTTCTCCCTCTGACCCTCCCCCGTCTTGTGCTCTCTCTCTCTAAGTAAAAAAACAAAAATCTTAAAAAAAAAAAAAAAAAAAGAAATCATGCTTTGCTTTCTAACCACATGATTTTCAAAAGAAGAAAAAATACTCATCAAATATAGTAAGAAATACACTTTGAATTTTTTCATTTAAATAGTTTTTCTCAGAGCATCTTTCAGAACTAGTGTTTCATGAAAAACATTTTGGGAAACATTGTTTAATTCATTAACAAATACTGGATAACTGGGAAGAAGTGATGGAAAACTTTTTAAAACATACATAATGAACCACTGAAATTACTAAAACATTACCGAGTGAAAAAGGCCAGACACAAAAGAGGACACTACTACATGATTCCATTTACATGAAGTTCTAGAACAGGCAAAACTAATCAACAGTAAAGAAAGATCAGACCAGTGGTTGCCTCTGGAAAATGGGGTCAGGGATGGGCCAAGAAGGGGCCCAAGGGAACTTTCTGAGTGAGATGTAATGTTGAGAGAAGTTTAGGTTATACAGGTTACATTTATCAAAACTTGTGGAACAGTAAACTTAAAATATATGCATTTCATTATGCATACATATTACTTAAAGACAAAAAACTAAACTGAACTCAATCAAGTAAATGATATGTCTGAGGGAGCTGGGTAAGATGCACCAATGGACAGAAGAGATCCAGGAAGCCCTGAGATAAACAAATGAAAAGAAACACTTGTGGTAGGATCTGGGGGGTGGGTTTGCAGCTGCTCACTATGTAGGTATTTCAGTTGTTCTGGGTGTATGGAAATTTTACCAATGAAATATCAGGGAAAAAAGAGGAAACTCTACTAGATGTTATAACCAAAAAAATATACTAATGTTTTCCAGTGTATTTTCAAATGGATACTATCTCCATTCTACAAGGAGAAGAAGAACCACTTTCTAAAGTAATTTTTTATCCACCTTGATGACTTTCAAATAGCTGGACCGACAAACTTCGACAGATCTCAAGAGGGGCTTTTCAGATTCTACAGGTCTGGGGTGGATACAGGCATCCATTTCTTTTCAAAGGCTCAACAGTTTCTGATTCATGGCCAAAATCAAGAGCAACTGAATTGTCACTGAAAGTCTTGTTGACTTTTCATAACAACAGGCCTAAACAAGAGTATTTACTGGTATTTCCCTGTGAAAAATACAAGATTAAATAAAATAAGGGGCCAAGTCCAGTCCACAGGCCAAAGGCTTCCAAAAAGTGTTTTATATGTTGCCACAGGAGAGTGATATAGGAAAAATTTCAGGAATAATTGTTTCACTCAATCTTACAATAATCACTATTTATAGTTATCCAAGGCAAAATATATTATAAAACTTAAAAGAAGAAATATTAACTGGGAAGGACACCACAGCAAGATAGCTTGCAATGAAAAGACCTTCATTCACAAAGAGCAATGAAATCCAGGTAGCTCATAATGTTAACTACAATGCAGACAACAATCTCCAAAGTGAAAACAAAATTTCAAAGAGTTACGCTTAAACACTCCTATTCCTATTGCACATTCCAAAATTTCTATAAAATACGATTTATAAAGGTCCTTACAAAATGAAAACTACTAGTAAGAGGTCCTTACCTTTTCTAGGAGGAAGCTCTCCATTCTGGTTTAATTCTGTCCCCATATATACAATTTCTCCATCTTTAACCATTTCATTCCACAAGCCACAGAGCCCATCTCTTGTGAATGCAAGCTGGTAATGATAAATAACATAAACTTACAGAATGATCATACAATGCAATTCTTAAAGAATGATATGATTAAAAAAAACTTACTTCCTCTCATTTATTCAGTCAACATTTAATAAAAATCATCCCAAAAAATATAGTTAAGTGAAAAAGGCACAGTGCATAACAGTATATAAACAATGTTAACTTCTGCATAAGATACAAGAAAAAAGACATGCACATGTGCTCTGGAAAGATAAACCAAAAACGAATAATAATGATTACCTATGGAGAGACACCTGTGACAAGGGAACATGGCAGTACAGATGAATGAAAGCAAGATTTTGAGTAAACTTTATATATTTTTACTTCTAAACATATAAATGATTTTCATCTTCAAAAATTAAAACTAAATCATAAAAAAGAAAAATCTACAACTGGTAAAAAGCAAATTAACCTATGTTTATCACAAAGAAAAGTATTTCAGGGGCCTTTTCAATTATACATCTTTAGTCAAATATATTCTAAAGGAAAAATATCTTAAACTTTACTCATTGGTCTTACTGATAATCATAGTATTGATATTAAAATCTTAAAACTATCTCATATATATTGTATGATACAGCAATGTTAATAAAATAAAACATGTTTACAACAGTTACGTTAGTGTTACTAGCAACAAAGGTTTTAAGTGTGAAAGAGATAAATAGCAAGGATATTTTTAAGAACAAATTGAATTGGAAATCTCAATACAAATTTATATTTGAATACATCTGCTTGGGAAGGAGCTAGAATGAATGACAGACATTCTGAGAGCAATGAGTACTCCCAGCACCCAGACATCAATTTTTTTTTTTAAGATTTTTTTTTTTTTAATTTATTTATTTGACAGAGAGAGACACAGCGAGAGAGGGAACACAAGCAGGGGGAGTGAGAGAGGGAGAAGCAGGCTTCCCGCAGAGCAGGGAGCCTGATGCGGGACTCAATCCCAGGACCCTGGGATCATGACCTGAGCCGAAGGCAGTCGCTTAACCAACTGAGCCACCCAGGCGCCCCAGACATCAATTTTTAAGTCTCACTTCCCATAAACAAAACCTGGGCTCTTGGAGAAAAAAGGCTGATTCCAGGTCCAGGACCAATAAAAATGAGCCTGGAATATTTTGTGTTTGTACCCCAAAAAAGCTGTGTAAGGCCTTATGGGGACTCTACTGGCCAAATTTAAAACAATTTTGAGCATCGAAATACATAACTACAGTGGACTGCAAAAGTAAATAAAAACACAAGTCCACAGTGATATTCAAAGAAAAAAAACCAAAAATGCTCTCACTTGTCAGTACTTATGAGACAAAAAAGGCTTCCCAGAGGAAGAAGCCAATCAGGGCAGGGGCACGATAGACACCCAGAGAAGGCATCCATTCTGAAACTGCAGGGACAACAGAAGCCCTCTTATCAGAAACACAAAACACTTTACACTAAAATGGGCACATCTGTTTGGCCATCTTTTAACGAAAGGCCAGCACCTTTTCTTTATTTACAAGTCCACTAACTTGTTATTTGTCATCATTCAAGCAGGCACCACCCTTATGAGGCATCCACTATTTCCAGTCTCCATTTCTTTACTTTTTTAAAAAAAGATTTTATTTATTTATTTGAGAGAGAAAAAAAGAGCATGCGAGCATGAGCTGGGGGAGAGGGAGAGGGAGAAGCAGACTCCCTGCTAAGTAGGAAGCCTGACGCTTCACTCAACAGGACCCCAGAATCATGACCTGAGCCGAAGGCAGACATTTAACCTACTGAGCCACCCAGGAGCCCCTCCATTTCTTTAATGTAGCAAGAATTAGGGTGCCTGGGTGGCTCAGTTGGTTAAGCTACTGCCTTCGGCTCAGGTCATGATCCTGGGGTCCCTGGATCGAGTCCCACATCGGGCTCCCTGCTCGGTGAGGAGCCTGCTTCTCCCTCTAACCCTCCCCCCTCTCATGTACTCTCTCTCTCTCTGATTCTCACTCTCTCAAATAAATAAATAAATGTAGCAAGAATTAAAGGGCACTCTGTGAGCAATCTCAGTATAGAATTCTTCTAGACTTTCAAGACATTTTTTTTTTTAAAGATTTTATTTATTTATTCATGAGAGAGAGAGAGAGGCAGAGGGAGAAGCAGGCTCCCAAGGAGCAGGGAGCCCGATGCGGGACTCGATCCCAGGACCCTGAGATCATGACCTGAGCCGAAGGCAGACGCTTAACCATCTGAGCCACCCAGGTGCCCCGACTTTCAAGACATTTTCCCTAATCCTTTATAGTTCTCTTTTACCTAACCTGTTCAAGTATTTTTTAGCATCTCACTTTTTTTTTTTTAAGATTTTATTTATTTATTTGACAGAGAGAGAGATAGCGAGAGCAGGAACACAAGCAGGGGGAGAGGGAGAAGCAGGCTTCCTGCCGAGCAGGGAGCCCGATGTGGGACTCGATCCCAGGACCCTGGGATCATGACCTGAGCCAAAGGCAGAGGCTTAACGGACTGAGCCACCCAGGCGCCCTAGCATCTCACTTTTATCCAAAGCATGTGTAGCAAGCAAAACTCTAAGACAGTCTTCAAATCCTCATCCCTTGCTGCACACACATATCCTGTGTAATGCCCTCTGAGTGTGAGTAAGACCCATGAATAAGATGGGACATCACACCTGTGACCAGGTTTTGTTTCCATCTATGGCAAAGGTGAAGGAACTTCTCATATATAATTAAAGTCCCACAACTGTTGATTTCTAGTTATCATAAGGAAGATTATCCTCGGACCTTACTTAATCAGGTGAAAACCCTTCAGAGTATGGGGCCATCCAGAAGAGACATTCTCTGCAGTCACGGAGAGGGCAGCTGCCATGAGCCACCTATGCAGAGGGACAGCATCAAGGAGCCCATGACTCAGTTCCCCAACTGCAAGGAACTAAATTCTGCCAAAGAGCACCCCAATGAGATCCCAGATGAGAGCACAGCATGGCCAACACCCTGACTGCATGCAGCCTGTTAGACCCAAAGCAGAGGACCCAGCTAAGCATTGGCCAGACTCCTGACCCACAGAAACTGGGAAAGAGAATAAACATGAATCGTTTTAAGCTGCTAAATTTACAGCTAGTAACTTGTAACATAGCAACAGAAAACCATTTCAGCATCCAACTTAGTTTTCATAGAAGCAACAGCTTTCTTTCAGCACTCATATTTTATTTGTTGACCTCACTAACAAGATAACAGCCATAAACATACTTAAAACTAAAACATGATTCTTGATAAAAGTATCAACCAGCGGGGGAAAAGTAAAGAGTGAGCCACAAACATTCAGCACCCCTTACGTTTTAATGAGGGAATGGAAAAGCTTGGCTCATTTGCTCATCCAGGTAAGAAGAGGGCTAATACTGCTAGGGTTCAGTCCAGCTCCCACACAACCACATAAGCATGGGAGGCAAACAGGAGCCAGACTAAACAGTCCCATGTGTGCTGTGCTCCAGCAGTTACACGCCATCTTTAGGTGGGCCAGGGAATAAATGATCATAACTTAAGGCATAACTCAGTATCAGTGCAACGGATGGAGACAGAAGAAGAAACTAGAAACAGAAAATAATTTAGAAGCCTCTGTCAAGAGTCTCCCCAAAAAACAGTGACAGCCTAAGCCAAGATGAGGAAAGTACTTAAGACATTTCAGATCAAATGAGACAGATCAGACGTGAAAAGTGAAAAGGAGGCAGGGAACAGAATCAGATGAAAGAGAACTAGCTCGGTATTAACCACTGAGATTTCCACTAACTATGAACATGAGCATGGAGATCCTCTCCCCACACACACATGCATACACTCATATGCACAGCCACATATGTACATACATACATACACACACACATACACAAATACAAATCCAGATCTTAACAGAGTGTCAGGACTAGAGATTCAAATCTCTATATGTTTGTCATTGAAAGTCTTAACAGAGTGTCAGGACTAGAGATTCAAATCTCTATACGTTTACTGATGACTCCTGATGGGAGTCATCAGTAAATGAAATATAGACCACAACCTGCAGGAAATGCCAACGCCCAAAGAGAGTAACAACATCCTCAACCCTGACAGCACATTGGGATTACCCACAAGGTGACTGCATCAGTGTTTCTGGATGCAGTCCAGGTTGAATAACATTGGTGTTTAGAGCTATAAAAAAGGAAAACAAACATGAATTAAAGAATAAGCCAAGGAAGAAGCCCAGTTATGTGGAAACAAGAATTGTTACTACCATGTCAGAAGGTAGAAAAGCAGGGCAGAAGCTGTGTGGAAGGTGGAGACTGGGTATCTGGACGACTGAGGACACAAAGATGTAAATGAACCATGGACCCAAGTAACCACCATTTAAAGCACAATGGTCTGGGCATCTTAAAGGATTTGAGGAAAGAGGAACATTACTAAGGCAACAAAGCAAGCTTCCCTGGAGGAGGACATGAAAGAGCTAGGCTGTGGAAGGCAAAGAGGAAGCCTAGAGGAAAGCATTCCAGGGCAATGGAAGGAAAGCACAGAATCCCAAAGAGAAAGCCAGGAAATCAAAAATAATCACAGCATTGTAAGAACAGCCTGTACAGGAAATAAAAACTACCAATCTGTCATTTTAAGAGTATCTGTACAACTGTCTATTAGCTTGTCTTCATAAATAGCTAACTTCCATTAAAAAGTACCCAATGGGTGATGATATAAGTTTTAAATTTTAACTGTTTTTAGACAGAATCCAGATGCTTCTAATTAGTTTACTTGGTCTTAGGTTCCTTTTCCAATTTGTTTTCACACTCTTACTTTATACCTCTAAAATGACATAGCAGGTAAAGTCATTTTCACCCTGAAAAGCAGACAGTAAGAGGGGTATTAACAGGCTCAGTTCTAAGGAACAGTAAACTAAAACTCAATTATTGACCAGGATCACACAACCCTGAGGCTATGAGAAGTGGGATTTGGGAAAAGGCCTAACTCCCAAGCTTGTTCTCCTCTCAGCAACACCACAACATGCACCCACACATGCAGGGAAGAGGCCTGGGAGAACCACTGAGTCCCCCATATTGATGCTACTGACACTTGAACACTAAAGAGGATTGGGCAAGCCAACCCTTAAAGTATCCATTAAAATGACTACTTCAGGGGATGCCTGGCTGGCTCAGTCAGTAGAGTGTGCAACACTTGATCTTGGGGTTGTAGCTGAGTTCAAGCCCCATGTTGGATGTAGAAATTACTTCAAAATAAAATCTCTTAAAAAAATAAATGACTAATTCAGAATGCTTAAATGACTTATAGGTTAGAAAATGTTTATTTTACTTATCTTTAAAACATGCCTGTTATGTAATCTGTTCAAATACTTGCAGATACTAAAGTAAAGGTATCTGGCTTTTTTTCCTAGCCTTGCAGAAAAATACTTACTAAGCACCTGTTAAACACAGGACAACATATCGACTCCAAAAAAATTTTAAGAAAAGGTTTCTTAAGCAACTGGGGAGGTGAGACAGAAACATAAAGTACCTCTGTTTTAAGACATCGGGCATTTAGGAATAACAAGCCTGAGACCCAAGAGAGGAGTACAGCCCAAAGAACCTAAGGCTGCCTTCCTGAGAGGCACCTGCCAATTCTGTGAGCAGGGCTAAGACCAAGAACTGAGCAGAGCTGCTGAGAGACAGGCTTGAGCCAGGGTCCTCATGGGGGGAAGGCCTGTTAAACACGCCATGCTTTGAATGAAACTTCAAAGGGCCACACACACCAGAAGTACGTAGTGATCAGGAAGAAGCAGATGGCCTTCCTAGGGAAGGAGCCCTATTTTGAATCATTTCAGCCCCCAACTGCGCTGCAGTGACCTGGGACTGCTAGTGCTGTGTGATTGGTAGATCCTCTCCAGAGGGGAAATCGTCACCCAGAGCCTCAAATGATCACAATAATTTTTCAAATATAGTATCTGAAACTCAAACAAAAATAATAATGGATAAAGCAAGATGATGTGACAGAAAAATGAAAAAAATATATAGAAAACAACAGAAACAAATCAAGAGTGGATGCAGAAAACAGAAATATAGACACAGACTCTGTCCTAAAAGGGAGAGCCTGAGCAATGGATTTATTTGGCAGATGCCAGCCCAGGGCAGTGGGAGGCAGGGGAAGGGGGACAAGGGAACACATGAAGCACAAGATACAACATGTTACCACATGGGTAAGCAAACTAAAGCCTAGCCCACAGGCCAAATCTGGCCCACCACCTGATTTAATATGGCCCCTGAGCTAAGAATGGTTGTTGCATTTTTCAATGGTTGAAAAATAATCAAGGAAAATACTTTGTGACACATGAAAATGATGACATTCAAACTTCAGTATCTATAAAGCTTTATTGGAACCCAGACACAGTTGTTTATGTATTGTCTGTGGCATGACAATGGCAGAGTTAAGTAGTTGTTAGAAAGAACATATGGCTCACAGAAATATTTACTATCCTGCTCTTTACAGAAAAAGTTTGCTGACTCCTATGTTACTGCACTGGCCCATACTCCACAGTGAACAGGAGATAACAGCAGATTGTCCACTAGGCACATTCACTAGGCATGTGGGACTCTTATACAAGTTTTGTAAGAAGAAATCATGGAACAGTCCAAGGAGGGAATAAAAAGAAAAGGAATTAAAACACCAGTTCCCTTATCTGTCCTTGCCAAGAGGTGGATGTTCAGTCTATGGGGAGCTAACTCCTGCTCTCCCAGCACCTTGTAGACTGTATCATTGGCTCCATGGTAGACAGCTGGGAAGCCATAATGAACAGCCTGTTGTGTGACATGACATCCAAGACTGAAGTGGAAGGGTCATCCATGGGCATGCTGGATGAGCATGGGGAAAGGGAGACACAATCAAGGAAACTAGAACATAGTAGGTAAACAAAATACCAAAGCACCTGAAACGAAACATTTAAAATAGGTGCATCTTACTAAGTATAACTATACCTCAATAAAATTCATTTAAACAAAACCATGGAAATTTTAGAACCAAAAAATACATTATCTATAATTAAGAATGCTGAATGAGGGGCGCCTGGGTGGCTCAGTTGGTTAAGCGACTGCCTTCGGCTCAGGTCATGATCCTGGAGTCCCGGGATCGAGTCCCGCATCGGGCTCCCTGCTCAGCGGGGAGTCTGCTTCTCCCTCTGACCCTCCCCCCTCTCATGCTCTCTCTCTCTATCTCATTCTCTCTCTCAGATAAATAAATAAAAAAAATCTTTAAAAAAAAAAAAAAGAATGCTGAATGAGATTAAAAGCAGATTAAGAAGGCCTGTGCTTCTTCTGCCTATGAAAGATTAACTTCTTTAGGAGTTACTTCTCCACTATAATCAACTAGAAAATCAAACAAAATATATCAAACAGCCCAGAGCTATGATCCCTAAGAAGGGCAACAAATGAAGCCCTACAATTGCCCAAGCTGACTGCCTAGAAGCAGCTTCCAGGATGCAGCACGGGAAAGGGGAACCCAAATAGAGCCCAGAGGTCTTGCTGAGTTGAGGAGACAGATCAGCTATAAGAGGTTAAAATGACAAGAATACAGGTGAAGGGGGATCTGCAGAGAAAGAGTGAACTCTAAAGATGGGCAGAGGGGACCCCTTGAGTCTTGGGTTGAATACTGAATTGGGCATGGGTTAAGAAAACTACAAAGGCTGGGGAAAGAAGCACTAGAAAGAAAAAGGCAGAATCCCCATGATTCCCAGTCTGAGAAAAGCTTGTGTTTCCACCAACCAAAATGAAAAAGACCTCCTATCACACCAAACACTTGGAAGAGTCCTAAGAAGGATACTGCCTTAGTAAGGCAGATAAATTAGTACATGACTAGAGGTTGTGTCAGATCAGCCTGAACAAACCTGAGGATCAAGCTTTGAAAAAATTAAATTGATCCCAACAAACTTACATGAATGCCAGACAAAACTAATGCTCTTTAAAGAAAGAAAACAAAATCCAGCACAGAACAACATAATATTGTCCAGCATTCAATAAAAAATTACCTGACATGCAAACACACCCATGACCAAAGCAATCAATCAATGGAAATGACAGAAGCAATCAATAGAAATAAATCCAGATGTGATAGAGATGATGGAATTAGCGGACAAGAACATTAAAAACTCTATTATAGATACGTCCAGATGCTCACAAATAGGAAAATATGAAACTGATGACAAGTGAAACAGAAGATATGAAAAGGACCCCTATGGAACACCTAGAGATGAAAAATACAACATCTAAAGTGAAAACTTCAATGCGTAGGATTAATAGGTTAGACAGTGTGTAACAGTTATACTATAATGTACCATGTCTAAGCAGAATGCTATTATATAGTATGTTTTCTCCCTTTTATAACTCATTTACTCTAGGTTCCACACATAACTGTAGGTGCAATGACCACCATCACTCTTCATGTCAATCTACAGTCATTCGGTCATCTAAAGATCCTTCTCTGCTCACTTCCTCAAGAAGAGCTCATGGGAACAGTATTTGTTCATTGATAAAGTTGTGTCCTTTTGCCTGAAAAGTCAGTTTTGGTAGAACATAACATCCTTGCCTCCCATTTTCTTTTCTTGGGAGCCATAAATATGTTACAGAATCTTCTTCTGCAAAAAAAGTCTTATCAAATCTGATGGTAACCTCATATTTATCTTTCCCTTATAAATATTATTAGTCTTTTCTAAGAACCAGAAGTTAGTTTTTAAAAAAGACTAACAAAATGTTTAAAGCCCTGACAAGATTAATCCAAAATAGAGAAAATACAAATAACCAAAATCATGAATAAAAAAGTGAGCTATGCTACCTATCCTACAGACAAAAAAGTAATCAGAAGATGTCATTATGAATATTAAGTTACCTGTATTACAAAATTCTTTTATTTCTACATCTCATCTGTCAACTGGAAAACCTGAGAATAGAATTTACCAAGATGATCACGTTTCTGTTCTTTAATCTACTGATATTCTAAGCATAAAGTAACAATATATACATTTAATAATTTTAAGTTTAATTTTAAATTTTAACTTTTATCTTTACTCATTCTAAATTGATTAGAAGAAGAGACAAATAAATTGAGTTTAATTATTAATATACTCAACAACTTTGATGGACCTCAAGGGCATTATACTGTGAACAAAACCAGTCTTAAAAGATCACATATCATATGACATTCTCAAAATGACAAAATTAAAGAGATGGAAAACAGATTAGTGATTGCCAGGGGTCAGAGATGGTGGGGGAAGGATGGTGTGACCTATAGAGGGGCAAGAGGAAGGAGATCTTTGCGGTGTGATTACACAATCGGCACAGAACTATGCACACATTGTTCCAATGTCAATTTCCTGGTTTTGATAGTATACTATAGTTACATAAGATGTAACCAATGGGGGAATCTGGGTGAAGAGTATACCGTGACCTCTCTACTTTCTTTGCAACTTCCTGTGAGTCTATAAATTATTTCAAAATAAAAAGTTAAAAAAAATTGCATTATACATATCTAATTTCATGCTCCACTTCAAAGAATCCAAAAATAGAAACTGTAGGAGATTCATCTGAGTACAGATTATGCAAGAAAAAGATAACACCATTCTTGGAGCCATGCTCAAAGACACACCCCTAGCCTTACATCAAAACTAGCAAATAAATGTGCATATATGATTTAAGAATAAAAAGCTTTTAAGGTATCATTTTTTTATAGGTCCTTTGCTTAACTGACTTTTTGGTTCATTGAGAAACAACCAATCATATCAGACAGGACTTTTACTTTAAATATAAGAATGGTACTGATTATGTAGCTAACATCTCTTAGCTCTATATTTTATTGCCTCTTCAAGAGAGTTGCAAAGGAAATGGCAATTCAAGGTACTCCACACAACAATCAGAAAAGAGTGTTGAAAAAGTAAAAAGCAGGGCGCCTGGGTCGCTCAGTCGTTAAGTGTCTGCCTTCAGCTCAGGTCATGATCCCAGGGTCCTGTGATCAAGCCCCGCATCGCATCGGGCTCCCTGCTCAGCAGGGAGCCTGCTTCTTCCTCTCCCACTCCCCCTGCCTGTGTTCCCTCTTTTGCTGTCCCTGTCAGATAAATAAAATCTTTAAAAAAAAAAAAAAGAGGGGCGCCTGGGTGGCTCAGTTGGTTAAGCGACCGCCTTCGGCTCAGGTCATGATCCTGGAGTCCCTGGATCGAGTCCTGCATCGGGCTCCCTGCTCAGCAAGGAGCCTGCTTCTCCCTCTAACCCTCCCCCCTCTCATGTACTCTCTCTCTCTCTCATTCTCGCTCTCTCAAATAAATAAATCTTTAAAAAATAAAAATAAAAAAAAAATTTAAAAAAAGAAAGAAAAGGGGCGCCTGGGTGGCTCAGTTGGTTAAGCGACTGCCTTCGGCTCAGGTCATGATCCTGGAGTCCCGGGATCGAGTCCCGCATCGGGCTCCCTGCTCGGCAGGGAGTCTGCTTCTCCCTCTGACCCTCCCCCCTCTCATGCTCTCTCTATCTCATTCTCTCTCTCAAATAAATAAATAAAATCTTTAAAAAAAAAAAAATAATAAAGAAAAGTAAAAAGCATTATATATGTAAAAACCACATATATGCCTGCCATATAACTGGCACTCTTCTAAAGGCAGCTTGTTGCAACATCATAGGCCTGACACATCGTAGGCCTAAACACCTATGAACAAGAAAGTCTAGGATTAGTGCCTGTGTTCTTTATAATATACACATATTAAAAGTTTTCACTGCCTCCAAAAATATTTCCTTTCTAAAGTCACTAAAACCTTCACAGGCATTTCAAACAAAAACAGCCACAGAAAATAGATTTGCTAAATTCTAGGGCTAAGAAACATGTTTCTACCCCACATAATATTAATTAACGAGGTGTCAATTCTGTTCCCAATACAAAAACCCTACCTAAGGAATGGGACACTTCCCACTCCATTTGGGAGAGACATCCCAATAGGGTAAGGGTAAAAGCTGTCAGTATAAGGCTTGCATCTGCAATGTGTCTATAGGAAGGATTCCAAAGAGTGAAACTAAGTCTAAGTCATTTGTTAGGGTAAAACGACATTTGCTCCTCACATTTAATAAGCAATGCTGGAGAAACTATATAAAACCAAGGTCAGCGATCACTTTTTTCATGATATTAAGTAGCTTCAATACCCACAACACATTTTCCCTCTGGGGCACTCTCCAAAACCTATGTCTCTTCATGTATTCCTAGGATGAGTTTGGAGGACTTCTGACTAATATTTGAAATGTCTAAGAAGGGCTAAGCACTATATATTACACTAAATAAATCAAAGGTAAAATAACTCTAAGGCGTAAGTGGTGTTTCTTTTTATGTACATCTGCCTGACTCATCACAGGCACTCAACTCAGCATTAAACTGGTTTTAGATCAAGATGCTAAAACTCATATTATGCAGTTATTCAATTATGATTAAAAAGAAAAACTTCATAAAGTTCTTTACTTCAACAAGTTCTAATAAAACAAACACTAATAAAAAAATGAAGTCTTAAAATCAGTTTGCCTAAATCTCAAGATTTCAGAAATAAGAAATTACTCATCTCACCTCCCCCCACCACACTTTAAAAAAAAAAAATGACAAAGGAAAACAAACAGTAATTGCTAAATAAAAAGCAATGTTTAAACAAAAAACAAACCAAAAGAGTCACTACTATGCCAATTCTTGGCCCAATTCTGTGTGCTTTAATCTAACATTACCCCATTAATAACTGTCCCAAAATCCACAACACAGTTCTAAGCACTTGGCTCTCACACCTACTGGGACTCAACACTTTAAATAAATAAATAAAAAGAGATTATAATACTTCACTACAAGTATCTATGATCAAGTGCTTATAGAATATATGACTCTTGATAAACTGTGATGCACTATGTAAGATTGTATTGAAAACCGGAGATTACCTGAGAAATACTTAAAATGGTTAACCTCAGGAAAGAGAAAAAAAGCCATATATACTACAAAATATTTCAGACACTTCTTTTTGCTGTTAATATGGACTTACAAAAGTAGTTTTTCCAAACGATTTGCAAAGAAAACTAACTTGGGGTAAAAAAAAAAAAAAAAGTCTATAGAAAGATTACTGCTATTATTTATTTGATAATTTCTGGACAAGCTTATAATTACATTATTAAAACATTAGAGAGTCTAAGGCCAACATTTTGTTTCCACGCATTCTTTATGTGAAAACCTGAGCACTCCTCTTAAAAGCCCAGTCACAAAAACAAACAGCTCAACTGAACTCTCGTCTCCCCAGAAACAAAAACACAGGGTCCCATAAAATGAGTGAGTTTCTGCAGGACATAATAAATTACTACATGTCACTTCTTCCCCTCATTAACTGAACATCTCAAAACTATCACGAAACAGTCAACAAGGTTAAGAATACTACAGACCTCTTAAAAATAATAATAGAAAAAATGTTTGCATAAACAGATCTCAAGTTTCTTGCACTTACACATAACTGCAACTAAAATGTAGCCACAATCTATAAAAACTGATACAATAAAGGTGCATTTTAAATTACAGGAAATAAACCTGCTTCTCTAATAGGCAAGATCCGATCTGCATCCTCGTACTTATCCTATATAAAGCCGTAACCAGAAATTTAAATATGGAGGCAGGAACACACCAAGAAAAAAGCATGTCAAAACCCCACCTGTATATCTGTTTTCAACCATTTGGAGTCAAGTCGAGTCTGGGCAGCCAAGCAGAAAGAATCAGAGGGCATCTTTCCTCCAGTTTCCTCACAGTTGTCAGTCCTGCAAGTAGAACATAAATGTTGGAAGACCTAAAGCTTTTCAGAATTGTACCAAGACCCTCCCGCAAGGTTTAATGCGGCAAAAAGAACAGAAAGATGGGAGAGGAGAACAGGTGGGGGAGGGGAGGGAGAGGAGGAGAAAGGAAGAGAAAGATGGAGAGAGACAGGGAGGAGGATGGAAGAAAAAGCCTACTTCCAATACAGGTTAAGAGCCACACACAGGATTCGCCTGGTTTCTGTACTACGTCTGCGAGACCTTGAGAATGGACGGTCACAAGAGACCAAATCACAATGTCATCCCCTTCCCTTAAATCCAAAAGGTAAACACACAGACGACAGGAAGCCCACATTTCAACGACAAATGACAGTAGCATGCATCTACCACTTTATCCCATACCAGTACTGGTGCGTGAAACAAATTAATCAAAAGTCACGTCTGCGGAAAAATCCAAAACAATAATCACTTTGAAATGGAAAGACAGTCCGAGACGCGCGCCGCGGGCGGTCCGCGCAGGCCCAGGTCCGGCGGCCGCGCCAACGCCCGCCGCGCCCCAGCCCGACCGTGCCCTGGGTTCCGACCCGCACTGCCCTAGCGGCTGGCCGCCCTCGCTGCCCCCGGGGATGAGGACCTGACGCGCAAAGGCCCCGCCGCCTCACTCCGGCGGCGTGCGGACACAGCCTCCAAGCCACCGCTGGCTCCGCCGGCGCTGGTGATCCCGGTATCTCTCGCGACCGGAGAGGCAGGCCGACTCGGGACTACCGCCCCCACTGGCCAGCCAATCACAGCGAGGCTGCTCGCTGGACCAGCCAATGGAGAAGAGGAGCCCTCTCGCCCTTCCTCCCTACTCCCCTGCTTCGTTCAATCCTGCTCATCTTCCTCCTTGGGGTTCACCCCTAGCGGTCAGGGCCAACCGCAGGCGCCGGGAGGCGGGATTTCCGCCTCTTGGGGCACTCCAGTCCCGGGTTCCGCACAGCGCTGGCGAAAAACCTGCGGGCGGGGTGGAACGTGAGGTGACTGAGGTGCTTCCGGCCGGAGTGGCTCGGGTGTTTGCCAGCGGCACACGTACAGGGGAGAAGAGACTCGAGGTTAACTCCAGTCGGCTAGAGCCTCCTGTCTGCCGCACTGAAAGCAGCTGCAATCCTAGGCTGAATTCATGGAGCGGCTGGTAGCAGGGGACTTGGAGAAGGAAATCAGAACTTTTAGTACCATCATAAAACAAATCTTAAGAAATTCTAAACAATTGAAGTCATACAAAGTATATTCTCTGACCATAATGGAATTAAACTACAAATCAGTAAAAGATAACAGGGGGCGCCTGGGTGGCTCAGTGGATGAAGCCTCTTGATCTTGGCTCAGGTCTTGAACTCAGGGTGGTGAGTTCAAACCCCGCCTTGGGCTCCACGCTCAAAAGTAAAAAAAAAAAAAAAAAAAAAATAGCAGGACTATCTCCAAACACTTGGAAATTAAGCAGTACACTTCTAGTTAATCCACAGGTCAAAGAAGAAATCTCAAGGGAAATAGAACTATTTGAACTGAATAAAAATATAACGATTTATGGGATGCAACTAAAACAGTGATGAACGTGAAATTTTATAACATTAACTGCTTTTCTTAGAAAAGAAAGGTCTAAAATCAAGGATGTAAGCTTCCACTTCAAGAAACTAGAAAAAGAAAAGTAATAAATCTAAAGCAAGAAGAGGGAGGAAATAAGACAGGAACAGAAATAAAGAGAAATGGAAAAACAACAGAGAAAGACATTGAAACTAAAAGATGGTGCTTTGAAAAGATAAAAGGGAGAGGGCGCCTGGGTAGCTCAGTGGTTAAACATCCCACTATTGATTTTGGCTCAGGTCAAGATTTCAGGGTCCAGAGATAGAACCCCCACATCAGGCTCCCCACTCAGCAGGGAATTGGCTTAAGAGTCTCTCTCTCTCTTCCTCTGTGCCTCGCCCTGCTCTCTCTCTCTCTAAAATAAATACATCCTTTTAAAAAAAAAGATAAAAGGTATCTGATAAGCCTGCCAAAAAAAAAAAAGAGAGAGAGAAAACACACAGGTTACCAATATCTGGAATACCAGAGAAGATATCACTAAAGACCCCACAGACTTCAAAAAGAGAGTAAGGGAGGGGCACCTGGCTGGCTAGGTCAGTAGAGCATGTGATTCTTCATCTCAGGGTTGTAAGTTTCATCCCTAGCTGGATGTAGAGATTACTTAAAAATAAAATCTTCAAAAGGAGAGTAAGATAATACTAGGAAAATTCTGCACATGCAAATTTGATAATTTATATGAAATGGACTAATTCCACAAAAGTTGTACACTACCAAATAAAATACATAACCTGAACAGGACTATACCTACTTTAAAATTTGAATTCACAGTTAAAAACCTTCCAAAAAAGAAATCTCCAGGCCCAGATTGTTTCTGTGGTAGATTCTGGTTCTACCAGATATTTAATAAAGAAAGAGCACCAATTCTATATAAACTCTCCCAGAAAATTGAAGAGGAGTGAAAATTTTCATTATATAACCACAGCATTACCCTGATAACAAAACCAGAAAAAGACATTGCAAGAAAACTTAAGACCAATATCTTTCATGAACATTATATATAAAAATTCTTAGCCAAGTTTCTGCAAATGGATTCCAGCAACATTAGAAAGGATAATACATCATAACTGGGGTTTATCCCAAGAATTCAAGATTGGTTTAACATTCAAACCTAAATGTAATTCACCATGAGATCATCTCAATAGACGCAGAAAATGCTTTTGACAAAAATCAACATCTCATAAAAACTCTGAGCAAACTAGTAAGAGAAGGGAACGCCTCAACCTGCTAATGAACATCTATAAAAACCTACATACAAGCCAAAACAGTCTTGAAAAAGAACAAAGTTGGAGGACTCACACTTTCTGATAATAAAACTTACTACAAAACTATGGTAAACAAAATAGTGTGGTACTTCCATAAGGATAGGCATGTAGATCAATGGAATAAAACCCAGAACCCAGAAATAAACACTCATATATCTGGTCAATTGATTTCTTCCAAGGGTGCCAACACCATACAATGGTGAAAGGGTGGTCTTTTCAATAAATGGTGCTTGGAAAGCTGAATTTCCACATGCAAAATGAAGTTGGATGCTTACCTTTAACCATATATAAAAATTAACTCAAAATGGATCAAACTTAAACATAAGATCTACAAGTATAAAACTCTTAGAAGAATACATGGAGGGCAAGCTTTATGACATTGGATTTAGCAATGATTTCTTAAATATGGCACCAAAAGCACTGGCAACAACAACCCAGAAAGCATGAGTAAATTTAGTTTTGTATATTCCTAATCTTATTTCTTATCCCCACTCTTATCTTTATCTTTAGGTCCCGATTTCTCATCTATTCCTTAACACCCACCCCTGAACCCTGTGGAACTTACAGGCATATTCTTTTTTTTAATTTTTTATTTAAATTCAATTAACCAACATATAGTACATCATTAGTTTCAGATGTAGTGTTCAATAATTTATCAGTTACATATAACACCAAGTGCTCATCACATCACGTGCCCTCCTTAGTGCCCATCACCCAGTTATCCCATCCCCCCACCCACCTCTCCTCTAGCAATCCTCAGTTTGTTTCCTATAGTTAAGAGTCTCTCATGGGGGCGCCTGGGTGGCTCAGTCATTAGGCGCCTGCCTTCGGCTCAGGTCATGATCTCAGGGTCCTGGGATCGAGCCCCGCATCGGGCTCCCTGCTCAGTGGGAAGTCTGCTTCTCCCTCTCTCTCCTTCTCCCTCTGCCCCTCCCCCTGCTGCGTGCACTCTCTCTCAAATAAATAAAATCTTTAAAAAAAAAAAAAAAGAGTTTCTCATGGTTTGTCTCCCTCTCTGATGATTTCCCATTTAGTTTTCCTTCCCTGCCCCTATGATCCTCTGTGCTGTTTCTTATATTACACCTATGAGTGAAACCGTATGATAATTGTCTTTCTCTGTTTGACTTATTTCACTCTGCATAATATCCTCCAGTTCCATCCATGTTATGTATTGTTAAATGGTTAAGTATTCATCCTTTCTGATGGCTGAGTAATATTCCATTGTGTGTATGTATATATATATATATAGCACATCTTTACCCATTCATCTGTTGATGGACATCTGGGCTCTTTCCATAGTTTGGCTATTGTGGACATTGCTGCTATAAACATTGGTGTGCAGGTGCCCCTTCGGATCACTACATTTGTATCTTTGGGGTAAATACCTAGTAGTCCAATTGCTGGGTCCTAAGGTAGCTCTATTTTTAACTTTTTGAGGAACCACATACTGTTTTCCAGAGTGGCTGTACCAGCTTGCATTACCACCAACTGTGTAAGAGATTTCCCCTTTCTCCACAAGCTCACCAACATTTGTTGTTTCCCATCTTGTTAATTTTAGCCATTCTGACTGGTGTGAGGTGCTATCTCATTACAGTTTTGATTTGTATTTCCCTGATGCCAAAGGATGTGGAGCATTTTTTCATGTGTCTGTTGGCCATTTGTAAGTCTTCTTTAGAGAAATGTCTGTTTGTGTCTTCTGACCGTTTCTTGACTGGATTCTTTGTTTTTTGGGTGTTGAGTTTGATAAATTCTTTATAGATCTTGGATACTAGCCCTTTATCTGTAATGTCATTTGCAAATATCTTCTCCAATTTGGTAAGTTGCATTTTAGTTTTGTTGACTGTTTACAGGCATATTCTTATCATGTTACTGTTCTAATGAAAAATCTGTAGTCTCCTGTGGAAAGCAGTGGCTTTTTATTCTTCCACATGCATACGTCTTAGGACATGAAGTGGATCCCTGCCACTTTTAGACCATATTCCTCCCATTTCACTTAAAACAAAACTGAACTTCTTTGAAACACTTGACATCAGATTTACCACTCTCTGATCCTGATTGCAATAACCCATGGTACTATCCATCACTTTCCATGCCCACTGAAGATTTAAGCACTCCACTGATGACCTTTTTACCACTGCTACCATTGGCCCATTCTCAGGACCTTTGCTACCACAGGAGTCACCCGGTCAGTGTCCCTCCCTCTCAGTTCTTCATGGCCTTACTTTTAACCATCCTGCTTCCTGCTCCACCTGAACCACTCACCACCATGGTCTGTTCCATTCATGAAATCACCTTAAAGATCACAACTGTGAGCCTCTGACTCTTTGATCACTGCATCTTATCTTTCTAGTTCACTTCCTCTAGTAATTATGCAAACAAACTTCAACCCCTCTAGAAGTCTTGTCTCACATCCTCACTTTCCTTTTTTGCCAAGTTTGGTTTTGCAGCCCAACATATGGCCTGCCCATAATCTCTAATCACTTATTCCTCTTTCTCTCCATTGTACTATTCTGGCAAACCTCAATGCTGGGTGAATCCACTCCACTCACTTCGTATGTGGCTGAACCCCTGAGACACACAACTGCATATCTACTCCATATCTACTTTCCCTTCCCCTGGTGCCACACAGCCATCTGGTACCAAGGATACAACAGGCCTAAGAAAGAAAGCCAGCCAGCTGGGGGTAGGGGGGCAACAAAGTGGAAGGATGGAAGGAGGTCCTGGAAATTATACATGCACCATTGACCCAGTCTTGTGTCCATCCACCCCCAGACTTATTGAGGTTAGAAGTAATTAACAAGCAGATATTATCACAGCCAGGAATACCTTAACTGATGAAAGTGTTCTCACCATGAAAATTGCCACCATAACTGTCCGCAGTTTTCCCCTTCCCTTCTGTTACTGTGGATAAAGCTTCCCATATCTTATGGGTAGACAATCTCCCTACTAGTGCTCTGGATCCACCCACTCACCTATCAATGATGCCACTCAGGTATTAGTCCAGTCCTTGCTTCACCTCCTCTCCGCCCTTCCATGAATGACTCCTTCTCTGCTGCATCTGTTCTATCAACTTACAAATATGCCCAGGATCCTAGTTTTAAACACGTTCCTTTGAATTCCACATATCCTTCCAGAAGTCATCCTACTTCTCTGATTTTTTTAAATAGCAAAATTCCTTTTCAAATGGTCTCACTTTCTACCTCTACTTCACCTTACTCTTACTTAAAGCACAACAGTCAGGCTTTGTTCCTACCACTTCACTGGAATTCTCTTGCAGAGGTTACTAATGACCATCAGTTGGCCAAATTTCATGTAAGTCATCAGTTCTCACCATATGTACACTCCCAGTAGTATGTTCACAGTTGCTCACAACTTCATAATTGAAACATATTCTTCACATTTTCCCAGTCTCCTCCTATGTGATGGAAATCCCTCATCAGGCTTCTTATTTTCCTGACCTTGCTATATTGGAATGACCCAAGCTTATTCCTCAGCTCTCTTCTTTATCAACACTCCCAGGTAATGTCATCTAATCGATGGCTTTCAATATGCTAATAACTCCAGAGTTTGACATCTTTCATTAAATCCAAGATGCATTGATGCCATTATTTTCTTTATCTTACTAAATGGTGTCAAAAGAAAATGTCATAACTAAGTCACAACTGCCACTTGTCTGACAACCAATGATAATGGGATGTATCCTGATTTCAGAGATAATGATATACAGAAAATGTGTATCTCAGAATTGAGGACATAAGATATATAGATCTCCAGTTCTAAATTCCATAGTCCTACATCCGATGACCCACTTGGAAGAATAATATGTATCTCAAATTTTATAGGTCCAAAGCCGAATGTAGAATCTCCCCTTCACATGCCCTATTCCTCTCAGTAAATAGACCACCAAAACCTTTGTAATCACCCTTGACTCCTTTCTTTCTTTCACCTCCAAGATCCAATCCAAGAATAAACCCTATTGGCTCTATCTTGAATTAGACCACTTCCCATCACCTCTACAATAATGTGAACCAAAACACCTTCATTTTTCAACTGGACCTATGCAAGAGCCTTCTAACTGCACCCCCTGCTTCCATAACTGTGCTTTATCATCCATTCTCCACCCAGCAACCAATATGATACTTTTCAAATATGTTTCAGATTATCTCTCTTACTGACCAAAACCCTCCACTGACTTCTCATCATACTTTAAATTATATCCAAGGTGAGGCCCTGCCTGATCTACTCCTGGCTCCTTCTCTGTTCTTACTTCTACTTTCCTCTTCACCCAATTCACCTCAAATACATTGGTCTTCTTCCTACTTCTCCAACATGCCAAACATGTTCCTGTCTCAGGGCCTTTGCATTTGCTATTCTCTCTACTTGGAATGATCTTTCCTTAGAAATTTTTCTGGCTCTCATCTGTTTGTACATGGCTCAAAGGCCCACCACTATCTGCCTGACCCCATACCCCAACTCCTGATTCCCAAGAGAGGAAATCTCTTTGGCTATTCCCAGGACTATTCCCTCTCTCTCGAGGAAGTGTCCATCTTTGGGTCAGTTACCAGAGCCAGGAAGAGAGTCATGTGTTACAAAACACTTACTTGGACCCAGTCCTTCAGCAGAAGCTATGGGTTTGAATAAAATGTATGAGCTGGGTAAGCACTTATAACATATCTGTTAAAATTTCTTTATCTCTCTTATTAAAGGCTAAGGCAAAGCCAGACCTGAGTGATCAGGTTTGCAATGATTAAGAGGAAAATCCTTGCAATCAGACTGCCTATGTAAAATCTTGTTTCTGCACTTACTAGCTATGTGAGTTTTGGCAAGTTATTTAGTCTCAGAAGAAGATATTTTCATCCCACTATCCCACCAAAAGTTTCCTCCGTGAGCTGTAGAGTCACAAAGACCTGGATTTGAATTCTGAGTTTGATATATCCTATGTGACCTCGTAGAAATCTTTTAACCTCACTTTCTTTGTCTATGGAGTAGGGATATCACTACTTACCTCCTGGTATGTTCAGCCAGTTGGAGACAATGTATGGCAGGTGTCAGGCAAAAAGTAATTTATTCAATAATCAGTCAGTAGTAGTACCAACGATAGCTCTCCTTCCTTTCCAGGCACACGAGAAGATTGTATTTCCCCTTGAAGTGAGGTAGTATCAGTGGTTGTGGCTAGAAGTGATGTGTGTCATTTCCAAGCTGGAACAGTAAGTTGCTAATGTGAAACCTTCTAGCATTCTCTTCTTCATGACAATCAGGGGAGTAGGTGTTGAATTTGAGCTTCCATTATCCTAAGTCCCTCAGTGTTGGTGAGAGCTGAAGTCTCACCACCAACCCATATTTAACATAAAGCTTGACCAAGAACTAAACTTTATTTTTAGTCATCAGGATTCAAGAGTTGTTTGTTATTGCAGCATATCCCTACCTATTCTGATGATATGCTTTCCAGAACAAGCCAGATAGTAAATATAGACATAATGACATACTTAAGGAATCATTGTTTGGTAAATTCTAATAACATTGACTCAGGCACCTCCTGCTAAAGCATTAGGTAAACGGTTAAAGAGGAACTGGGCATTCCTACAGCAACACCACCCAGATGGTTTCCTTGTCACAAGGGGAAAACCTTAATTGTCCTGACTGACATCACCCTAATTCAGTGGCCGCTCTTAGTACCACTTATGAAGAGTTAACTAGATATTTTGAGTCTTCTGACACAATATTAAATGCACAATATCACCATGATACATTCTAGTTTTTAAAAAAGTGTTTTCATTAAGCCAAATCTTTAGGCTCTTATTACCTTTGAGTTATTAAAAACATTGTTCAACTGTTAACTGTTAAATAACAAGTAGAAGGGACAAGGCCTTGGTGCCCTGAAACTAGTTAGCCTTCCTTGTGTCTAACAGTTAGAGGAAATGAGGTCTTAGTGCCCTGAGGTGTTAGTATCCATAATTGAATCCTACCAATTTGAGATCTAACAAACTGTGGAGAGATGTTTTGGAACTCTTGAAAGAGGTGCACATATTCAGAAACTAGAGATGTATAAGCCAACAAAGAGGGAACACATTCAATTGTAGTGGGAGTTGTTGCCCATACTTGGAACCTAGAGATCTGAGATGTAAAAAAAGTAAAAAGGGCAAGGTCTGCTGCTCCCAGGAGTTGTTCCACTTATTCATATTCTAGGGACCTTTGAATGATGAAGCAGTGAGGGAAAGGCCAGAGCAATTAGAAATAGTTGCCCATTCTCACAACATATATATTAGTTTTCTACCAAACAGAAGATTTAATGTCTTGATGTCCTGAGTATAGTTGCCCATCCTCAGAACCTACACATTCTGGATCTAACACAAAGAGAAGATAAGGCTTTCTTGCCAAAGGAATATTTGTCCAGAATTGGATCCTAGACACAGAAATTTGCAAGAAGAGTAAAAGAGTTAAAAAAAGGGGGGGGGGGGCAAAAAGAAAACCCTCCATGTTTGCTATAAGACTAAATATTGATGTCTCCCCAAAATTCATATGTTGAAATTAATTCAATCTCTAGGTTTTTAGTAAGAACAATTACTCTCAAAGCATAAAGGCCTTCTTTTCTCTGTGTGCTGAATCCCAAGTTACAGGTTCTGAGTATGAGCAAGTATTCCCATTACCCAATGTGATGGTATTAGGAGATGGAGCATTTGGGAGATGCTTAGGTTGTGAGGTTGGAGCCCTCATGAATGAGATTAGTACTCTAATAAAAGATACCCCACAGAGCTCCCTTGCCTCTTCCACCATGTGATGGTACAGTGAAAAGACAGCCAACTATGAGGAAATGGGCCCTCACCAGACACTGAATCTGCCAGTATCTTGGTCTTCAACTTCTAGCCTCTAGAACTATGAGGAATAAATTTCTGTCATCTATAAGCCATCCAGTTTATACAAGCAGAGGATGTTTTTTGTTACAGCAGCCCATACTAAGACACAGTTGTTGCTCATATTCAAAACCTACAGAACTTGCAAAGGGGTACATGTACCTCAATGTTTATAGTAGCATTATCAATAATAGCCAAACTATGGAAAGAGCCCAGGTGTCCATTGACTGATGAATGGGTAAAGATGGAATATTAATCATCAAAGAGAATGAAATCTTGCCATTTACAACGACATGGATGGACCTGGAGTATATTATGCTAAGTGAAATAAGTCAGTCAGAGAAAGACAAATACCATATGATTTCACTCATGTGTGGAATTTAGGAAACAAAACAGATGAACATATGGGAAGGGGAAAAAAAAAAGAAAGAGAGAGAGAGGAAAGCAAACCATAGAGACTCTTAATGGTAGAGAACAAACTGAGGATTGATGGAGGGAAAAGGGTGGGGGATGGGCTAAATGGGT
Organism: Neomonachus schauinslandi; assembly: GCF_002201575.2. NCBI lineage: Eukaryota > Metazoa > Chordata > Mammalia > Carnivora > Phocidae > Neomonachus > Neomonachus schauinslandi. Next base: position 115,490,865 of record NC_058411.1, on the reverse strand, counting down.
GGTGGTTATCAAGGAGGGCACTTGTTATGATGAGTGTTACATGTAAGTGATGAATCACTAAATTCTACTCCTGAAATCAATATTACACTATTTGCTTTTTTTTCAGTATTACAGTATTTGTTAACTAACTAGAATTTAAATAAAAATTTGGAAGGAAAAAAAAAAACAAAACCTATAGAACTTGGATCCAAGAAGCGAAGGCACAAGCCCATGGTGTTGTGACAGAAATTGCTTTTCCTTAGAACCTGGAAAAATTGGTTCTAACAAAAAAGTAGATAAGGCCTTGTTGTCCAGTGAAGAGTTGCCAATAATCAGATCCCAGAAACAAGAAATAGCAAGAAAAGGAGATAAGATTTGGTACCCTAGGAATACTTGCTCATACTTAGAACCTATAACTTGTCATTCAACAAATAGAGGAAACAAGGCCTTTATGTCATGGGAATAATTGCCCTTACTGAAACCTAAGGGATTGAAATAGCAAAAGCTAACTGTGACGCCCAAGGTATCAACTAAAAAAAATAACTGAAAATTATATGGTAAAAGAAATAACAAGGGAATTATAACAGCACACTAGAAAATATTTAACACAAAATGGCAATAACTGAGGAATAGAATAACAAAAAGGACATAAGACATATCAAAAAATAGCAAAATTAAAGACATAACTCCTACCTTATCAGTAATTACACTAAATATAAACAGATTAAACTCTTCAATCTAAAGGCAGACACTAGCTGAATGGATTTAAAAAGGAAAAAAACCCAGCCCACATGATCCAGCAATATATTATCAGTAAAAGACACACTTTAGATTCAAAGACAAAAATGGGTTGCAAGTAAAAGGATGCAAAAAGATATACCATGCAAATAGTAACCAAAAAGAGCTGAAGTGACCATACTAATATCAGACAAAATAAACTTTAAATCAAAAAAGCTTTCAAGAGATAAAGAAGGACTTTACATACTAATAAAATGTTCACCATAGTAAAAAGATATAGGGGCACCTGGGTGGCTCAGTCATTAAGCGTCTGCCTTTGGCTCGGGTCATGGTCCCAGGGTCCTGGGATCGAGCCCCGCATCGGGCTCCCTGCTCTGTGGGAAGCCTGCTTCTCCCTCTCCCACTCCCCCTGCTTGTGTTCTCTCTTTCGCTGTGTCTCTCTCTCTGTCAAATAAATAAATAAAATCTTTAAAAATAAATAAATAAATAAATAAAAAGATATAGTAGTTATAAACATTATGTAATAAGAGACCATCAAAATATATAAAGCAGAAATGAATAGAATTGAAAGAAAAAATAGATAATTCAAATTAATTGTTGGAGACATCAATACACCACTTTCAATAATGGATAGAACAACTAGGCAGAGAATCAACAAGGAAATAGAAGACTTGAACAACACTATAACCAAATAGACTTAACAGACATCTACTGAACATTCCATCCAACAACAATAGCAGAACAGATATTCCTCCCTGGTGTACATGGCACATTCCCCTGCACAGACCATATGTTAGGTCATTAAACAAGCAAAAATAAAGTGAAAAGGATTGAAATTAAACAAAATAATTTCAATTCTATTGAAATTATAAATTAATAGAAAGAAATTGGTAAGTCAAAAATATGTGGAAATTTAAAAATATACTTGTAAAAAATGAGTCAAAGAAGAAACCAGAAGGGAAATTATAAAATACATTTGAGATGAATGAAGATGAAAACACAAAATACCAAAATTTATGGCATTCAGAAAAAGGAATGCTTACAGGGAAATTTATAGCTGTGAATGACTACATTTAAAAAAGAAGAAAGACTTCAAATAAATAATCTAAGCTTCCAACTTAAAAACTAGAAGAGCAAACTGAAGAAGACCAAACTAAACCCAAAGCAAGCAGAAGGAATGAATAATAAAGATTAGAGTGGAAATAAGTTAGAGAATAGAAAATCAATAGAAAAAGTCACAAAACCAAAAATTTGGTCTTTGAAAGAATCAACAAAATTGGCAAGCCTTTTGTCAGACCAACAAAAAAAGGGAGATGACTCAACTTACTAAAATCAGGAAAATATCTGGGGATATTATTTGCCAACTTTACAGAAATAAGAGATGATAAAGGAATACTACGAACAATTATCTATCAACAAATTAGATAACCTAGATGGAATGGAGAAATTCCTAGAAAGACAAAAACGCCAAAAGTGACTTGAGAAGATATAGAAAATCTGAATAGACCTATAAAAAGTAAAGATATGGGGCGCCTGGGTGGCTCAGTCGTTAAGCGTCTGCCTTCGGCTCAGGTCATGATCCCAGGGTCCTGGGATCGAGTCCCACATCGGGCTCCCGGCTCGGCAGGAAGCCTGCTTCTCCCTCTCCCACTCCCCCTGCTTGTGTTCCTGCTCTCGCTGTCTCTCTCTCTGTCAAATAAATAAAAATAAAATCTTTAAAAAAAAAAAAAAAAGTAAAGATATGGGGGGACAAGGAAAGATGGCGGAGCAGTAGGGGACCTATTTCAACTCGTCCCCAGAATTGAGCTGGATATCTACCAGACCACTCTGAGCACCCACAAAACCAGCCTGAGATGTAAGAAGATCTGGATGTCTACAAACAGAATATCGCAGGCGGTTGGTTTCAAGGTACGAAGCAGGGAGCTGTGATTCCGAGGGCAGATACCAGAGGATAAATGGCAGCAGGAGGGTGCCTGGCTGTGGGGATCCTACACCACTGGTGAGCGACAGCCTTGCGCGCTGGGGACAGGGCAAAAACTCGCAGACCGGTAGCTGCGGGGAAAGGACTTTAGGGCGGCCCCCGGGGCGGAAACCCGGAGCGGCAGGGTCACATGGGCAAACTGGGAGCGGCTGGCAGTTTTAGAAGCACAAAGGGCAGAAACATGCCCCGACCTGGAGGCAGGACTGGGAGTGCTGCGGAGGGGTGCACAACCCAGGCCGCTACAGTTTATAGCAGCACGGACAGAAACGGAGACAGTGTGGCCTGGAGAGCTCACTGAAGAACAGACTGCGATCTCTCTGCTCTGAGGCAGAGGGTTGGAAACAGTCTCTTCTGCTCTGACTCACAGAAGAGACGCAGAAAGCCGCCAGGGAAAGCCGCCAGAGAACAAAAGCCCCCAAAACTGATTCTCGCTGAGCCCATCCCCCGCCACAGGGGGGCAGGGCAACTCCGCCCAAACAGGGTTGCCTCAGCAACAGGGTGGCAGGCCCCTCCCCCAGAAGACAGGCTGGGAAAACAAGAGGCCAGCAACCCAAAGGTCCCAAGAAAACAGGTGCATCTTACTTGGGTTCTGGTCAATAATTTGGACTCTATACATTCCCTCAAACACCCATCAACAGAATGACTAGGAAGAGGAGCCCCCAAAATAGAAAAGACTCAGAGATTATGACTTATGCTGCAGATTTACAAATGGATGCAGATATAACCAAGATGTCAGAGATGGAATTCAGGCTAGCAATTGTGAAGACAATAGCTAGAATGGAGAAATCAATTAATGGCAACATAGAGTCTCTAAGGGCAGAAATGAAAGCTGAGTTGGCAGAACTTAAAAATGCTATCAATGAGATCCAATCCAATCTAGATAATCTAACAGCTGGGGTAAGCGAGGCAGAAGAACGAATAAGCGATCTGGAAGACAATATAATAGATAAAAAGGGAAAAGAGGAGGCCAGGGAAAAACAACTCAAAATCCATGAAAATAGAATCAGAGAAATAAGTGACACCATGAAGCGTTCCAATGTCAGAATAATTGGAATCCCGGAGGGAGTGGAGAGAGAGAGAGGACTAGAAGATGTATTTGAGCAAATCGTAGCTGAGAACTTCCCTAATCCAGGGAATGAAACAAACATTCGCATCCTAGAGGCAGAGAGGACCCCTCCCAAGATCAAGGAAAACAGGCCAACACCCCGGCATGTAATAGTAAAACTTGCAAATCTTAGAAACAAGGAAACCATCTTAAGGGCAGTTAGGGGGAAGAGATTCCTTACCTACAGAGGGAGGAACATCGGAATAACGTCAGACTTATCCACAGAGACCTAGAAAGCCAGAAAGGCCTGGCAAGACATATTCAGGGTACTAAATGAGAAGAACATGCAGCCAAGAATACTTTATCCGGCAAGGCTTTCATTTAGAATGGATGGAGAGATGCGGAGCTTCCACGACTGGCAGAAACTGAAAGAATATGTGACCACTAAGCCAGCCCTGCAAGAAATATTAAAGGGGGTTCTATAAAAGGAGAAAGACCCCAAGAGTGATATACAACAGAAATTTACAGGGACAATCTATAAAAACAATGTCTTCACAGGCAACATGATGACAATTAATTCATATCTTTCAATAATCACCCTCAACGTGAATGGCCTAAATGCTCCCATAAAATGGCACAGAGTTGCAGATTGGATAAAAAGACAGGACCCATCCATACGCTGCCTACAAGAGACTCATTTTGAACCTAAAGATACATCCAGACTGAAAGTGAAGGGATGGAGATCCATCTTCCATGCCAGCGGACCTCAAAAGAAAGCTGGGGTAGCAATTCTTATATCAGACAAATTAGATTTTAAACTAAAGTCTGTAGTTAGAGACACACAAGGACACTATATCATTCTTAAAGGGTCTATCCAACCAGAAGATCTAACAATTGTAAATATCTACACCCCCAACATGGGAGCAGCCATCTACATAAGCCAACTCTTAACCAAAATAAAGAGTCATATTGATAACAATACGTTAATTGTAGGAGACCTCAATACTCCACTCTCAGCAACAGACAGATCATCTAAGCAGAAAATCAACAAGGAAACAAGAGCTTTGAATGATACACTGGATCAGATGGACCTCATAGATATTTACAGAGCATTCCACCCTAAAACAACAGAATACTCATTCTTCTCGAGCGCACATGGAACTTTCTCCGGAATAGACCACATAGTGGGTCACAAATCAGGTCTCAACTGATACCAAAAGACTGAAATTATTCCCTGCATATTCTCAGACCACAATGCTTTAAAACTGGAACTCAATCACAAGAAAAAATTTGGCACAAATTCAAACACTTGGAAGCTAAAGACCACTCTGCTCAAGAATGTTTGGGTCAACCAGGAAATCAAAGAAGAACTTAAACAATTCATGGAAATCAATGAGAATGAAAACACATCGGTCCAAAACCTATGGGATACTGCAAAGGCGGTCCTAAGGGGGAAATACATAGCCATCCAAGCCTCACTCAAAAAAACAGAAAAATCCCAAATTCACCAACTAACTCTCCACCTTAAAGAACTAGAGAAAAAGCAACAAACGATGCCTAAGCCATACATTAGAAGAGAAAGAATTAAAATTAAAGTAGAGATCAATGAATTAGAAACCAGAAACACAGTAGATCAGATCAACGATACTAGAAGTTGGTTCTTTGAAAGAATTGATAAGATCGATAAACCACTGGCCAGACTTATCCAAAAGAAAAGAGAAAGGGCCCAAATTAATAAAATTATGAATGAAAGGGGAGAGATGATGACTAACACCAAGGAAATAGAAACAATTACTAGAAATTATTATCAACAACTATATGCCAATAAACTGAGCAATCTGGATGAAATGGAGGCCTTCCTGGAAACCTATAAACTCCCAAGACTGAAACAGGAAGAAACTGACAACCTGAATAGGCCAATAACCAGTAACGAGATCGAAGCAGTGATCAAAAACCTCCCAAAAAACAAGAGTCCAGGGCCTGATGGATTCCCTGGGGAATTCTACCAAACATTCAAAGAAGAAAGAATACCTATTCTACTGAAGCTGTTTCAAAAAGTAGAAACAGAAGGAAAACTTCCAAACTCATTCGATGAGGCCAGCATTACCTTAATCCCCAAACCAGGCAAAGACCCCATCAAAAAGGAGAATTTCAGACCGATATTCCTGATGAATATGGATTCCAAAATCCTCAACAAAATCCTAGCTAATAGGATCCAACAATACATTAAAAGGATCATCCACCACGACCAAGTGGGATTTATCCCCCGGAAGCAAGGGTGGTTCAACATTCTCAAATCAATCAGTGTGATAGAACACATTAATAAGAGGAGAGACAAGAAACATATGGTCCTCTCAATTGATGCAGAAAAAGCATTTGACAAAATACAGCATCCTTTCCTGATTAAAACTCTTCAGAGTATAGGGATAGAGAGAACATTCCTCAAGTTCATAAAATCCATCTATGAAAAACCCACAGCGAATATCACCCTCAATGGGGAAAAGCTGAGAGCCTTTCCCTTAAGATCAGGAACATGTCAAGGATGCCCACTCTCGCCACTACTGTTCAACATAGTACTAGAGGTCCGAGCAACAGCAATCAGACAACAAAAAGAAATAAAAGGTATTCAAATTGGCAAAGAAGAAGTCAAACTCTCTCTTTTCTCAGACAACATGATACTTTACATGGAAAACCCAAAAGACTCCACCCCCAAATTACTAGAACTCATCCAGCAATTCAGTAATGTGGCAGGATACAAAATCAATGCACAGAAATCAGTTGCTTTCTTATATACTAACAACACAACTGTAGAAAGAGAAATTAGAGAAATGATTCCATTTACAATACCACCAAAACCCATAAGATACCTCGGAATAAACCTAATCAAAGAGGTAAAGGATCTATACTCTAGGAACTACAGAACACTCATGAAAGAAATTGAAGAAGACACAAAAAGATGGAAAAATATTCGATTCTCATGGATCGGAAGAATAAACATTGTTAAAATGTCTATGCTACCCAGAGCAATCTATACCTTCAATGCCATCCCGATCAAAATTCCAATGACATTTTTCAACGTGCTAGAGCAAACAATCCTAAAATTTGTATGGAATCAGAAAAGACCCCGAATCGCCAAGGAAATGTTGAAAAAGAGAAACAAAGCTGGGGGCATCACGCTGCCCAATTTCAAGCTATATTACAAAGCAGTAATCACCAAGACAGCATGGTACTGGCACAAAAACAGACATATTGACCAATGGAACAGAAGAGAGAGCCCAGATATGGACCCTCAACTCTATGGTCAAATAATCTTTGACAAAGCAGGAAAAAACATGCAATGGAAAAAAGACAGTCTCTTCAATAAATGGTGCTGGGAAAATTGGACAGCCACAGGCAGAAGAATGAAACTCGACCATTCTCTAACACCATTCACAAAGATAAACTCAAGTGGGTGAAAGACCTCAATGTGAGACAGGAATCCATCAAAATCCTAGAGGAGAACATAGGATCTTTGACATCGGCCACAGCAACTTCTTTCAAGATACATCTCCAAAAGCTAGTGAAACAAAAGCAAGCATGAACTTTTGGGACTTCATCAAGATAAAAAGCTTCTGCACAGCAGAGGAAACAATTAACAAAACTAAGAGGCAACCCACAGAATGGGAGAAGATATTTGCAAATGACACTACAGATAAAGGGCTGGTATCCAAGATCTATAAAGAACTTCTCAAACTCAACACCCAAAAAACAAATAATCAAGTCAAAAAGTGGGCAGAAGATATGAACAGACACTTCTCTGAAGAAGACATGCAAATGGCTAACAGACACGTGAAAAAATGTTCATCATCATTAGCCATCAGGGAAATTCAAATCAAAACCACATTGAGATAGCACCTTACACCAGTTAGAATGGCAAAAATGGACAGGGAAAGAAACAACAAATGTTGGAGAGGTTGTGGAGAAAGGGGAACCCTCTTCCACTGTTGGTGGGAATGCAAGTTGGTACAGCCACTTTGGAAAACAGTGTGGAGGTGCCTCAAAAATTTAAAAATAGAGCTACCCTATGACCCAGGAATTGCACTACTGGGTATTTACCCCAAAGACACAGATGTAGTGAAAAGAAGTGCCATATGCACCCCAATGTTCATAGTGGCAATGTCCGCAATAGCCAAACTGTGGAAAGAGCTGAGACGCCCTTCAACAGATGAATGGATAAAGAAGAGGTGGTCCATATCTACAATGGAATGTTACTCAGCCATCAGAAAGGATGAATACCCAACTTTTACATCCACATGGATGGGACTGGAGGAGATTATGCTAAGTGAAATAAGTCAAGCAGAGAAAGTCAATTAGCATATGGTTTCACTTATTTGTGGAACATAAGGAATAACATGGAGGACACTAGGAGAAGGAAGGGAAAAATGAGGGGGGTGGGAATTGGAGGGAGAGATGAACCATGAGAGACTATGGACTCTGAGAAACAAACAAGGCTTTAGAGTGGAGGGGGGAGGGGGGATTGGTTAGCCCGGTGACAGGTATTAAGGAGGGCACGTACTGCATGGAGCACTGGGTATTATACAAAAACAATGGATCATGGATCACCACATCAAAAACTAATGATGTATTGCATGGTGACTAACATAACATAATAAAATTTTTAAAAAAAGAAAGTAAAGATATGGATTAACATTCAAAAAACTTCCCACAGAGATAAGCTCAGAACCAGATGGCTTCATTGGTGAATTCTACCAAACATTTGAAAAATTAACACCCTTAACTCTTCACAAATCTTTCAAAAAATAGAAGAAGGAACATTTCCCAACTCATTCTATGAGTTCAGTATAATCCCAATACCAAAATCAGACAAAGACATCACAAAAAACTGCAAACCAATATCCCTTATAAATGTAGATGCAAAAATTCTCAACAAAATACCAGCAAACCAAATCCAGATAAAGCACATTGTGAGTAAGTGGGATTTGGTTGTTTCAACATATGATAACCAATCTATGTAAAGCATCGTATTACTAGGAAAAGAAGGAAACACATAATCATCTCAATAGACTCAGAAAAAGAATTTGACAAAATCTAACATCCATTCATGATTTTTTTTTTAGATTTTATTTATTTATTTAAGAGAGAGAGACTGAGAGAGAGAGAGCATGAAAGGGGGGAGGGTCGGAGGGAGAAGCAGACTCCCTGCCGAGCAGGGAGCCCGATGCGGGACTCGATGCGGGACTCGATCCAGGGACTCGATCCAGGGACTCCAGGATCATGACCTGAGCCGAAGGCAGTCGCTTAACCAACTGAGCCACCCAGGCGCCCCCATTCATGATTTTTTTAAAAATCCCTCAAGTTAGAAGTATAAGGGAACTTCCTCAATCTGACAAAGGGCATCTACAAAAAATTTGCAAACATCATAGTTAACACTGAAAGACTGAAAGATTTCCCCCTAAGATCAAGAATAAGATAAGGATGTCTGCTCTTGCTACAACTATTCAACAAATCTAGCATGAGGTTCTAGGTAGCATAATTAGACATAAAAGAGAATGAAAGTCAACTTGATGGAAGAGGAAGAAGTAAAAATTTTTTGCAGATGACGTGAGCTCTATACAGAAAATCTTAAGGAGTCTACTAAAAATTTATTAGAGGTAAGAAGTAAGAAACAATTTCCCCAAGGTTGCAGGATATAAGACTGATATTTAATAATCAATTGCATTTCTATACATTAGCTATAAACCATTTAAAAATGAAATTAAAAGACAATTACATTTATAATAGCATCAGTTGACTGAGGGTTGCACCAAGAGACTGTCGCCAGGTTTTCCCCCACCGACTGCCAGAGAAGTGGGCAACAGTGAATTCCAGGCAGCCAATCCTCTCAGCAGCTGGGGGAAATTGGTAGAGCACTCACTACACCAGGGGGCAGCAAACTGCAGGTTTGGTAGATCACAAACTACACCTGGGAGCCCCATTTTTTTTCTGAAGAGTCAGATAAGAAATATTTTAGGCTTAGCCAGCCATCTGGGTCTCTGCAGCAACTACTCAACTCTGCTCTTGTAGCCGGAAAGTAGTTATAAACAGCACAGTGCATAACAGAATGGGTGTGATTATATTCCATCAAAACTTAATTTAAAAACAGACTGGGTTCCAGATTTGGCAGGCCATAGTTTTCCAACCCTTGACCTACCCTTGGGATGTAAAGCTCTAAAGAAAAGCAAGAGAGTTATTCCCTCTAGTATGGGAGGAGGTGGCTGTGAGACAGGAGCAGTCAGGTTCTTCTGGGCTGCTGCCAACCACGTAAGTCTTGGCCTGGTTGGTGGTTACCTGGGAATTGATTTTATAATACTTTGTTCCACCGTGCATTTGTTTTATGTACTTTTCCAAATATGTTATATTTTATAATAAACAAAATATAAAGACAAAAATAAGTGATAACTATGCATGGTCATTCCTCCCAAAGAATTCTTTTTTCTCCTTACCTAGATAGTTACCTCTGCAGGAATGCTGAGAGAGTTTTGGAGGTGAGAGATTTTTCCCCCCCCAATTTTTTTTTTTTTAAAGATTTTATTTTTATTTATTTGACAGAGAGATAGTACAAGTAGGCAGAGAGGCAGGCAGAGGGAGAGGGAGGAGCAGACTCCCCGCTGAGCAGGGAGCCCGACGTGGGGCTTGATCCCAGGACCCTGGGATCATGACCTGAGCCGAAGGCAGCCGCTTAACTGACTGAGCCACCCAGGCGCCCCTCCCCCCCCAAATTTTTTAATGGTTCTACCTCAAAACCTTATTTTCAGTTTACCCATATCACTCTAAAATATATTCATCTTTCTGTTCCTAAAACCTTAAAGCCCACACCCCATGACTCCCATTGCCCTTAAAATCTAATGTACTTGCCACGACCTCCAAACAGGCTGCTGCTAGCCCCTAGGAGCCTCCAGTTTGTATATAATGCATAATGCATGTGTTGATTTAGAACAGATCTTCCCAAGGCCTTTTTTAGCTCTAGAAATATATTACTCACTAGCTGGTTTATGGGCTGGTATTTCTGGGTATTGTTAGAAATTATGGAGTAGGTGCCCAAGGCTCACCTAAGCCAGCACCTGGGAGGGCTTTGTTTCTTTCAAGGTCAGAGCTGCTGGACCTCCCTCTGCTCCATTCAGCCCTGCTCATATCTAGCTGACTCAGCTCAGAATGGCACAACCCCAAGCCCTCCTTTCAAACTTGTATGAGTGTTCTTTAGGATGGGGACAAACACTGCCTTCTCAAGGCCACTTGCCTCTACCACATGCCCAGAAAGCTTTTTTAGGGGAGCATTATAAGACCTGGAGGCCCTTTAAAGACTCTGACCAGAGGGCTGCTTCCTTCAAGAAAGGTGGTCCTGGCTCCCCTCATGGGGACCCATCCAACAGAGCTGGGAGACTTTACTTTAAACCATGTTTAATAAATGAACATACCAAGGACCTACAGATTTCAGAATTCCTGAAGCAGGAGCCAAAGGACCAGCCCCTCACACAGGGTGAGGCAGGAGACACTACTCTCTGATCACTGGGTGTCAGAGCTCGCTCTCTCTCCACCCTCTCTCTCTCTCATTCTCTCTCTCTCCCTCTTTCTGTCTCAGAGGCCCAAGGGTGAAAAAGACCAGAGGAAATAGCATGCCCAGAAGGAAACTTCTTTTTTTTTTATTATAGCATTTTTTAAAAAGATTTTATTCATTTATTTGTCAGAGAGAGAGAGCACAAAGCAGGGGGAGCAGCAGGCAGAGGGAGAAGCAGGCTCCCTGCTGAGCAGGGAGCCCGATGTGGGACTGGATCCCAAGACCCTGGGATCATGACCTGAGCCGAAGGCAGATGCTTAACTGACTGAGCCACTCAGGCGTCCCCCAGAAGGAAACTTCTCAATCCCTTCTCATCTTCCTGGGACTTGAGGGTATGGGGCATATAGCTCACCGAAGCAACGGGCACTTCGTTGGGAGGGTTCTGCCAGGCTTCTTTCCCCATTCTGGCCACATTATGGTTTTCAGTATCAGAATTAGGTGAACGAAATCAATGCTTTACTGAGTGTTCCTCCGGAATATGCATACTATTCTGGATCTTTCCATTATTTTATCTCTGCTGAAAGTTAAGAGATTAAATGTGAGTATCAGAAAGGTGTGATGGTACCAGAATGGTCAAACAATGCTGATGGGAGTATAGAGTGGTATAATCACATTGGAAAACTTTTTGGTGTTTTCTATTAAGGCTAAACATATGCCTACCTTCTGAAATTCCACTCTTAGGTATGTACACAAGAGAAATGAGTGCATATGTTCTTATAAAAGAATGTGCATAGGGGCGCCTGGGTGGCTCAGTTGGTTAGGCCACTGCCTTCGGCTCAGGTCATGATCCTGGAGTCCCGGGATCGAGTCCCGCATCGGGCTCCCTGCTCGGCAGGGAGTCTGCTTCTCCCTCTCCCGCTCCCCCCTCCTGTGCTCTTTCTCTCTCTCACTCTCTCTCTCAAATAAATAAATAAAATCTTTAAAAAAAAAAAAAAAGAATGTGCATAGCCATTTTCATTCATAATAATCCCCAAATGGATACAACCTAAATGTCCATCAACAAGAGAAAGGATAAATTGTGGGTTTTTTTTCATATTTTATTTATTTATTTGAGAGAGAGAGAGAGCACAAGCAGGGGGAGCGGCAGGCAGAGGGACCAATGGATGGAAATATATAGTAGTAATACATAATGCCTGATATTTGCATAATGAGACTTAACCAAGCTTCTTTCTTGTTTTATTTTCCTGTCTTACTGGGAATAGTTAAATCAAGTATTATCACTATACCCCCTCAGATGGGTTGGGTGGCCATCCTGGATGTATACAGGTAAAGAGGTCCAAACCCACTTTTTCCTTCTCAAGATCAGATAGATTTCAGAAACTTTCCCCTACACATCTATATATATAGAATACACGAGGGAGAGGGAGAAGCAGGCTCCCCGCTGAGCTTGATTTGACGTGGGGCTGCGGGGCTCCATGCGGGGCTCAGTCCCAGGACCCTGGGATCATGACCTGAGACGAAGGCAGACGCTTAGCTGACTGAGCCATCCAGGTGCCCAGATAAATTGTGTTATATTCACCTAATGGAATACGACCCCCACACACAAAAAGAATAAAGTACTGGAACATTCAACAACATGGATGGATCTCACATATTAGGTTGAGTGAAAGAAACCAGCTATAAGAGAGAATGTACTATATTTCACTTGTGAAGTTCAAGAAGGCAAAACTAAATAATAATTATTGAAGTCAGAGTAGTGATTTTCTTGAGGAAGGGTATAGATCAGGAAGGAACTTCTTTTATTTTCTTTTTTAAAATTTTATTTTATTTCAATTCAATTAATTAACATATAGTGTTAATAGTTAATAGTGTTAATACACATAGTGTATTATTAGTTTCAGAGGTAGAATTCAGTGATTCATCAGTCGCATATAACATCCAGTGATCATTACATCACATGCCCTCCTTAATGCCCATCACCCAATTACCCCATCCCACCCTACCTTCCCTCCAGCAACCCTCAGTCTGTTTCCTATAGTCAAGAGTCTTTTATGATTTGTCTCCCTCTGATTTCGTCTTATTTTTCCCTCTCTTCGCCTATGATCCTCTGCTTTGTTTTTTAAATTCCACATAGGAGTGAAATCGAGTAATTGTCTTTCTCTGATTGACTTATTTCGATTACCATTCTACCCTCTAGTATGTTCCATCCATATCATTGCAAATGGTAAGATTTCATTTTTTGATGACAGAGTAATATTCCATTGTATATATATATACCACATCTTCTTTATCCATCCATCTGTCGATGGACATCTGGGCTCTTTCCATAGTTTGGCTATTGTGGACATTGCTGCTATAAACATCAGGGTGCAGGTGCCCCTTCGGATCACTACATTTGTATCTTTGAGGTAACTACCTACTAGTCCAATTCCTGGGTCCTAGGGTAGCTCTATTTTTAATTTTGTGAGGAACTTCCATACTGTTTTCCAGAGTGGCTCAACCAGTTTGCATTCCCACCAGCAGTTTATGAGGGTTCCCTTTTCTTCACATCCTTTACAACATTTGTTTCCTGACTTGTTAATTTTTGCCATTCTGACTGACGTGAGGTGGTATCTCATTATGCTTTTTTTTTTTAAAGATTTTATTTATTTATTTGACAGAGAGAGACACAGCGAGAGAGGGAACACAAGCAGGGGGAGTGGGAGAGGGAGAAGCAGGCTCCCCGCAGAGCAGGGAGCCCGATGCGGGGCTCGATCCCAGGACCCCGGGATCATGACCTGAGCCGAAGGCAGTCGCTGAGCCACCCAGGCGCCCCTCATTATGCTTTTGATCTGTATTTCCCTGATTCCAAGGGATGTGAAGTACTTTTTCATGTATCTATTGGCCATTTGTAGGTCTTCTTTGGAGAAATGTCTGTTCATGTCTTCTGCCCATTTCTTGACTGGATTCTTTGTTTTTTGGGTGTTGAGTTTTTGTTTTTGTTTAAAAGATTTTATTTATTTATTTGACACAGAGAGACACAGCAAGAGAGGGAACACAAGCAGGGGGAGTGGGAGAGGGAGAAGCAGGCTTCCCGCTGAGCAGGGAGCCTGATGAGGGGCTCGATCCCAGGACCCTGGGATCATGACCTGAGTGGAAGGCAGCTGCTTAACAACTGAGCCACCCAGGCACCCCCTGGGTGTTGAGTTTGATAAGTTCTTTATAGATCTTGGATACTAGCCCTTTATCTGATAAGACATTTGCAAATACCTTCTCCCATTCTGTAGGTTGTCCTTTGGTTTTGTGGACTGTTTCCTTTGCTGTGCAAAAGCTTTTTATCTTGATGAAGTCCCAATAGTTCATTTTTGCCCTTGCTTGCCTTGCCTTTGGATACGTGTCTAGCAAGAAGTTGCTGTGGCCGAGGTCAAAGAGATTGTTGCCTGTGTTCTCCTCAAGGATTTTTGATGGATTCCTGTCTCACATTTAGGTCTTTCATCCATTTTGCGTTTATTTTTGTGTATGCTGTAAGACAGTGGTCCAGTTTCATTCTTCTGCCTGTGGCTGTCCAATTTTCCCAACACCATTTGTTGAAGAGACTGTGTTTTTTTCCATCGGATATTCTTTCCTGCTTTGTTGAAGATTAGTTGACCATAGAGTGGAGGGCCCATTTCTGGGTTTTCTATTCTGTTCCATTGATCTATGTGCCAGTACCACACTGTCTTGATGATGACAGCTTTGTAATAGAGCTTGAAGTCTGAAACTGTGATGCCACCAGCCTTGGTTTTCTTTTTCAACATTCCTCTGGCTAATTGGGGGCTTTTCTGGTTCCATACAAATTTTAGGATTGTTTGTTCTAGCCCTGTAAAAAATGTTGATGGTATTTCAATAGAGAGTGGATTGAATAGACATTTTAACAATATTTGTTCTTCCAATCCATGAGCATGAAATGTTTCTCCATTTCTTTGTGTCTTCCTCAATTTCTGCCATAAGCGTTCTATAGTTTTCAGAGTACAGATCCTTTACCTCTTTGGTTAGGTTTATTCCTAGCTATCTTATGGTTTTCATACACTTGCAAATGGGATCGATTCCTTAATTTCTCTTCTTCCGTCTCATTGTTAGTGTATAGAAATGCAACTTATTTCTGTGCATTGATTTTATATTCTGCCACTTAGCTGAATTCCTGTATGAGTTCTAGCAATTTTGGGGTGGAGTCTTTTGTGTTTTCCACATAGAGTATCATGTCATCTGTGAAGAGTGAGAGTTTGACCTCTTTGATAATTTGGATGCCTTTTATTTCTTTTTGTTGTCTGATTGCTGAGACTAGGACTTCCAGTACTATGTTGAACAGGAGTGGTGAGAGTGAACATCCCTGTCATGTTCCTGACCTTAGGAAGGCTGTCAGTTTTTCCCCATTGACAATGATATTCGCTGTGGGCTCTTTGTAATATGGCTTTTATGATATTGAGATATGTTCCTTCTATCCCTACACTGCAAAGTTTTAATCAAGAAAGGATGCTGTATTTTTGTCAAATGTTTTTTCTGCATCAATTGAGAGGATCATATGGCTCTTGTCCTTTCTTTTGTTAATGTGATGTATCACATTGATTGATTTGCAGATGTCTAACCACACTTGCAGCCCAGGAGTAAATCCCACTTTGTGTTGGTGAAGAATCCTTTGAATGTACTGTTCATGCTATTGACTAGTATCTTGGTGAGAATTTTGGCATCCATGTTCATCAGAGATATTGGTCTGTAATTTTCCAATTATAATGGGGGGGGTCTTTGTCTGGTTTTGTGATCAAGGTAATGCTGGCCTCATAGAATGAGTTTGGAAGTTTTCAAGAAGGAAATTCTGGGGTCCTAGATATCTGCTATATTTTGATCTGGGCAGGGGAGATGATAGATATAGATATATAGATATGGGTAGACCAAGCTGTACACAACAACAGATTTGGTGAAAAATAAAATTTCAGAGCTAATGAAACAAATAGAATATCACCATTATTTTATTAGTGGTTATAGACATAGAGGATAAATATCAAGAGAGTTAAGAAGAAAACAAACGTAACAAAAGACTATCCAACATAAGGATAACTGGTGTTCTTAAAATAGAGAACTCACCTTACAGAACATAAGAAGGGGAGGGGTATCTTGGGGATATTTAAAAACACAGTGGTAGAAAATTGCTGGGGGCCCCTGGGTAGCTCAGTCTGTTAGCGTCTGCCTTCAGCTCAGGACATGATCTCGGGGTCCTGGGATCAAGCCCCACCTTGCGCTCCCTGCTCAATGGGGAACCTGCTTCTCCCTCCTCCTCTGCCCCTCCCCCCACTCGTGCTGGCGCTCTCTCTCTCTCTCTGCCCCTCAAATAAATACATAAAATATTTTTTTAAAAAAGAAAATTGCTGAAAGAAGGAAAAACAATCTACAAAAGAAAGGATACACCTTGTCCTAGGAGAAATGGTACAGATTGGTCAATACTGTGATATATCTTAAATGAGTTATTGAGCTTCAAGGATAATAACTAATTCTGCAGATGCCAGGCAGAAGAAAGAGAGATGGAAGAAAAGAGCCTTTGCTATTATATATTTCCTTTAAAAATTTGAGCCAAATACATTAAAATATTAGGATTAGATCGATTTGAAGGGATGAGTACATGGCTTTTTTAAAGTGTTATTCTCTGCACTTTGATATGCATTTGAAATATTTTATAATGAAGGAAAAAAACAGATTATTCAATCTTTCCTGACTCCTTGTTTGTATTTGAACTCTTCTCAAACACAGAAATAAAAAAATATTTTTGAAAATCAGTCTGACTTCAGAGTTAAAAAAAAAACCCCACAAATACTTCTATTAAGATATTTGCAGGGATGCCTGGGTGGCTCAGTCAGTTGAGCATCTGACTCTTGATTTAAGCTCAAGTTTGGATCTCAGGGTTGTGAGTTCAGGCCCCACATTAGCCTCCATGCTGGGCATGGAACCTACTTAAAAAGAAAAAAAGAATGTTTACAAACACATAAAGAGAGAATAGCATGCAATTCTCATATACTTTTACTTGTCACCCAACTTAATTAGCAACTTTCTAGTGTTTTTACTCTTCTAATCTTGATAGGAAAGGCAGTCACATGTGTGCAGTCTTCTGACCCCTGCTTGGCTGCATGAGAATGGATGTAGGGCCTAGAATACTTCTTTTTCAAGACATATAGAGCCTTGGCAGTTTATGCTGGGTTTATCACCTTGTGTGGCAATACCTTTCCCTGCTTCAGATTCTGTGTACTCCTTTGTTCTGCTTAAGCTTGTGCATCATATGGCACTTGACCAACCCCACTACTATATCCATTCCCAGCAGGGAAGGAATGGGGTCCTTAGCTTGTAGCAAAAGAGGGGTGAATACAGACCATTGCCCTGCATTGGCCACAGGCTGGAACCTGTTGACCATGACAGACTAAAACCCATTGTTGAAGCTGATCTTGCTCTGGTTCTTCTGTGTGAGAGTTAAGTGTTGGTCTATCCAGTGCCTATGTGAATCATGTCTCTCTTGGTGACCCCGGCATTTATAAACCATGGAGTGAGTAGACATCTTGTGACTACTGCTCTTGGTGGCAGGTATCCATACCCTATTTTGCTATCCTCCATGCAGCAGGACTCGTCCTTGCCTGGAGGTGGTAAAGGTGTCATTTGCTTGATAAATCCATTTACACATATGCTTACACACTCATTTTATTTCCTTATGAAATTTTAAAAAGCAAATCCTCAACATAATCATTTCACATATAAATACTTCAGTAGTTGTCTGTAATAAAGATATTAATACAACCACAATTTCATTAGCACACCCAACAAAATTAACAATCATTTTTTAACATTAACATTTTTTAACATTAACCCCATTTGTGTTCAATGTGACTTCAGACTCTTAACATAACATTTAATGCCAGAAGATGAGACAATGCCTACAATGTTTTAGGGAAAGAAAGTACAGTTTGAAAATATTATATTTGTCCATTTTGTGGTTCAGGCAAACATTCCATAACAAAAGAACTCAAAGATTATAGCATCCATGGGGTTATTTTTAATATATGTTCAGTGAAAATTTTCTAGTGAATTGAAAGATAGAAAAAATTGGTTGAAGGATGATGTGAATAATGAACCCAGTTAAGTATATATTTAAGATTGTACAAATATAGAATTATTAACACAGTGTAGTCTCTAAATGTTATATACCTTGACAAAGTAAAAAAAAAATCATAAGGAGCTGGTAAGTGAGCTGATTTCCTCATTTGTCATTGCAAGGAGTCAAGTGATACTGTTTTAAAAGTTAAGAGTTAAGAGAAACATAATAACTCCCATCTCAATGTTTTTCACTGACCTCAATTTTAGAGGCATCTTTTAGGAACTAGAGTCTATTGTGGTAGAATAGTACTTATCTCAGCTTCATTTTTATTCCAGCTTTTTAAATGTTAAATCCAAGTAATATATAGTTTTCTCTTTCAAATTAAAATACCATATGTGCCTTCCCATTTGATAACATCGATCCTTTTACTCATATACTTAACTGGAAAAATGTTTGGAGTGGAGTTCTTAATGGTAATAATAGTTATTTTAGGGTGATGGAATTTGGGGTGAGGTTTTATATTCTCTGGCACTTACTGAATTCACTGAGTTGTTTTTTTAACGAGCATGACTTTTTTTGCCAAAAGCTCTGAAGGCATTATTTAAAATATACATAAATACATATACATATATTAAATAATACTGACATTATTAGAAAAGTAAATAATTATGATTATGTTGGCAATGCTGTTGCTGCTGCTTTCATTTGCTTGCTTCTGCTGAGATTTATAATAGAAGTTATTGCTTATTTCAGGAAATACCACTTATGCTCACAGGTATATTTAAAAAGAAAAAGCAACCCCTTTACACCTACTAGGATAGCTATTAAAAAAAAGACAACTGGAAAATGCCAAGTATTGGTGAGAATGTGGAGAAATTGGAACCCTTGTATATTGCTGGTAGGAATGTAAAATGGTGCAGAGACTATGATAAAGTTTGGCAGTTCCTCAAAAACCTAAACATAGAATTACTGTATGACTCAGCAATTCCACTCTTAGGTACACTATACCCAAAATATTTTAAGTCAGGTACTCAAACAGATACTTTCATGCCTATGGTCTTTGCAATATCATTCACAAAAGTTGAAAGGTGGGAACAACCCAAGCGTCCATCAACAAATAACAGATAAACAAAATGTTGTATATACATACAATGGAATAATACTCAGCTATAAAAAGGTATCAAGTTCTGACACATGCTACAATATGGATGAACCTTAGAACCAAGTGAAAACCAAGCTAAGTGAAATAAGCCAGCCACAGAAGGACAAATATTGTATAATTCCATTTAAACAAAAGATCTAAAATGTGCAAATTCATAGAGACTGAAAGTAGATTATAAATTACCAAGGAGTAGGGGGAAGGAGAAATGGGGATGACTGCTTAATGGCTACAGAGTTTCCGTTTCAGATGATGGAAAAGTTTTAGAAATAGACAGTGGTGAGGGTTGCACAACATCGTCAACATAATTAATGCCAGTGAACTGTACATTAAAAATGGTTAAAATGGGGCGCCTGGGTGGCTCAGTTGGTTAAGCGACTGCCTTCGGCTCAGGTCATGATCCTGGAGTCCTGGGATCGAGTCCCGCATCGGGCTTCCTGCTCAGCAGGGAGTCTGCTTCTCCCTCTGACCCTCCTCCCTCTCATGCTGTCTCTCATTCTCTCTCTCTCAAATAAATAAATAAAATCTTTAAAAAAAAAATAAATAAAAATAAAAATAAAAATAAAAATGGTTAAAATGGCAAGTTTTATGTTATATACAACTGACCCTTGAACAATGTGGGGGTTAAGGGCACCAACTCTTTCCCTGCACAGGAAAATCCGTGTATACCTTTTGATTCCCTAAAAACTTAAGCACTACTAATAACCTATTGTTGACCAGAAGCCTTACCAATAACATAAACAGAAGATTAACACATATTTTATATGTTATATGTATTATATACTGTAGTCTTACAATAAAGTAAGTTACAGAAAACATCAAGAAAATCATAAGGAAGGAAAAATACATTTATAGTACTATATTGTAAAAAACATGAGTATAAGTGGACCCAAGCAGTTCAAACCAGGGTTGTTCAAGAGTCAACTGTACGTTACAAGAAAAAAGAATAAACAATGGGCTAGATTCATTCAGCATGAAAGTTTTCATACAGAATAGTATAAGATTTCATATTGCTCCACAAACTAATAATGCTGTAGATATAGATTTATACACTTTAACCTAGTTTCAAAATTTATGAAGATGTTTATTACAGCATCATTTATAATAGAAAAAAACCTGGTAGCCAAACAACCAACAATTGCTAAATAGTTGGACAAATTACGGTAATTAACTTTATTGGAAATGATACTGTCATTAAAATAATAATTATGTGGCAACACGGAAACTGATTATGACATTAAATAAAATGGATATTTTGTATATTGTAATTGGAAATACGTAAAAGTATGTATCCTAAGGGAAAACACCTAAATAATAATTAGGCTAGGGTTGTGGGATTGTGGAATTTTTAAGTAACTATTTTCTCGTTCCCTAATTTTGATATATTTTATTGAAAATAAATTAGGAAATTAGACAGTACGGTTACAAGCTCACTGCTCCATTGTGGAGGCAACTTGACTTCACCCCAGTCAGCGGTCCCATTTGAGTGTCTACAGCTGAGTCGTCCAGATTTCAGGCCCTACCAGAGATTCCCCGTTGGCCTCCGCCTTGAGGCTTTGTGGGGATCGTGATCCCAGCAAAGGCTGCGTCCTGCTGGTCCCCTTCTGGTCCCAAGTATTGCATGGGACCCATACTAAAAAATTATTTATCTGAGATAAAAGTTAGTGGGATTCCTCTATTTTCATTTGCCAAATCTGGGAACCCTACCTCCACCCACCCACCCACCGCCTTTTCCCTTTCCTCAACACCGCCCCTCTTACCACTCCCCTCTCTCAATTCCTTCCTCACTGTCACTCTTCTCCTTTCCACTCTCACTATCCTCCCGGAGCCCCGGATCCATCCTCCATCTCCCGGGTCCGCGGAACCCGGGCTTCACCCCCACTCGCCTAGCCCAGAGTTCCCCCACCGCAAACTTGTCGCGGAGCCCAAGTTCCCCTCGTCCTTTTTTCCGCCTCGGCGGAACTCGGAATCCTCCCCACCCCCACTCCGTCGCTGCCCCGCGGATGCTCAGATCCCAACCCCACCCTCCACTCTGTCCCGGTCCCGCGGATCCGCGGGTCCACCCCCCAACCCCCACCTCCGGCCCAGGCGCGCGCGGCGCGCAGGCGCAGGCGCGGAGGGCGGGCGCGGGCGGCATGGGGACTGCAGCGGCGGCAGCGGCGGCGGCCGGGGAGGGGGCGCGCAGCCCGAGCCCCGCCGCCGTGTCGCTCGGCCTGGGCGTGGCCGTCGTGTCGAGCCTGGTGAATGGGTCCACGTTCGTGCTTCAAAAAAAGGGCATCGTGCGCGCCAAGCGGCGAGGTAGGGCGGGCCGCGCGGGCTGTGCTCTGGGTCGGGGGTGGGGGTGGAGGGAACAGCCGCCGGGCGGTGGAAAGGGGAGCGGCCGCATGTTGGGGGGTGTTTGGGTCGCCGCTCAGGGCCGGGCCCAGGCAGAAGGCGGAGCACCTCGGGGGGGCGGGCTGCGCGGGCGGGAGGCTCTTCGCCCACCTGAAGCGCAGGCACGGTCGCGGCCCTGCGCCCCAGAAGCGTAACAGCCGCTGCCCTGTTTTGCCCGCCCTGGTAGTTGTGTCTCCCCCACCCTTTTTCTCCCTCCCTAGCGGCTGGAGAGGCCTTGTTCAGTTTGATAGGGTTTCTCTAGCTGACTTCTATCTTCCTTCCCAGACCCTCCCACTCCCTCTGCAGCCGCGCAGCCTACTACTAACCTGCCCTCCGGTTGGAGCCCAGGGGTCCCTTTCACCCGCACCCATCCGCTGCTGGGGAAACCTTCCCGTTTATAGTATCCCCGAAATGGTCGAAGCGCAGTACTTGCCCAGAAGGAGCGACAGCCCTTTCGCCTCGGCTGTGGCCCCAGCCTCGAGTGCACTTGGGAGAGCAAGACCCGCTCATTTGCGCCCCCCCCCCCGTCACGCTGCAGTGGCCACGCCAGTGCAGAAATAAGAACTGTGCACTAGGCAGGCCAGGGCGGGACAGGTGGGTCAAGGAGGCGCTCACTCTCAGGGTCAAGCAAGAGGTCTGTACTTTTCTTTAGCTTCTGTTCCTGGAGTCCTTGATTGAGCCACCCTGGTTTAGACTTGAGCCATCTGATTACAAGTGATCCTTAATGTGAAGAAAGCGAAGGGCAGATTTTTTTTAAAAAGCAAAAAATGGACCAATTTAGTATTCCCTTGGTAGATACACCACCAAACCCCACTCCTTAGTAATGTGGAAAGTGAGAGATGTAGCATAGTTCTTTGCCAGCGTCCCTCTGTTTTAAGAGAGATCTGAGACAATTTACTGAATGCAAGATGTAACATGCTTTGAAACTGAAAAGAAATGCTGCTTCCAGAAGGACAGGGAATCTTGTGGTTGTTAGCTGTATTTTCATAAGAATGGTGTTAAGAGTTCTCTGGGGAAAATGAGACCACCAGGTCATGGTTTGAGAATAAATAAACTTATTTAATAGTTCTGATTCCAGAACACAGGTGAAACTTTCTCAGAGTGTCCTGGATGGTGAGCCAGGAGTCCCTTCAGGAAAGAGATAAAGGGGCCTGTAATCTCAAATGAAAATATAAAATCATGGATATTCGTTTAAAGAATTAAACTTAGAAGTGAAAACACTGAAGTTTACATAAAATCTAAATAAAAGCAAGTATGACTTCCTTAGGATGCAGATGTGAAGACACATCCGGCAGTGGTAGTTTTCAGGGAGCACCTATCAGTGTGAAGTGTTTGCTGTGACTCAAAAATAAACAACTCATGTGCCCATGGGTAAAATGTGTGGGAGGAGAACTCCACCTCTGTGATGCTCCTTCCAAAAACAACCCCAGTCTCACCATGAGAAAAACATCAGACAAACATGAATTGAGGAACAGCCTGCAAAATGTCTGACCAGTCCTTTGCTGAGGTTGTAAAGTCTGAGAGACTGTCACAGGAGTCTAAGGACACATGACAATATTAGGGAAAATCTAAGGAAACCTTAATACAGACTTTAGTTAGTAAAAAAGTTATTGAGTAAAACTAAAGTTAACACTCTGGTGTTTTAGCTCAGCTTATGTGTTTGAGGGAATTAGTGAATAAGAAAATAAGAAACAAATCAACCAGAAAAAAACCCAGCCATGATTGATACTGTTATTTATAACTACATACTATGCCTTTAAATTAATAAAAGTGAAAATGTGATACGTGCTAATTTCATACTTTCCCACTTACCACCCACTGCCACAGATTCAAGTTAGTTGGGTTGCTCATAGTGATAGAAGACAGACATATACATTTGTTTTGATAAATTTAGTTTTGATTTGTTCAACAGATATTCATGAAGCTCTTATTATGTGCCAGGCACTGTTGTAGGTATTGAGGATATGCAGTTTTAGACTCTACTCTCCCTAAAATCTTTTCCCACCTCTACTAACAAGCAGCAGAGTTGACTATTATGAAATGCCTGAAATGGAGGAGATAGGAGGAAAGAGGTAGCTAAGAACTAGGAAGTCAAGTTCTTGCATTAAAGGAGACTGGTCAGTTTCTTACACTATAAAAACCTGTCTCACTGAAAGTTTCCTTTTTTTTTTTTTTTTAAAGATTTTATTTATTTATTTGACAGAGAGAATGCACAGCAGGGGGAGTGGCAGGCAGAGGGAGAGGGAGAGGGTGAGGGAGAAGCAGAAGCAGACTCCCCGCTGAGCAGAGAGCCCAATGTGGGGCTCCATTCCAGACCCTGGGATCATGACCTGAGCCAAAGGCAGACTGAGCCACCCAGGCGCCCCCTGAAAGTTTCAACTTTAAACGAATTGCCACATGAGAGCATTTCTTTGGAGTTTTAGCTTCAGGAGAGGTAAGTTCTGGTCTCAGCCCTTCTACTGGGGATTTTGGGGCAAGGCTTCCTCTGTTACAAACTTTCATGAACTTTTGAAAGGGCTTTCCCAGTGAATGGAGTACCCAGATAGTCCAGGAGCATTCTCCATAACACAAGCTCATGGTGGACTGCCTGACTCCTGGGGAGCCTTTGAAGGACTCTGCATGGGAAGAGGGAAGAGGGCACACAGATCATTTCTAGTGTTAGAACCCAGTTAAAGCAGAACTTAGTGAGAGAAACAAGGTAATCATTGGGTGTGAAAGCATTTGTGGAAGCCAGTTACAACTTTTAGAATTTTTGTGCACATAGGTGAGGATGCCCAGGGAGTCTGATGACATGAGGGTGGTATCCTGCCCTCAAGCAGGCTTTGTGGAAACAATCTCAGGAGAGTCATGTGTTTGAATTTGCTGCAGGCTTTGGAGAATTGCATAGTAAGTTACTGTATGTAGAACGCCCTAGACCAGGATGAACCAGCTGATCTTTTTAAAATCCCTTTCATCAAAAACAGGAGATGCCATCTCCTACTCATTAGAATGGCTATTGTAAAAACAAAAAAACCAAAACATAAAATCACAAGTATTGGTGAGGATGTGGAGAAATTGGAACTCTTGTACACTGTTCATGGGAATGTAAAATGGTGCAATTGCTATGAAAAACAGTATGGCGAGTCCTCAAAAAATTAAACATAGAATTACTATATGATCCAGCAATCCACTTCTGGGTATAGACCCAAAAGAAGGGAAAGCAGTGTCTTGAACAAATATTTGTACACCCATGTTTATAGCAGGAACCTAAGGACGTAGCATAGACAAAAGGTGGAAACAACCCAAATATCCATTGACAGATGAATGGATAAACAAATTGTGGCATATACATTCAAGGGAATGTTATTTAGCCTTAAAAAGATGTTAATTCTGACACATGCTACAACATAGATCAACCTTGAGGACAATATGCTAAGTGAAATAAGCCAGTCAGAAAAGGACAAACACTTTATGATTTCACTCATATGAGGTACCTAGTCAAATTCACAGACAAAGAAAGTAGGATGGAGGTTGCAGGACCCCAGGAAGAGGGAATGGAGAGTTAGTGTTTAATGGGTACAGTGTTTCTGTTTGGGAAGATGAAAAAGTTCTGGAGATCAGTGGTGGTAATGGTTGCACAACAATGTGACGGTACTTAATGTCGTAGAATCACACACTTAAAAATGTTTAAAATGGTAAATTTAATGTTATGTATATTTTACCATAATAAAAAAAATCCTTTTCAGATTTCATAGTCTCCTTGCTGAGGAGTACAGCCTAAAGGTATAGTCCCACTGTTAAGACACTCAGAAGGTGAGTGAATTGTCTTGTGAGAGTGGAAACCGGTAATTCAGGCGTTCCACCTGCTGCCCCAAGCCTTTCTGTACATCGTTTCTGAAGGGCGCGTTTTTCCTGGCTGTGGGATATTTGTGTGCTTTCTCCTTGCCTCTCCAGCCATCTCTAGGCACACGTGTTCGGCACATGTGCCCCTACACCCAGAGACAAGACAGGCACATGTTGTCTTCATCCCTGTAGCCCTTTGGTCTGTGGTTAATTTCCACTGCTTCTGTGAACCCTCCTGACCTTGCCAGATGGGGTCAGTTGCCTCTCCCATGTGTTTCCTCAGTAGTAGTCCTCAACACCCTTCTGCCCCTGAAACCCATGGGATGATGTCCTGTTTACTTGTCTGTGTTCCCCCTGGATCTTGGCTTGTCAAGGAAGGGCACAGCTCCTGTCCACTTGGGACGCATGTGGTGGACACTCAGTAATGCTATCTAACTGGTCAGGAGTAACTGTTGTGTGAAGAGGGTAAAACTGAACCTTATATTTCAGAGCGTTCTTCAAGTTACTTAAAGCTAACCTCATTTATCTGTGGCCCTACTAAGTAAAGGAGGCCAGAGTTACTGCTAGATCTGAACATCTACACCTGTCTGATCTCTGTCTAGTCCTGAGGAGAGATCATCGATAAGGAACATGGTGAGAATAGTGGGAGAGTAGCTCTGCAGCCTGTACCTGGTTTAACTGATACTGTTTCCATAAGAAGAGAAGATAAAGGAGGCTTATAGAAGACCCGTGGTATCCCAGACTCATGTATCTGTCAGCTTCCTGAGCCCCCCCCCTCTCATTCTGTCCCTTCTCCTTTTTTCCCTTCCTCCATCTCTCCATGTAGTCTCTTCACATGTTGCCACCTTGGGCTTCCTTATACTGTGGTGATCTAAGGGAAGTCAGACCCCTTACGTGGTGGGTAGTTTCCCCTAGACCAAACCTCCCAGGACCATGGTGGAAGCTGCATAGATATTTGTGGCCTGATCTGAGAAGTCTTGCAGTGCTACTTCAGCCACATTTTATTGGCCTACTCAGGGCCAGTCCAGGTTCAGGGTGGGAGGGGAATGTATGAGGGCATGGATCCCCTGAGGTGTGATACAGAAGAAGAAGTTGAGGCATGCACCTGATATGGGACTGCTGGTGTCAGGATTTGAACCCAGCTCATGCTGATTATGAAGATCATCTCTTTTACCCTGGTCCCTGTAGGAAAGGTAAGGGGGAAGATAGACAAGTTCACCTGCAGAGGATAAGACTTTTCTCTTGAGGGGATTCACAGTTTATTTGGTAATCTGATACTGAGCTTTATAAATGTGGATAATACCTGAAGACATTAGGGCAAATAATTTATTCTCGGGGAGCCTGGGTAGCTCAGTCAGTTAAGCGTCCAACTCTTGATTTTGGCTTGGGTCATGCTCTCAGGGTTGTGGGATCAAGTCCCAGATGGGCGCTCAGCACAGAGTCTGCTTGGGATTCTCTCTCTCCCTCTGCCCCTCGCTCTGCTCATGCACTCTCTCTCTCTAAATAAATAAATAAAATCTTAGAAATATAATCGATTCTCGGGCGCCTGGGTGGCTCAGTTGGTTAAGCAACTGCCTTCGGCTCAGGTCATGATCCCAGGGTCCTGGGATCGAGTCCCGCATCGGGCTCCCTGCTCAGCGGGGAGTCTGCTTCTCCCTCTGACCCTCCCCCCTCTCATGCTCTCTCTCTATCTCATTCTCTCTCAAATAAATAAATAAAATCTTTAAAAAAAAAAAAGAAATATAATCGATTCTCATTTTCATATGATATAAGCAAAATACCCCTTGGTCTTATTGGACTGCTGTTGGACAGAGTATATGTTTTCCTCAAAAATATTTATAGATATAGTATAAAATATAATGCTATTTATATTTTCAATCTTTTAATTAAGTCCTTGATGAGGAAACGATCCTTTAAAAATTTTTTTTTAACTATGAGGGACTAGAAAAGACCATTCTTCACATTAAATAGGTGATGGGGATTGAAGAGGTCACTTGTGATGAGCACCAGGTGATGTATGGAAGTGTTACATTGTACACCTGAGACTAATATTACATTGTATGTTAACTAACTGGAATTTGAATACAAACTGAAATACCACTTTTCAAAAAGTAATATGCACAATCCCACACTCCCTAAGCCCAAACTCCCTAATACTTCTGGGCCAGGAACTTGTGACTTTGAACTGGCACCTAGACATTGCCTGGAACAGCCTGAAAGACAGTGCCCTCAACCCAGGGGACAGTAGGCAGGCAGAGGGTTTGCCTTGCTTGTTCATGCCCAGTCAGAGCTCTTTGGGATGATGTAATTATTCAGCAGAGTGTGTCATGAATTCCCAGAACGTGGGCATGTCACGTTCTTTAAAACATCTTCTTCCTGACTGTAGAGTTTTTGGCCATTGTTTTAAATCTGGGAAGTACATAAAACTATGAATAGGAAAATAAAAAGTATCACTTCCTCAACTTGAGATAACTGCTGTTATATTTAGGGTGTATTTCTTCCTAATCATTTTCTTTTTTTTTCTTTAAAGATTTTATTCATTCATTTGGCAGAGAGAGAGCACAAGCAGGGGGAGCAGTAGGGAGAGGGAGAAGCAGGCTCCCTACTGAGCAAGGAGCCCGATGTGGGGCTGATCCCAGGACGTTGGGATCATGACCTGAGCTGAAGGCAGACGCTTAACTGACTGAGCCACCGAGGTGCCCCTCTTCCTAGTCACTTTCGATACTTATCTTTCAAAATAGAATTTTAATGAAAAAATTGTACATACAAAATATATCTAACACTGATCTAGGGTATAAAGTAATAAACACCACCCATCAGATATTCCAAAATATGTATCCTTAAAATCTTTTAAAAAACCCATTTTTTATTATGGAAAATGTCAAACACATACATAGAAAAAATAGTGTAATAGACCCCCATGGTACCTATCACTTAGCTTCAACAATCATCAGTTTGGCCAATCTTATTTCATCTATACCTCAAGTGCCATCCCTTCACCCCCACCCCAGTGGAATTTTTTACCCAAATTTCAGGCAGAATACTATCTCATCTAGATATTTCAGTACATATCTCTTCGTTAAATAAAACCATAATATATTTATTGTACCTAAAAATTAACAATCGTTCTTTAATAATTCTCATGGTCAGTGTTTAATATTCTGTGGTTATCTCAAGTTTCCCTCACTTTATCTTTTAGAATCAGGATCCAGTTTTGGCCCATATATTGCTCTTAGGTAGTACAGCTCTTCATGTACTTCTTTAAAAATTTAAATTCAATTAGCCAACATAGTTTCAAATGTAGTTTTTAGTAATTCATCCTTTGCCTGTAACACCCAGTGCTCATCACATCACGTGCCCTCCTTAATGCCCATCACATGTACTTTTAAAAATGGGACAGAACATACGTGAGTCTATGCTGTGTGTGTCAGTTTATATCCTGTGGTTATGCTCCATCTGTCATGAATTCATCTCATGTTAAATATTCTTTGAAAAAATATTCAGTGGCTGCATAAATGTTACCATTCTCCTTTTGTAGGACATGGGTGTTTCTGGTTTCTTTGTTAATGTAATATGTTATATTGAATATCCTTGCATGTAAATCTTTGTGGGTTATTTCCTTTGGGTAGCTCCCTTGCAATAGAATTTTAAAAGTGATGTTTTTACAGACTGTATATATTTATACGTGTGTGTGTGTGTAGCCAAATTGATTTCTAGGAATATATATGTATCATACCTATTCCATTCCCACCAGCAGTGCTTGAGAGGCATGCTCATATTTATTTATTTATTTATTTATATTTTTTCAAAATAAAGATTTTATTTATTTATTTGACAGAGAGAGACATAGCGAGAGAGGGAACACAAGCAGGGGGAGTGGGAGAGGGAGAAGCAGGCTTCCTGCAGAGCAGGGAGCCCGATGTGGGGCTCGATCCCAGGACCCTGGCGTCATGACCTGAGCCGAAGGCAGACGCTTAATGACTGAGCCACCCAGGCGCCCCATCATGCTCATATTTAAATGTAGTGGAAATACAAACATGTATGCCCAAAATTCATTTTCCGACAATTTTGGCTTATCTCTTATAGTTCCATTCTAGTAGTCATGAATGAGAGCTCATTATCCTAGATTGTTCTGTTCACATCAGTAGAGCACACGAATACAGGTATAGATATCTGACATCTACCTGTCATGAAAGCAGGAATCAACCACCTTGGCTTTTCTGCCTTCAGGGTGTGTCCGGGGCAGCCTCCATCTCTGTGAGGAAAAAACTGGGAGAATAAGCTCTGCAATTATGGCAAGGAGAAACTGGATGCTCTTCAGGGCAGAAACCATGCCTTGGGAGTCTTTTTAAGTCTTTGTATTCACTAAGGACTGTGTACCTGATGGTTCTAGTAAATAGATGGGCAGAGTAAGGAAATAGAATACAACTGTTGCACTGAGCTTCCTGGAGGGAGTAGGATGAGAAAGGAGAATGTGTTAATATATACCATATTCATTTTCCTTCTGAAACACAGAACGTCATTTTCTGAAGAAACAGAGAAACTTTATCACAGAAGTTAATGCATTATGGTCAACATTGTGTGGGCTAACCTAGAAGTTTAAATATTGTTTATAAACTATTTCTTTTAAAAAATATTGGAGTATAATTACATAGAGTAAATTGCACAAATCATAAGGGTACAGTTTGATGAGTTTTGACAAATAAATATACTTGTGTAACCGACACCCCAGTAAAGGAAATTGATTATTGCCATAACCCTAGAAAGTTCCCTCATGTCCTTTTTCATTCTATCCTCCCCACACCAGAGTGCCCACTCTTCTGATACCTATCTGCATAGAGTGAATTAGCTTTGCCTATTCTTGAACTTCGTATAAGTGGATTCATACAGTATGTATTTTCTTACGTCTACTTTTTTTTTGCTCAGCATGGTTTGAAGATTCATCGTATGTGTATCAGTAGTACATTTCTTATATTGCTGAATAGTGTTCCATTGTTTGAATATACCATAATTTGCTTATTCATTCTCCTGTGATGAACATTTTGGTTGTTTCCAAATTTTTACTATTTGAATAAAGGTGCAGTGACAATATAATTCATTTTAAAACATAATGTTTTCATTTCTTTCCAGTAAATACCTTGGAGTAATAGTGTTGGATCATGGAGTAGGTATATAATTAAATTTTAAGAAACTACTAAACATTTTCCCACTATAATTGTACCATTTTACATTCTCATTAACAATGTATGAGGGTTTCAGGTGTTCCACAGTCTCTTCAACATTTCATGTCATCACCTGTTTAATTTTAGCCTTTCTGGCGAGTGTGTAGTGGTATCTCATGACTTTGATTTGCATTTCCCTAATACCATATGATACGCAGTATCCTTTTTTTTTCTTTAAGATTTATTTGAGAGAGAGAGTGCACGTGCACACAAGCTGGAGGGGCAGAGGGAGAGGGAATCTCAAGCAGATTCCACGCTGAGTGTGGAGCCTGACGTGGGGCTCAATCCCACAACCCTGAGATCATGACCTGAGCTGAAAACAAGAGTGGGTTGCTTAACCGATTGCACCACCCAGGTGCCCCAATATTGAGTATCTTTTAATGAGTTTATTGGCCATTTGTATATGCTCTTTAGTGAGGTGTCTTTTAAAGAGTTTTGCCTATGTTTTATTGGATTGTATCTTTTTATTATTCACTGTATATATATTCTAGATACAAGTCCTTTGTCAGATATAGGAATTGCAGATCTTTCTCTGTGGCTTGCCTTTTCATTTTTTTAATGGTGCATTTGGAAGAACAGAAAATTTAAATGTTGATAAAGTGTAACTTTTTTTTGTTTTTTTTTTTTAATTTTAACTCCAGTTAACATACAGTGTTATATTAGTTTCAGGTGTACAATGTAGTGATTCAACAATTCCATAAATCACCTAGTGCTCATCACAAGTGCATTCCTTAATCCCCATCACCTATTTAACCTATCCCCACCCTACTCCCCTCTAAATAACCATCAGTTTGATCTCTGTAATTAGGAGTCCTGTTTCTATAGAGCTACCGTACGACCCAGCAATTGCACTACTGGGTATTTACCCCAAAGATACAAATGTAGGGATCCGAAGAGGTACGTGCACCCCAATGTTTATAGCAGCAATGTCCACAATAGCCAAACTATGGAAAGAGCCCAGATGTCCATCGACAGATGAATGGATAAAGAAGATGTGGTATATATATATATATACACATGCATACAATGGAATATTATGCAGCCATCAAAAGGAATGAGATCTTGCCATTTGCAACGACGTGGATGGAACTGGAGGATGTTATGCTGAGCGAAATAAGTCAATCAGAGAAAGACATGTATCATATGACCTCACTGATACGAGGAATTCTTAATCTCAGGAAACCACCTGAGGGTTACTGGAGTGGTGGGGGGTGGGAGGGATGGGGTGGCTGCATGATAGACACTGGGGAGGGTATGTGCTATGGTGAGCGCTGTGAATTGTGCAAGACTGTTGAATCACAGATCTGTACCTCTGAAACGAATAATACATTATATGTTAAAAAAAAAAAGATAGCAGGAAGGGTAAAATGAAGGGGGGGAAATTGGGGGGGGAGATGAACCATAAGAGACTGTGGACTCTGAGAAACAAACTGAGGGTTCTAGAAGGGAGGGGGGTGGGAGGATGGGTTAGCCTGGTGATGGGTATTAAAGAGGGCACGTACTGCATGGAGCACTGGGTGTTATACACAAACAATGAATCATGGCACACTACATCAGAAACTAATGATGTAATATATGGTGATTAACATAACATAATAAAAAAAAGGAAAAAAAAAAGAGTCCTGTTTCTTGATTTGTCTCTCCTTCCCCCTGCCTTTGCTTGTTTTGTTTCTTAAATTCTACATATGAGTGACATCATATGGTATTTATCTTTCTCTGACTGGCTTATTTCACTTAGCATTATAATCTCTAGCTCTATCCATGTTGTTGCCAATGGCAAGATTTCATTCTTTTTAATGGCTAAATAATATTCCATTGTATATATATACCACTTCTTCTTTATCTACTCATCTGTTGATGGACATTTGGGCTGCTTCCATATCTTGGCTATTGCAAATAATGCTGCTGTACACATAGGGATGCATGTACTCTTTGAACTAGTGTTTTTGTATTCTTTGGGTAAATACCTGGTAGTGCAATTGCTGGGTCATAGGGTAGCTCTATTTTTAACTTTTTGAAGAACCTCCATACTGTTTCCTATAATGGCTGCACCAATTTGCATTGCCACCAACGTACACAAGTGTTCCTTTTTCTCCACATCCTCACCCAAACCTGTTTCTTGTGTTGTTGGTTTTAGCCATTCTGACAGGTGTGAGGTGATATCTTATTGTCATTTTGATTTGCATTTCTCTGATGTAAGTGATAATGAACATCTTTTTCTTGTGTCTGTTGGCAATCTGTATGTCTTTGGAGAAATATCTGTTCATGTCTTCTGCCCATTTTTATTTTTTATTATTATTATTATTTTTTAAAGATTTTTATTTATTTATTTGACAGAGAGAGACACAGCAAGAGGGAACACAAGCAGGGGAAGTGGGGGAGGGAGAAGCAGGCTTCCCGCAGAGCAGGGAGCCCAATGCGGGGCTCGATCCCAGGATCCTGGGATCATGACCTGAGCTGAAGGCAGACCCTTAATGACTGAGCCACCCAGGTGCCCCATGCCCATTTTTAAATTAGATTATTTGTTTTCTGGGTATTGAGTTTTAGTAGTTCTTTTTTTTTTTTTAAGATTTTATTTTTAAGTAATCTCTACACCCAATGTGGGGCTTGAACCCACGACCCCAAGATCAAGAGTCACATGCTCCACCAACTGAGCCAGCCAGGTGCCCAAGTTTTACAAGTTCTTTATATATTGTGGATGCTAACCTTTTATCAGATATGTCATTTGCAAAAATCTTTTCCCATTCCGTAGGTTGCCTTTTAGTTTTGTTGATTGTTTGCTGTGCACAAGCTTTTTATTATGATGAATCTCAGTAGTTTATTTTTGCTTTTGTTTCCCTTGCCACAGAAGACAAGTCTAGAAAGAAGTTGCTGTGGCCGATGTCGGAGAGTATACTTCTTGTGTTCTCTTTTAGGATTTTTATGATTTTACATCTCACATTTAAGTCTCTAATCCATTTTCAGTTTTTTTTGTGTGTATGGTGTAAGAAAGTGGTCCATTTTCATTCTTTTGCATGTTGCTGTCTAGTATTCCCAACACCATTTGTTGAAGAGACAGTCTTTTTTTCATTGGATGTTCCTTCCTGCTTTGTTGAACGAAGATTGACCATATAATTGGGGGTTCATTTCTGGGTTTTCTATTCTGTTGATCTATGTGTCTTTTTTGTGCCAGTACCATATTATTTTGATTATATTACAGTTTTGTAATATAACTTGAAGTCCAGAATTGTGATGCCTCCAGCTTTACATTTCTCCTTCAAGATTGCTTTGGCTATTTGGGGTCTTTTGTGGTTCCATATAAATTTTAGGATTGTTTGTTCTAGCTCTGTGAAAGATACTGTTGGTATTTGGATAGGGATTGCATGAAATGTATAGATTGCTTTAGGTATTATAAGCATTTTAACAATATTTGTTCTTCTAATCCATGAATGTGGAATGTTTTTCCATTTCTTTGTGTCATCTTCAATTTCTTTTTTTTTTTTTAAGATTTTATTTATTTGAGAGAGAGAGAATGAGAGAGAGCAAGCACATGAGAGGGGGGAGGGTCAGAGGGAGAAGCAGACTCCCTGCCGAGCAGGGAGCCCGATGCGGGACTCGATCCAGGGACTCCAGGATCATGACCTGAGCCGAAGGCAGTCGCTTAACCAACTGAGCCACCCAGGCACCCGATCTTCAATTTCTTTTGTCAGTGTTTAGCAACACTGGTCAGAGTACAGGTCTTTCACCTCTTACATTAGTTTTATTCCTAGGTATCTTATTGGTGCAATTGTAAATGGGAGTGATTCCTTAATTTCTCTTTTTGCTGCTTCATTATTGGTATATAGAAATGCAACAGACTTCCGTATGTTGATTTTGTGTCCTGTGACTTTGCTGAAGTTACGTATACAGTTCTAGCAATTTTTTGGTGGAGTCTTTCAGGTTTTCTATATAGAGTATCATGTCATCCACAAATAGTGAAAGTTTTTCTTCTTCCTTGCCAATTTGGATGCCTTTTCTTTCTTTTTGGATGCTGTGGCAAGGACTTCATACTATGTTAAGTAACAGTGGTGAGAGTGGACATCTCTGTTTTGTTCCTGACCATAGAGGAAAAGCACTCAGTTTTCCCCATTGAAGATGATATTAGCTATGGGTTTTTCATAGATGGCCTTTATTATGTTGAGGTATGTTCCCTCTGTCCCTACTTTGTTGAGGGTTTTTATCATGAATGGATGTTGTAGTTTGTCAAATGCTTTTTCTGCATCTATTGAAAAGATCATAGGGTTTTTTTTTCTTTTTTATTCTGACAGTTTCTGTCTTTTTTTTTTACATTTTTTTAAATTCTTACGTTAATCCCCATACATTACATCATTAGTTTTAGATGTAGTGTTCCATGATTCATTGTTTGTGCATAACACCCAGTGCTCCATGCAGAATGTGCCCTCCTCAATACCCACCACCAGGCTCACCCATCCTCCCACCCCCCTCCCCTCTAGAACCCTCAGTTTGTTTTTCAGAGTCCATCGTCTCTCATGGTTCGTCTACCCCTCCGATTTCCCCCGCTTCATTCTTCCCCTCCTGCTACCTTCTTCTTTTTTTTCTTAACATATATTGCATTATTTGTTTCAGAGGTAGAGATCTGAGATTCAACAGTCTTGCACAATTCACAGCGCTTACCAGAGCACATACCCTCCCCAGTGTCTATCACCCAGTCACCCCATCCCTCCCACCCCACCCCCCACTCCAGCAACCCTCAGTTTGTTTCCTGCGATTAAGAATTCCTCATATCAGTGAGGTCATATGATACATGTCTTTCTCTTTGACTTATTTCGCTCAACATAATACCCTCCAGTTCCATCCACGTCATTGCAAATGACAAGATCTCATTCCTTTTGATGGCTGCATAATATTCCATTTTGTATATATACCACATCTTCTTTATCCATTCATCTGTCGATGGACATCTTGGCTCTTTCCACAGTTTGGCTATTGTGGACATTGCTGCTATAAACATCGGGGTGCACGTACCCTTTTGGATCCCTACTTTTGTATCTTTGGGGTAAATACCCAGTAGTGCAATTGCTGGATCATATGGTAGCTCTATTTTCAACTTTTTGAGGAACCTCCATACTCTTTTCCGGAGTGGCTGCACCAGCTTGCATTCCCACCAACAGTGTAGGAGGGTTCCCCTTTCTCCGCATCCCCGCCAACATCTGTCGTTTCCTGACTTGTTAATTTTAGCCATTCTGACTGGTGTGAGGTGGTATCTCATTGAGGTTTTGATTTGGATTTCCCTGATGCCGAGCGATGTTGAGCACTTTTTCATGTGTCTGTTGGCCATTTGGATGTCTTCTTTGGAAAAATGTCTGTTCATGTCTTCTGCGCATTTCTTGATTGGATTCTTTGTTCTTTGGGTGTTGAGTTTGATGAGTTCTTTATAGATTTTGGATACTAGCCCTTTATCTGATATGTCATTTGCAAATATCTTCTCCCATTCTGTCGGTTGTCTTTTGGTTTTGTTGACTGTTTCCTTTGCAAAAGCTTTTTATCTTGATGAAGTCCCAATAGTTCATTTTTGCCCTTGCTTCCCTTGCCTTTGGCGATGTTTCTAGGAAGAAGTTGCTTCGGCTGAGGTCAAAGAGGTTGCTGCCTGTGTTCTCCTTTAGGATTTTGATGGACTCCTCTCTCACACTGAGGTCTTTCAACCATTTGGAGTCTATTTTTGTGTGTGGTGTAAGGAAATGGTCCAGTTTCATTCTTCTGCATGTGGCTATCCAATTTTCCCAACACCATTTGTTGAAGAGACTGTCTTTTTTCCATTGGACATTTGTTTCCTGCTTTGTCGAAGATTAGTTGACCATAGAGTTGAGGGTTCATTTCTGGGCTCTCTATTCTGTTCCATTGATCTATGTGTCTGTTTTTGTGCCAGTACCATACTGTCTTGATGATGACAGCTTTGTAATAGAGCTTGAAGTCCGGAATTGTGATGCCGCCAGGTTTGCTTTTCTTTTTCAACATTCCTCTGGCTATTCGCGGTCTTTTCTGGTTCCATACAAATTTTAGGATGATTTGTTCCATTTCTTTGAAAAAAGTGGATGGTATTTTGATGGGGATTGCACTGAATGTCTAGATTGCTCTAGGTAGCATTGACATCTTAACAATATTTGTTCTTCCAATCCATGAGCATGGAACGTTTTTCCATTTCTTTGTGTCTTCCTCAGTTTCTTTCATGAGTATTTTATAGTTTTCTGAGTACAGATCCTTTGTCTCTTTGGTTAGATTTATTCCTAGGTATCTTATGGTTTTGGGTGCAATTGTAAATGGGATGGACTCCTTAATTTCTCTTTCTTCTGTCTTGTTGTTGGTGTATAGGAATGCCACTGATTTCTGTGCATTGATTTTATATCCTGCCACTTGACTGAATTCCTGTATGAGTTCTAGCAGTTTTGGGGTGGAGTCTTTGGGGTTTTCCACATAAAGTATCATATCATCTGCAAAGAGTGAGAGTTTGACTTCTTCCTTGCCGATTTGGATGCCTTTGATTTCTTTTTGTTGTCTGATTGCTGTGGCTAGGACTTCCAATACTATGTTGAATAGCAGTGGTGATAGTGGACATCCCTGCCGCATTCCTGACCTTAGGGGGAAAGCTCTCAGTTTTTCCCCATTGAGAATGATATTCGCTGTAGGTTTTTCATAGATGGCTTTTATGATATTGAGGTATGTACCCTCTATGCCTATACTCTGAAGAGTTTTGATCAAGAAAGGATGCTGTACTTTGTCAAATGCTTTTTCTGCATCTATTGAGAGGATCATATGATTCTTGTTCTTTCTTTTGTTAATGTATTGTATCACATTGATTGATTTGCAGATGTTGAACCAACCTTGCAGCCCAGGGAGAAATCCCACTTGATCGTGGTGAATAATCCTTTTAATGTACTGTTGGATCCTATTGGCTAATATTTTGGTGAGAATTTTGCATCCATGTTCATCAGGGATATTGGTCTGTAATTCTCCTTTTTGATGGGGTCTTTGTCTGGTTTGGGGATCAAGGTAATGCTGGCCTCATAAAATGAGTTTGGAAGTTTTCCTTCCATTTCTATTTTTTGGAACAGTTTCAGAAGAATAGGTATTAATTCTTCTTGAAATGTTTGGTAGAATTCCCCCGGGAAGCCATCTGGCCCTGGGCTTTTGTTTTTTTGGAGATTTTTGATGATTGCTTCAATTTTCTTAGTGGTTATATGTCTGTTCAGGTTTTCTATTTCTTCCTGGTTCAGTTCTGGTAGTTGATACATCTCTAGGAATGCATCCATTTCTTCCAGGTTATCTAATTTGCTGGCATAGAGTTGCTCATGATAGGTTCTTATAATTGTTTGTATTTCTTTGGTGTTGGTTGTGATCTCTCCTCTTTCATTCATGATTTTGTTGATTTGGGTCATTTCTCTTTTCTTTTTGATAAGTCTGGCCAGGGGTTTATCAATCTTGTTAATTCTTTCAAAGAACCAGCTCCTAGTTTCGTTGATCTGTTCTACTGTTCTTTTGGTTTCTATTTCATTGATTTCTGCTCTGATCTTTATTATTTCTCTTCACCTGCTGGGTTTAGGCTTTATTTGCTGTTCTTTCTCCAGCTCCTTTAGGTGTAGGTTTAGGTTGTGTATTTGAGACCTTTCTTGTTTCTTGAGAAAGGCTTGTATTCCTATATACTTCCCTCTCAGGACTGCCTTTGCTGCATCCCAAAGATTTTGAACAGTTGTGTTTTCATTTTCACTCTTTCCATGTATTTTTTTAATTCTTCTTTCATTTCCTGGTTGACCCATTCATTCTTCAGTAGGATGCTCTTTAGCCTCCATGTATTTGAGTTCTTTCTGACTTTCCTCTTGTGATTGAGTTCTAGTTTCAAAGCATTGTGGTCTGAAAATAGGCAGGGAATGATCCCAATCTTTTGGTACCGGTTGAGACCTGATTTATGACCTAGGATGTGATCTATTCTGGAGAATGTTCCATGGGGACTAGAGAAGAATGTGTATTCCGTTGCTTTGGGATGGAATGTTCTGAATAGGTCTGTGAAGTCCATTTGGTCCAGTGTGTCATTTAAAGTCTTTATTTCCTTGTTGATCTTTTGCTTAGACGATCTGTCCATTTCAGTGAGGGGTGGTGTGTTAAAGTCCCCCACTATTACTGTATTCTTGTCCATGTGTTTCTTTGCTTTTGTTATTAATTGCCTTATATAATTGGCTCCTCCCATGTTAGGGGCATAGATATTTACAATTGTTAGATCTTCTTGTTGGATAGACCCTTTAAGTAGGATATAATGTCCTTCCTCATCTCTTATTACAGTCTTTAGTTTAAAATCTAATTTATCTGATATAAGGATTGCCACCCCAGCTTTCTTTTGGTGTCCATTAGCACGGTAAATGGTTTTCCACCCCCTCACTTTCAATCTGGGGGTGTCTTTGGTTGTAAAATGAGTCTCTTGCAGACAGCATCGATGGGTCTTGTTTTTTAATCCAGTCTGATAGCCTGTGCCTTTTGATTGGGGCATTTAGCCCATTTACATTCAGGGTAACTATTGAAAGATAGGAATTTAGTGCCATTGTATTGCCTGTAAGGTGACTGTTACTGTATATTGTCTGTGTTCCTTTCTGGTTTATGTTGCTTTTAGGGTCTCTCTTTGCTTAGGGGACCCCTTTCAAGATTTCTTGTAGGGCTGGTTTTGTGTTTGCAAATTCCTTTAGTTTTTGTTTGTCCTGGAAGCTTTTTATCTCTCCTTCAATTTTCAATGACAGCCTAGCTGGATAGAGTATTCTTGGCTGCCTATTTTTCTCATTTAGTGCTCTGAATATATCCTGCCAGTCCTTTCTGGCCTGCCAGGTCTCTGTGGATAGGTCTGTTGCCAATCTAATGTTTCTACCAGTGTAGGTTACATATCTCTTCTCCCGAGCTGCTCTCAGGATTTTCTCTTTGTCTCTGAGACTCGTAAGTTTTACTATTAGATGTCGGGGTGTTGACCTATTTTTATTGATTTTGAGAGGGGTTCTCTGTGCTTCCTGGATTTTGATGCCTGTTTCCTTCCCCAAATTAGGGAAGTTCTCTGCTATAATTTGCTCCATTATACCTTCTGCCCCTCTCTCTCTTCTTCTTCTGGGATCCCGATTATTCTAATGTTGTTTCGTCTTATGGTATCGCTTATCTCTCGAATTCTACCCTCGTGATCCAGTAGTTGTTTATATCTCTTTTTCTCAGCTTCTTTATTTTCCATCATTTGGTCTTCTATATTACTGATTCTCTCTTGTGCCTCATTTATCCTAGCAGTTAGTGCCCCCACATTTGATTGCACCTCATTAATAGCCTTTTTGATTTCTACTTGGTAAGATTTTAGCTCTTTTACTTCTCCAGAAAGGGTTTCTCTAATAACTTCCATATTTTTTTCAAGCCCAGCTAGTATCTTTAAAGTGATGATTCTGAACTCTAGATCTGACATCGTACTAATGTCCGTATTGAGTAGGTCCCTGGCAGTCAGTACTACCTCTTGTTCTTTTTTTGAGGTGATTTTTTCCATCTTGT
Source organism: Neomonachus schauinslandi (assembly GCF_002201575.2). NCBI lineage: Eukaryota > Metazoa > Chordata > Mammalia > Carnivora > Phocidae > Neomonachus > Neomonachus schauinslandi. The sequence goes on along the minus strand of NC_058411.1, from coordinate 115,450,385 downwards.
CATTTTGTGCAGAGGAGAATAGATTAATGAGAGAACAAAATGTTAGCAGAGTAACCACGTCCCCAGAAAATATACTCTAAACATACAGAAAAGACCTGAAGAAAAAAACGGAAAGAGAGAAAAAAGAAAAAGAAAAAAAAGAAAAAGATAAAGATAAAAACAAACAAAAACAAACAAAACAAAACAACAACAACAAAAAAAACCGGAATGTGATCAAATATGATCAGGCTGGTGCATAGATCAGTGCCACACACTAGATTTGGGGTGTATTTTGGTCTTTTAGAAGAAAGTGCCTCCCAAAATTTTAAAGAAAGAAAAACTTATATATGTACAAAAATAAGGGTTGATATGATGAAGGGATGGAATATGACAGTAAAGATGGAAATTATAAAAAATTTTATAAAAGGAATTGATAAGAAGTTGTTTGAAAAAAGAAAGAAGAGGATTTAAAAAAAGAAAAAAGGAAAAAAAGGGAGAGAATGTGATCAGGCAGGGGAACAGAAAAAACCATATACTAGAGATTTAGGGTATATTTTAATCTGTTAGAAGAAACTCTCTCAAAATTTTAAAGAGAGAACAACTTATATATATATGCCAAAAATACGGGTAACTACTATGAAGAGATAGAATATGACTCTAAAAATGAAAAATAAAAATGTTTTTTTAAAAAAAGGGATTGATAAGATGTTGGTTGAAAAAGGGAAAAAGAAAAATTAAAAAAAAAGTTAAAAAAAAAAGAAAATTAACTTTGAAAGACTAAAGAATCATGGTAAAAAAGCCATGAATTCATGAGCAGTATTCCCCTAGCGCTGGAGTTCTGCCGTTCCCATTGATCGGTAAACTTGGTCTTGGCTGGCTGTTCTCACTGATCTTCTGGGGAGGGGCCTGTTGCCGTGGTTTCCAAATGTCTCTGCCGGAGGCAGAATTGCCCCGCCCTTGCCCCCTCCCGGCTAAGTAATCTGCTCGGGTTTGCTCTCCGGAGCTTTTGTTCCCTGCGAGCTTTCCGTACAGCTTTGGAGGTGGAGCGTGAAAATGGTGGCCTCCCAATCTCTGCCCTGGAGGAGCCGAGAACTTGGGCCCTGCTCCTCAGTGAGCCCCCAGAGAAAAGCCGTTAGTCACTCCTGTCTCCCCGGTCTTCGGCCACACCCCGTGCTCACCCGGCCTGTGACCGCGCGTTTCTATCTCTGGCACCCGACCCCTGGTGGAGTCTCCAAACCCAGCAGATCCCTGCGGCGCACTCCCGCGTGGCTCCTCCCAGGGGAGGAAGGTGAGTCTCCCCGGATCTGCCGCTTGTTGGGTCCCTGCTGGAGGAGCAGTGGCCCGACTGTGCCGCGGATCACGGTTTATGGCAACCCCGAGCTGAGAGCCCCCGCCTGGGCTCCGCCTCTGTAGCCGGCTTCCCTGCTCCATTTCCTGGGAGCTCTGCCACGCTCAGGCACCCCAGGTCTTTCTGTGACCCCGGGGTCCTGAGACCACACTGTCCCGGAGCGTTCCACCCCCCGCTTAGCCACCAGAGTGACGTCCCTCAGTGGAGCAGACTTTTAAAAGTTCCGATTTTGTGCTCCACGGCTCTATCACTTGCCAGAAGCGGCCGACGGAGGCCCCTCGCCCGCCGTCTATCCTCCCGAATATCGCCTCGGATTCACTTCTCCGCACGTCCTACCTTCCAGAAAGTGGTCGCTTTTCTGAGGAGAGAGTTGTTGCTATTCATTTCTTCGATCTCCTGTTTAGTTTGTAGGTGTTCAGAATGGTTTGATCCCTATCCAGCTGAATTCCCGAGAGGAGACGAAATCCAGGTCTCCTACTCCTCTGCCATCTTGCTCCGCCCCCGATCATAGGGTTTTTATCCTTTTTTTTATTAATGTGGTGTATCACGTTGATTTGAGAATATTGAACCATGCTTACAACCCAGGAATAAATCTCTCACTCGATTATGTTGAATAATTCTTTTAATGTGGGGCACCTGGGTGGCTCAGTCGTTAAGTGTCTGCCTTCGGCTCAGGTCATGATCCCAGTGTCCTGGGATCGAGCCCCGCATTGGGCTCCTGGATCAGCAGAAAGCCTGCTTCTCCCTGTGCCATCCCCCCTGCTTGTGTTCCCTCTCTCGCTGTCTCTCTCTCTGTCAAATAAATAAATAAAAATCTTTAAAATAAAAAAAGTCTTAATGTATTGTTGGATTGGGTTTGCTAACATTTTGTTGAGGATTTTTGCATCTATGTTCATCAGGGATATTGGCCTATTTTTCTCTTTCTCAGTGGTACCCTGTTTTGGTATCAGGGTAATGCTGGCCACATATAATTAATTGGAATTTGGAAGTTTTCCTTCCTTTTCCTTTTTTGGAATAGTTTGAGAAGAATTGGTTTTAACTCTTTAAATGCTTGGTAGAATTCGCCTGTGAAGGCATCTGGCCCTATACTTTTGTTTGCTGGGACTTTTTTTTTTTTTTTTTAAGATTTTATTTATTTGAGAGAGAGAGACACAGCGAAAGAGGGAACACAAGCAGGGGGGAGTGGGAGAGGGAGAAGCAGGCTTCCTGCAGAGCAGGAAGCCCAATGCGGGGCTCGATCCCAGGATCCTGGGATCATGACCTGAGCTGAAGGCAGACGCTTAACAGCTGAGCCACCCAGGTTCCCCGCTGGGACATTTTTGATTAATGGTTTGATTTCTTTCCTGATTATCAGTCGGTTCAAATTTTTGTTTCTTCCTGTTGCAGTTTTTGTAGTGTATATGTTCCTAGGAATTTATCCTTTTCTTCTAGGTTGTCTAATCTGTTGGCATATAGTTTTTCATAATATTTTCTTATGATTGTATTTCTGTGGTGTTGGTTGTTATTTCTCCTCTCTCATTTGTGATATTATTTTTTTAGTCTTTGTCTTTTTCTTGGTAAGTCTAGCTAGAGGTTTATCAGTTCTATTGATATTTTCAAAGAACCAGTTCAATCATCTGTTTCTATTGTTTTCATTGATCTGTTCTATTTTTTTTTTTTTTAGTTTCTGTATCATTTATTTCTGCCCTAATCTTTATTATTTCCTGCGTTCTGCTGGTTTTAGGTTTTGGTTGTCATTCTTTTTCTAGCTCTGTTAGGTGCTAGAAAGGTTAGGTTGTTTTTTTGAGATTTTTCTTGCTTCTTAAGGTAGGCCTGTATTGCTATAAACTTCCCCTCTTAGAACCGCTTGCTGCATCTCAAAGGTATTGGACTGTTGTGTTATCATTTTCATTTGTTTCCATTACTTTTTAATTTCTTCTTTGATTTCCTGTCTAACCCTTTCATTGTTTAGTAGCATGTTATTTAACCCCATGTATCTTTGGTGTTTCCAAATTTTTTCTTGTGGTTGACTTCTAGTTTCATAGCATTGTGGTCAGAAAAGATGCATGGTATGACTTTGATCTTCTTGAATTTGTCACAGTTTGTTTTGTTGGCTAATATGTAATTTATTCTAGAGAATGTTCCATGTGCATTTGAAAAGAATGTGTGTTCTGTTTTAGGATGCAGTATTCTGAATATATCTGTTAAATCCAAATCTTCCAGTATGTCATTCAAACCATTTTTTCCTTGATTTTTCTCTTTAGATTTTCTCTTTCTCTGTCTATTAATGTAAGTGGGATGTTAAAGTCCCCTACTATTATTGTATTATTATCAATTAGTTCCTTTATGTTTGTTATTGACTGTTTTATATATTTGGGTGCTCCCGTGTGAAGTGCATAAATATTTACAATTGTTGTATATTCTTGTTGGATTGTCTTTAGTATTCTATAGTGTCCTTCTTTGTCTCTTGTTACAGCCTTTGTTTTAAAGTCTATTTCGTCCAATATAAGTATTCTTTGCACATTTTCTTTTGACATCCATTTCCATGATAGATATTTCTCCATCCCTTCACTTTCAGTCAGCAGGTGTCTTTACATCTGAAATGAGTCTCTCTCCCATATAGATGGGTGTTGTTTTTTTATCCATTATATCACCCTATGTCTTTGATTGAAGCATTTAGTTCATTTACATTCAAAGTAATTATTGATAGATATATATTTGTTGTTTTATTATTTGTTTTATGGTTGTTTCTGAAGATTTTCTCTGATCTCTTGTTCTCTTTCAAGGTTTGCTGATTTTTTTAGTGATATATTTTCTTTCTGTTTATTCTTTGCCTGTTTGTTAATGGCTTTTGATATATGGTTACCTTTAGGTTTGTATATAATCTCTTGTGCTTATAGCAGTGTATATTAAGTTGATGGTCGTTTAAGTTTGAACCCATCTTTACTCTTCTCCTCCCCGTGTTTTAGCTATTTGTTATTATATATCTTTTTGTGTGTGAGTTCTTTGATTTTTTACAGAAACATTCATTTTTACTGCTTTTATGTTTTCTATCTCTATACTTTTACTTTTGGTCTCTCCTTTCCAGTCAAAGAGTCCCCTTTAATTTTTCTTGCGGAGCTGGTTTAATGATCACAAACTCCTTTAGTTTTTGTTTGTATGGGAAAATCTTTATCCCTCCTTTATTGTGAATGATAGCCTTGCTGGATAGACTATTCTTGGCTGCAGATTTTCCCCATTCATCACTTTGAATATATTATGCGACTCTCTTCGGGCTTGCAAAGTTTTTGCTGAAGAATCCCCTGCTAGCTTTATGGGTTTTCCCATGTAAGTTATTGTCTTTTGTTTTACACTTAAAATGTTTTTCTTTTTCATTATATTTTACCAATTTAATTACAATATGTCTTCGTGTGGATCTACTTTTGTTGATTTTGTAGGTGTTTCTCTGTGCCTCCTGGATCTGGATATTTGTTTCTTTCCCCAGATTAGGAAAGTTTTCAGCTATTATTTCTTCAATTACATTTTCTGCTCCCTTTTTTCTCTCTTTTTCTGGGACTGACGTAATACAAATGTTATTAGATTTGATGGAGTCACAGAGTTCCCTAAGTCTATTCTCATTTTGCATAATTCTTTTTTCTTTCTTTTTTTTCAGCTGATTAATTTCTATTACTCTGTCTCCTGGTTGCTAATTCATTCCGTTAAGCTTGTTTCTCATTTCGTTTATTGAGCCCTTTATCTCTATGTTATCTTTTTTCAATTTTTTTTTTAATTTAAATTTTGTTAGTTAACACATAGTGCAATATTGGTTTCTGGAGTAGAATTCAGTGATTCATCACTGAACACCCAGTGCTCATCACAACAAGTGCCCTCTTTAATACCCATCACCTATCGGGCCCATCCCCCACCCACCTCCCTCCATCAACCCTCAGTTTGTTCCCTGTCATTAAGAGTCACTTATGACTTTTCTTTTCCCCCTTCCAATATGTTCATCTGTTTTCTTTCTTAAATTCCACATATCCTTGAGATCAAATAGTATTTGTCTTTCTCAACCTGACTTATTTCATAGTCTGCTAGGTTATGCCTTATTTCTGTGTTAAGGGTCTCACTCATGTCTTCCACTCTTTGCTCAAGTCCAGTGAGTATCCTTACGATCGTTATTTTAAATTCTTTTATCAGGCTAGTTACTTATGTCTGTTTTACTTAGATCTCTGGCCATGACTTGTCCTGTTCTTTCATTTGGGATAAATTTCTCTGTCTTCTCATTTTGTCTGAGTCTCTGCATCCCTCGTCTTGAAAGTAGTGATCTTATGAAGACTAGGCCATGTAGTGCCCTGCAGTGTGGTGTCCTCTGTCGCCCAGCGCCTGGCACTTCCAGGAGTATCTCCAATGTGTGCTGTATGTGTTCTGCTGTTTTGTCCTAACTGCTTTATCATTTAGGCCAGTCATCTGCAGAGGCTGTCTTTGCCTTTTGTGGGCAGTGTTGGGTCCCTGGCCTGAATGTGGCACATTTTCATTAGGTGTGCTCTGGTCTGTTCGTGAAATGAGACCTGTCACCACCATCACCTAAACCGAGGCTCTGCAAAACCTCCCAGGTCGTGGAGGCACAGTGTGAGCAGGGGTTTGGGCTGGTCTTCTGGGGGTGGGGACCTGCTGTGCTGGGACTGAGGCAGGGGTGACTGAGAGGGGTGGTTCCACCAGAGTGTGTGTGTGGGGGGTGGGGCTTGGTGTAAGCACGTTAGGTAATTTCATGCTGGTTCCTGCAGGTGGCCCTGTGCTTATGAGAGGCAGGGGAGGGAAATGGCACCAGCCAGTTGCTTTGTTCTTGGAGGGGTCTCTCTGTGAACACTGTTTTTCCAGGACGAGCTCTGAAAGGAGTGAATAATCTTCCCACTGTGTGCCCTAGGTGCTCTTCAGATTGCTTGTTTTCACACTGTATGTCCAGGGGTTGTTGCCTGCCTTCTCTCTAAGACCAGCAGGATGCCCTCTGGTCTCTATCCTGGCCAACTCTGATGACTTTAAAACCAGGTTTTAAGCCTGGCTGGTTGCCAGAACTCAAGAAATTTGGCCCCTCTTGCTTTCCAAGCCAATTGCTATGGGGATTTGTTTTCCCTGAGGGCTCCCCTATATGCTAGCCTGTCTCTCACCCTTCTCCATGACTATGGCTTTCTCTCCACCACCGTGGCCACGGTTTCTCTCCCAAACCATGTCTCTGCACTTCTTTTCAGTGATGTGGGGTCTTCTCTACATTTAGTGTGGAGTTTATTCTCCCAGTCTTTAGGTCAATTTCTGGGGGTATTTAGGATGATGGGATAGTTATCTAGTTGTATTCGTGGGATGAGGGGAACCTAGGGTCCTACTCTGCCACCATCTTCCAACCTCTGTAACTTTTTTTGTTTCTTCTGTGTCATT